>NC_092712.1:11990563-12290563 GCF_047496885.1 Scyliorhinus torazame | reverse complement strand
ACTGCGCCCTCCGACTCTGCTCCCAGTCAGCTGCAACTAACTGGAACTGCGCCCTCCGACTCTGCTCCCAGTCAGCTGCAACCAACTGGAACTGTGCCCTCCGACTCTGCTCCCAGTCAGCTGCAACCAACTGGAACTGCGCCCTCCGACTCTGCTCCCAGTCAGCTGCAACCAATTGGAACTGTGCCCTCCGACTCTGCTCCCACTCAGCAGCAACCAACTGGAACTGCGCCCTCCGACTCTGCTCCCAGTCAGCTGCAACTAACTGGAACTCCGCCCTCCGACTCTGCTCCCAGTCAGCTGCAACGAACTGGAACTGTGCCCTCCGACTCTGCTCCCAGTCAGCTGCAACTAACTGGAACTGCGCCCTCCGACTCTGCTCCCAGTCAGCTGCAACCAACTGGACCTCCGCCCTCCGACTCTGCTCCCAGTCAGCTGCAACCAACTGGACCTCCGACCTCCGACTCTGCTCCCAGTCAGCTGCAACCAACTGGAACTGCGCCCTCCGACTCTGCTCCCAGTCAGCTGCAACCAACTGGACCTCCGCCCTCCGACTCTGCTCCCAGTCAGCTGCAACCAACTGGACCTCCGACCTCCGACTCTGCTCCCAGTCAGCTGCAACCAACTGGAACTGCGCCCTCCGACTCTGCTCCCAGTCAGCTGCAACCAACTGGAACTGCGCCCTCCGACTCTGCTCCCAGTCAGCTGCAACCAACTGGAACTGCGCCCTCCGACTCTGCTCCCAGTCAGCTGCAACTAACTGGCCCTCCGCCCTCCGACTCTGCTCCCAGTCAGCTGCAACCAACTGGAACTGCGCCCTCCGACTCTGCTCCCAGTCAGCTGCAACCAACTGGACCTCCGCCCTCCGACTCTGCTCCCAGTCAGCTGCAACCAACTGGAACTGTACCCTCCGACTCTGCTCCCAGTCAGCTGCAACCAACTGGAACTGTGCCCTCCGACTCTGCTCCCCTTCAGCTGCAACCAACTGGCCCTCCGACTCTGCTCCCAGTCAGCTGCAACCAACTGGAACTGCGCCCTCCGACTCTGCTCCCAGTCAGCTGCAACCAACTGGACCTCCGCCCTCCGACTCGGCTCCCAGTCAGCTGCAACCAACTGGAACTGTGCCCTCCGACTCTGCTCCCAGTCAGCTGCAACCAACTGGAACTGCGCCCTCCGACTCTGCTCCCAGTCAGCTGCAACCAACTGGAACTGCGCCCTCCGACTCTGCTCCCAGTCAGCTGCAACCAACTGGAACTCCGCCCTCCGACTCTGCTCCCAGTCAGCTGCAACCAACTGGACCTCCGCCCTCCGACTCTGCTCCCAGTCAGCAGCAACCAACTGGAACTGTGCCCTCCGACTCTGCTCCCACTCAGCAGCAACCAACTGGAACTCCGCCCTCCGACTCTGCTCCCAGTCAGCTGCAACCAACTGGAACTGCGCCCTCCGACTCTGCTCCCAGTCAGCAGCAACCAACTGGAACTGTGCCCTCCGACTCTGCTCCCAGTCAGCTGCAACCAACTGGCCCTCCGCCCTCCGACTCTGCTCCCAGTCAGCTGCAACCAACTGGAACTGTGCCCTCCGACTCTGCTCCCAGTCAGCTGCAACCAACTGGCCCTCCGCCCTCCGACTCTGCTCCGAGTCAGCTGCAACCAACTGGCCCTCCGCCCTCCGACTCTGCTCCCAGTCAGCTGCAACCAACTGGAACTGTGCCCTCCGACTCTGCTCCCAGTCAGCTGCAACCAACTGGAACTGCGCCCTCCGACTCTGCTCCCAGTCAGCTGCAACCAACTGGCCCTCCGCCCTCCGACTCTGCTCCCAGTCAGCAGCAACCAACTGGCCCTCCGCCCTCCGACTCTGCTCCCAGTCAGCTGCAACCAACTGGAACTGTGCCCTCCGACTCTGCTCCCAGTCAGCAGCAACCAACTGGAACTGCGCCCTCCGACTCTGCTCCCAGTCAGCTGCAACCAACTGGACCTCCGCCCTCCGACTCTGCTCCCTGTCAGTAGCAACCAACTGGAACTGTGCCCTCCGACTCTGCTCCCAGTCACTGCAACCAACTGGAACTGTGCCCTCCGACTCTGCTCCCAGTCACTGCAACCAACTGGAACTGTGCCCTCCGACTCTGCTCCCGGTCAGCTGCAACCAACTGGCCCTCCGCCCTCCGACTCTGCTCCCCGTCAGCTGCAACCAACTGGAACTCCGCCCTCCGACTCTGCTCCCAGTCAGCTGCAACCAACTGGACCTCCGCACTCCGACTCTGCTCCCAGTCAGCTGCAACCAACTGGAACTGCGCCCTCCGACTCTGCTCCCAGTCAGCTGCAACCAACTGGAACTCCGCCCTCCGACTCTGCTCCCAGTCAGCTGCAACCAACTGGAACTCCGCCCTCCGACTCTGCTCCCAGTCAGCTGCAACTAACTGGAACTGCGCCCTCCGACTCTGCTCCCAGTCAGCTGCAACCAACTGGAACTGTGCCCTCCGACTCTGCTCCCACTCAGCAGCAACCAACTGGAACTCCGCCCTCCGACTCTGCTCCCAGTCAGCTGCAACCAACTGGAACTGTGCCCTCCGACTCTGCTCCCACTCAGCAGCAACCAACTGGAACTGCGCCCTCCGACTCTGCTCCCAGTCAGCTGCAACCAACTGGAACTGTGCCCTCCGACTCTGCTCCCACTCAGCAGCAACCAACTGGAACTGCGCCCTCCGACTCTGCTCCCAGTCAGCTGCAACTAACTGGAACTCCGCCCTCCGACTCTGCTCCCAGTCAGCTGCAACCAACTGGAACTGCGCCCTCCGACTCTGCTCCCAGTCAGCTGCAACCAACTGGAACTGCGCCCTCCGACTCTGCTCCCAGTCAGCTGCAACCAACTGGAACTGCGCCCTCCGACTCTGCTCCCAGTCAGCTGCAACTAACTGGAACTGCGCCCTCCGACTCTGCTCCCAGTCAGCTGCAACCAACTGGAACTGCGCCCTCCGACTCTGCTCCCAGTCAGCTGCAACCAACTGGAACTGCGCCCTCCGACTCTGCTCCCAGTCAGCTGCAACTAACTGGAACTGCGCCCTCCGACTCTGCTCCCAGTCAGCTGCAACCAACTGGAACTGTGCCCTCCGACTCTGCTCCCAGTCAGCTGCAACCAACTGGAACTGCGCCCTCCGACTCTGCTCCCAGTCAGCTGCAACCAACTGGAACTGTGCCCTCCGACTCTGCTCCCACTCAGCAGCAACCAACTGGAACTGCGCCCTCCGACTCTGCTCCCAGTCAGCTGCAACTAACTGGAACTCCGCCCTCCGACTCTGCTCCCAGTCAGCTGCAACGAACTGGAACTGTGCCCTCCGACTCTGCTCCCAGTCAGCTGCAACTAACTGGAACTGCGCCCTCCGACTCTGCTCCCAGTCAGCTGCAACCAACTGGACCTCCGCCCTCCGACTCTGCTCCCAGTCAGCTGCAACCAACTGGACCTCCGACCTCCGACTCTGCTCCCAGTCAGCTGCAACCAACTGGAACTGCGCCCTCCGACTCTGCTCCCAGTCAGCTGCAACCAACTGGACCTCCGCCCTCCGACTCTGCTCCCAGTCAGCTGCAACCAACTGGACCTCCGACCTCCGACTCTGCTCCCAGTCAGCTGCAACCAACTGGAACTGCGCCCTCCGACTCTGCTCCCAGTCAGCTGCAACCAACTGGAACTGCGCCCTCCGACTCTGCTCCCAGTCAGCTGCAACCAACTGGAACTGCGCCCTCCGACTCTGCTCCCACTCAGCTGCAACTAACTGGCCCTCCGCCCTCCGACTCTGCTCCCAGTCAGCTGCAACCAACTGGAACTGCGCCCTCCGACTCTGCTCCCAGTCAGCTGCAACCAACTGGACCTCCGCCCTCCGACTCTGCTCCCAGTCAGCTGCAACCAACTGGAACTGTACCCTCCGACTCTGCTCCCAGTCAGCTGCAACCAACTGGAACTGTGCCCTCCGACTCTGCTCCCCGTCAGCTGCAACCAACTGGCCCTCCGACTCTGCTCCCAGTCAGCTGCAACCAACTGGAACTGCGCCCTCCGACTCTGCTCCCAGTCAGCTGCAACCAACTGGACCTCCGCCCTCCGACTCGGCTCCCAGTCAGCTGCAACCAACTGGAACTGTGCCCTCCGACTCTGCTCCCAGTCAGCTGCAACCAACTGGAACTGCGCCCTCCGACTCTGCTCCCAGTCAGCAACAACCAACTGGAACTGCGCCCTCCGACTCTGCTCCCAGTCAGCTGCAACCAACTGGAACTCCGCCCTCCGACTCTGCTCCCAGTCAGCTGCAACCAACTGGACCTCCGCCCTCCGACTCTGCTCCCAGTCAGCAGCAACCAACTGGAACTGTGCCCTCCGACTCTGCTCCCACTCAGCAGCAACCAACTGGAACTCCGCCCTCCGACTCTGCTCCCAGTCAGCTGCAACCAACTGGAACTGCGCCCTCCGACTCTGCTCCCAGTCAGCAGCAACCAACTGGAACTGTGCCCTCCGACTCTGCTCCCAGTCAGCTGCAACCAACTGGCCCTCCGCCCTCCGACTCTGCTCCCAGTCAGCTGCAACCAACTGGAACTGTGCCCTCCGACTCTGCTCCCAGTCAGCTGCAACCAACTGGCCCTCCGCCCTCCGACTCTGCTCCGAGTCAGCTGCAACCAACTGGCCCTCCGCCCTCCGACTCTGCTCCCAGTCAGCTGCAACCAACTGGAACTGTGCCCTCCGACTCTGCTCCCAGTCAGCTGCAGCCAACTGGAACTGTACCCTCCGACTCTGCTCCCAGTCAGCTGCAACCAACTGGAACTGTGCCCTCCGACTCTGCTCCCAGTCAGCTGCAACTAACTGGCCCTCCGCCCTCCGACTCTGCTCCCAGTCAGCTGCAACCAACTGGACCTCCGCCCTCCGACTCTGTTCCCAGTCAGCTGCAACCAACTGGCCCTCCGCCCTCCGACTCTGCTCCCAGTCAGCTGCAACCAACTGGAACTGTGCCCTCCGACTCTGCTCCCAGTCAGCAGCAACCAACTGGAACTGCGCCCTCCGACTCTGCTCCCAGTCAGCAGCAACCAACTGGAACTGCGCCCTCCGACTCTGCTCCCAGTCAGCTGCAACCAACTGGCCCTCCGCCCTCCGACTCTGCTCCCAGTCAGCTGCAACCAACTGGAACTGCGCCCTCCGACTCTGCTCCCAGTCAGCTGCAACCAACTGGAACTGCGCCCTCCGACTCTGCTCCCAGTCAGCTGCAACCAACTGGAACTGCGCCCTCCGACTCTGCTCCCAGTCAGCTGCAACTAACTGGAACTGCGCCCTCCGACTCTGCTCCCAGTCAGCTGCAACCAACTGGAACTGCGCCCTCCGACTCTGCTCCCAGTCAGCTGCAACCAACTGGAACTGCGCCCTCCGACTCTGCTCCCAGTCAGCTGCAACTAACTGGAACTGCGCCCTCCGACTCTGCTCCCAGTCAGCTGCAACCAACTGGAACTGTGCCCTCCGACTCTGCTCCCAGTCAGCTGCAACCAACTGGAACTGCGCCCTCCGACTCTGCTCCCAGTCAGCTGCAACCAACTGGAACTGTGCCCTCCGACTCTGCTCCCACTCAGCAGCAACCAACTGGAACTGCGCCCTCCGACGCTGCTCCCAGTCAGCTGCAACTAACTGGAACTCCGCCCTCCGACCCTGCTCCCAGTCAGCTGCAACGAACTGGAACTGTGCCCTCCGACTCTGCTCCCAGTCAGCTGCAACTAACTGGAACTGCGCCCTCCGACTCTGCTCCCAGTCAGCTGCAACCAACTGGACCTCCGCCCTCCGACTCTGCTCCCAGTCAGCTGCAACCAACTGGACCTCCGACCTCCGACTCTGCTCCCAGTCAGCTGCAACCAACTGGAACTGCGCCCTCCGACTCTGCTCCCAGTCAGCTGCAACCAACTGGACCTCCGCCCTCCGACTCTGCTCCCAGTCAGCTGCAACCAACTGGACCTCCGACCTCCGACTCTGCTCCCAGTCAGCTGCAACCAACTGGAACTGCGCCCTCCGACTCTGCTCCCAGTCAGCTGCAACCAACTGGAACTGCGCCCTCCGACTCTGCTCCCAGTCAGCTGCAACCAACTGGAACTGCGCCCTCCGACTCTGCTCCCACTCAGCTGCAACTAACTGGCCCTCCGCCCTCCGACTCTGCTCCCAGTCAGCTGCAACCAACTGGAACTGCGCCCTCCGACTCTGCTCCCAGTCAGCTGCAACCAACTGGACCTCCGCCCTCCGACTCTGCTCCCAGTCAGCTGCAACCAACTGGAACTGTACCCTCCGACTCTGCTCCCAGTCAGCTGCAACCAACTGGAACTGTGCCCTCCGACTCTGCTCCCCGTCAGCTGCAACCAACTGGCCCTCCGACTCTGCTCCCAGTCAGCTGCAACCAACTGGAACTGCGCCCTCCGACTCTGCTCCCAGTCAGCTGCAACCAACTGGACCTCCGCCCTCCGACTCGGCTCCCAGTCAGCTGCAACCAACTGGAACTGTGCCCTCCGACTCTGCTCCCAGTCAGCTGCAACCAACTGGAACTGCGCCCTCCGACTCTGCTCCCAGTCAGCTGCAACCAACTGGAACTGCGCCCTCCGACTCTGCTCCCAGTCAGCTGCAACCAACTGGACCTCCGCCCTCCGACTCTGCTCCCAGTCAGCAGCAACCAACTGGAACTGTGCCCTCCGACTCTGCTCCCAGTCAGCTGCAACCAACTGGAACTCCGCCCTCCGACTCTGCTCCCAGTCAGCTGCAACCAACTGGACCTCCGCCCTCCGACTCTGCTCCCAGTCAGCAGCAACCAACTGGAACTGTGCCCTCCGACTCTGCTCCCACTCAGCAGCAACCAACTGGAACTCCGCCCTCCGACTCTGCTCCCAGTCAGCTGCAACCAACTGGAACTGCGCCCTCCGACTCTGCTCCCAGTCAGCAGCAACCAACTGGAACTGTGCCCTCCGACTCTGCTCCCAGTCAGCTGCAACCAACTGGCCCTCCGCCCTCCGACTCTGCTCCCAGTCAGCTGCAACCAACTGGAACTGTGCCCTCCGACTCTGCTCCCAGTCAGCTGCAACCAACTGGCCCTCCGCCCTCCGACTCTGCTCCGAGTCAGCTGCAACCAACTGGCCCTCCGCCCTCCGACTCTGCTCCCAGTCAGCTGCAACCAACTGGAACTGTGCCCTCCGACTCTGCTCCCAGTCAGCTGCAGCCAACTGGAACTGTACCCTCCGACTCTGCTCCCAGTCAGCTGCAACCAACTGGAACTGTGCCCTCCGACTCTGCTCCCAGTCAGCTGCAACTAACTGGCCCTCCGCCCTCCGACTCTGCTCCCAGTCAGCTGCAACCAACTGGACCTCCGCCCTCCGACTCTGTTCCCAGTCAGCTGCAACCAACTGGCCCTCCGCCCTCCGACTCTGCTCCCAGTCAGCTGCAACCAACTGGAACTGTGCCCTCCGACTCTGCTCCCAGTCAGCAGCAACCAACTGGAACTGCGCCCTCCGACTCTGCTCCCAGTCAGCAGCAACCAACTGGAACTGCGCCCTCCGACTCTGCTCCCAGTCAGCTGCAACCAACTGGCCCTCCGCCCTCCGACTCTGCTCCCAGTCAGCTGCAACCAACTGGAACTGTGCCCTCCGACTCTGCTCCCAGTCAGCAGCAACCAACTGGAACTGCGCCCTCCGACTCTGCTCCCAGTCAGCAGCAACCAACTGGAACTGTGCCCTCCGACTCTGCTCCCAGTCAGCTGCAACCAACTGGAACTGTGCCCTCCGACTCTGCTCCCAGTCAGCAGCAACCAACTGGCCCTCCGCCCTCCGACTCTGCTCCCAGTCAGCTGCAACCAACTGGAACTGTGCCCTCCGACTCTGCTCCCAGTCAGCTGCAACCAACTGGAACTGCGCCCTCCGACTCTGCTCCCAGTCAGCAGCAACCAACTGGACCGCCGCTCTCCGACTCTGCTCCCAGTCAGCTGCAACCAACTGGAACTCCGCCCTCCGACTCTGCTCCCAGTCAGCTGCAACCAACTGGCCCTCCGCCCTCCGACTCTGCTCCCAGTCAGCTGCAACTAACTGGCCCTCCGCCCTCCGACTCTGCTCCCAGTCAGCTGCAACCAACTGGCCCTCCGCCCTCCGACTCTGCTCCCAGTCAGCTGCAACCAACTGGAACTCCGCCCTCCGACTCTGCTCCCGGTCAGCAGCAACCAACTGGAACTGCGCCCTCCGACTCTGCTCCCAGTCAGCTGCAACCAACTGGAACTGCGCCCTCCGACTCTGCTCCCAGTCAGCTGCAACCAACTGGAACTGTGCCCTCCGACACTGCTCCCAGTCAGCTGCAACCAACTGGCCCTCCGCCCTCCGACTCTGCTCCCAGTCAGCAGCAACCAACTGGAACTGCGCCCTCCGACTCTGCTCCCAGTCAGCTGCAACCAACTGGAACTCCGCCCTCCGACTCTGCTCCCAGTCAGCTGCAACCAACTGGAACTGCGCCCTCCGACTCTGCTCCCAGTCAGCTGCAACCAACTGGAACTGCGCCCTCCGACTCTGCTCCCAGTCAGCTGCAACCAACTGGACCTCCGCCCTCCGACTCTGCTCCCAGTCAGCAGCAACCAACTGGCCCTCCGCCCTCCGACTCTGCTCCCAGTCAGCTGCAACCAACTGGAACTGCGCCCTCCGACTCTGCTCCCAGTCAGCTGCAACCAACTGGAACTCCGCCCTCCGACTCTGCTCCCAGTCAGCTGCAACCAACTGGACCTCCGCCCTCCGACTCTGCTCCCAGTCAGCTGCAACCAACTGGAACTGCGCCCTCCGACTCTGCTCCCAGTCAGCTGCAACCAACTGGAACTGCGCCCTCCGACTCTCCTCCCAGTCAGCTGCAACCAACTGGACCTCCGCCCTCCAACTCTGCTCCCCGTCAGCTGCATCCAACTGGACCTCCGCCCTCCGACTCTGCTCCCAGTCAGCTGCAACTAACTGGCCCTCCGCCCTCCGACTCTGCTCCCAGTCAGCAGCAACCAACTGGCCCTCCGCCCTCCGACTCTGCTCCAATCAGCTGCAACCAACTGGAACTCCGCCCTCCGACTCTGCTCCCAGTCAGCAGCAACCAACTGGAACTCCGGCCTCCGACTCTGCTCCCAGTCAGCTGCAACCAACTGGAATTCCGCCCTCCGACTCTGCTCCCCGTCAGCAGCAACCAACTGGAACTGTGCCCTCCAACTCTGCTCCCAGTCAGCTGCAACCAACTGGAACTGTGCCCTCCGACTCTGCTCCCAGTCAGCTGCAACCAACTGGCCCTCCGCCCTCCGACTCTGCTCCCAGTCAGCAGCAACCAACTGGAACTGCGGCCTCCGACTCTGCTCCCAGTCAGCTGCAACCAACTGGAACTGCGCCCTCCGACTCTTCTCCCAGTCAGCTGCAACCAACTGGAACTGTGCCCTCCGACTCTGCTCCCAGTCAGCTGCAACCAACTGGCCCTCCGCCCTCCGACTCTGCTCCCAGTAAGCTGCAACCAACTGGACCTCCGCCCTCCGACTCTGCTCCCCGTCAGCTGCAACCAACTGGACCTCCGCCCTCCGACTCTGCTCCCCGTCAGCTGCAACCAACTGGCCCTCCGCCCTCCGACTCTGCTCCCAGTCAGCTGCAACCAACTGGAACTCCGCCCTCCGACTCTGCTCCCAGTCAGCTGCAACCAACTGGCCCTCCGCCCTCCGACTCTGCTCCCAGTCAGCTGCAACCAACTGGAACTCCGCCCTCAGACTCTGCTCCCAGTCAGCTGCAACTAACTGGAACTGAGCCCTCCGACTCTGCTCCCCGTCAGCTGCAACCAACTGGCCCTCCGCCCTCCGACTCTGCTCCCAGTCAGCTGCAACCAACTGGAACTGTGCCCTCCGACTCTGCTCCCAGTCAGCTGCAACCAACTGGAACTCCGCCCTCCGACTCTGCTCCCAGTCAGCTGCAACCAACTGGACGTCCGCCCTCCGACTCTGCTCCCAGTCAGCAGCAACCAACTGGCCCTCCGCCCTCCGACTCTGCTCCCGGTCAGCAGCAACCAACTGGAACTCCGCCCTCCGACTCTGCTCCCAGTCAGCTGCAACCAACTGGCCCTCCGCCATCCGACTCTGCTCCCAGTCAGCTGCAACCAACTGGAACTGTGCCCTCCGACTCTGCTCCCGGTCAGCAGCAACCAACTGGAACTGCGCCCTCCGACTCTGCTCCCAGTCAGCAGCAACCAACTGGAACTGCGCCCTCCGACTCTGCTCCCAGTCAGCAGCAAGCAACTGGAACTTCGCCCTCCGACTCTGCTCCCAGTCAGCTGCAACCAACTGGAACTGCGCCCTCCGACTCTGCTCCCAGTCAGCTGCAACCAACTGGCCCTCCGCCCTCCGACTCTGCTCCCAGTCAGCAGCAACCAACTGGCCCTCCGCCCTCCGACTCTGCTCCCAGTCAGCTGCAACCAACTGGAACTGTGCCCTCCGACTCTGCTCCCAGTCAGCAGCAACCAACTGGAACTGCGCCCTCCGACTCTGCTCCCAGTCAGCTGCAACCAACTGGACCTCCGCCCTCCGACTCTGCTCCCTGTCAGTAGCAACCAACTGGAACTGTGCCCTCCGACTCTGCTCCCAGTCACTGCAACCAACTGGAACTGTGCCCTCCGACTCTGCTCCCAGTCACTGCAACCAACTGGAACTGTGCCCTCCGACTCTGCTCCCGGTCAGCTGCAACCAACTGGCCCTCCGCCCTCCGACTCTGCTCCCCGTCAGCTGCAACCAACTGGAACTCCGCCCTCCGACTCTGCTCCCAGTCAGCTGCAACCAACTGGACCTCCGCACTCCGACTCTGCTCCCAGTCAGCTGCAACCAACTGGAACTGTGCCCTCCGACTCTGCTCCCAGTCAGCAGCAACCAACTGGCCCTCCGCCCTCCGACTCTGCTCCCTGTCAGTAGCAACCAACTGGAACTCCGCCCTCCGACTCTGCTCCCTGTCAGTAGCAAGCAACTGGACCTCCGCCCTCCGACTCTGCTCCCAGTCAGCTGCAACCAACTGGAACTGCGCCCTCCGACTCTGCTCCCAGTCAGCTGCAACCAACTGGAACTGAGCCCTCCGACTCTGCTCCCAGTCAGCTGCAACCAACTGGCCCTCCGCCCTCCGACTCTGCTCCCAGTCAGCAGCATCCAACTGGAACTCCGCCCTCCGACTCTGCTCCCAGTCAGCAGCATCCAACTGGAACTCCGCCCTCCGACTCTGCTCCCAGTCAGCAGCATCCAACTGGAACTCCGCCCTCCGACTCTGCTCCCAGTCAGCAGCATCCAACTGGAACTCCGCCCTCCGACTCTGCTCCCAGTCAGCAGCATCCAACTGGAACTGTGCCCTCCGACTCTGCTCCCGGTCAGCTGCAACCAACTGGATCTCCGGCCTCCGACTCTGCTCCCGGTCAGCAGCAACCAACTGGAACTGAGCCCTCCGACTCTGCTCCCAGTCAGCAGCAACTAACTGGAACTGCGCCCTCCGACTCTGCTCCCAGTCAGCTGCAACCAACTGGACCTCCGCCCTCCGATTCTGCTCCCAGTCAGCTGCAACAACCTGGAACTGCGCCCTCCGACTCTTCTCCCAGTCAGCTGCAACCAACTGGAACTGTGCCCTCCGACTCTGCTCCCAGTCAGCTGCAACCAACTGGCCCTCCGCCCTCCGACTCTGCTCCCAGTCAGCTGCAACCAACTGGAACTGCGGCCTCCGACTCTGCTCCCAGTCAGCTGCAACCAACTGGAACTGCGGCCTCCGACTCTGCTCCCAGTCAGCTGCAACCAACTGGCCCTCCGCCCTCCGACTCTGCTCCCAGTCAGCAGCAACCAACTGGAACTGCGCCCTCCGACTCTGCTCCCAGTCAGCAGCAACCAACTGGAACTGTGCCCTCCGACTCTGCTCCCAGTCAGCTGCAACCAACTGAATCTCCGGCCTCCGACTCTGCTCCCGGTCAGCAGCAACCAACTGGAACTGCGCCCTCCGACTCTGCTCCCAGTCAGCAGCAACTAACTGGAACTGCGCCCTCCGACTCTGCTCCCAGTCAGCTGCAACCAACTGGACCTCCGCCCTCCGATTCTGCTCCCAGTCAGCTGCAACCAACTGGAACTGCGCCCTCCGACTCTTCTCCCAGTCAGCTGCAACCAACTGGAACTGTGCCCTCCGACTCTGCTCCCAGTCAGCTGCAACCAACTGGCCCTCCGCCCTCCGACTCTGCTCCCAGTCAGCTGCAACCAACTGGAACTGCGGCCTCCGACTCTGCTCCCAGTCAGCTGCAACCAACTGGAACTGCGCCCTCCGACTCTTCTCCCAGTCAGCTGCAACCAACTGGAACTGTGCCCTCCGACTCTGCTCCCAGTCAGCTGCAACCAACTGGCCCTCCGCCCTCCGACTCTGCTCCCCGTCAGCTGCAACCAACTGGACCTCCGCCCTCCGACTCTGCTCCCCGTCAGCTGCAACCAACTGGCCCTCCGCCCTCCGACTCTGCTCCCAGTCAGCTGCAACCAACTGGAACTGTGCCCTCCGACTCTGCTCCCAGTCAGCTGCAACCAACTGGAACTGCGCCCTCCGACTCTGCTCCCAGTAAGCTGCAACCAACTGGACCTCCGCCCTCCGACTCTGCTCCCCGTCAGCTGCAACCAACTGGACCTCCGCCCTCCGACTCTGCTCCCCGTCAGCTGCAACCAACTGGCCCTCCGCCCTCCGACTCTGCTCCCAGTCAGCTGCAACCAACTGGAACTGTGCCCTCCGACTCTGCTCCCAGTCAGCTGCAACCAACTGGAACTGTGCCCTCCGACTCTGCTCCCAGTCAGCTGCAACCAACTGGAACTCCGCCCTCCGACTCTGCTCCCAGTCAGCAGCAACCAACTGGACCTCCGCACTCCGACTCTCCTCCCAGTCAGCTGCAACCAACTGGAACTGCGCCCTCCGACTCTGCTCCCAGTCAGCTGCAACCAACTGGACCTCCGCCCTCCGACTCTGCTCCCAGTCAGCTGCAACCAACTGGACCTCCGCACTCCGACTCTGCTCCCAGTCAGCTGCAACCAACTGGAACTGCGCCCTCCGACTCTGCTCCCAGTCAGCTGCAACCAACTGGAACTGCGCCCTCCGACTCTGCTCCCAGTCAGCTGCAACCAACTGGAACTCCGCCCTCCGACTCTGCTCCCAGTCAGCAGCAACCAACTGGAACTGTGCCCTCCGACTCTGCTCCCAGTCAGCTGCAACCAACTGGAACTGTGCCCTCCGACTCTGCTCCCAGTCAGCTGCAACCAACTGGATCTCCGCCCTCCGACTCTGCTCCCAGTCAGCTGCAACCAACTGGAACTGCGCCCTCCGACTCTGCTCCCAGTCAGCTGCAACTAACTGGACCTGTGCCCTCCGACTCTGCTCCCCGTCAGCTGCAACCAACTGGAACTGCGACCTCCGACTCTGCTCCCAGTCAGCTGCAACCAACTGGAACTGTGCCCTCCGACTCTGCACCCAGTCAGCTGCAACCAACTGGAACTGCGGCCTCCGACTCTGCTCCCCGTCAGCTGCAACCAACTGGAACTGTGCCCTCCGACTCTGCTCCCAGTCAGCTGCAACCAACTGGAACTGTGCCCTCCGACTCTGCTCCCAGTCAGCTGCAACCAACTGGCCCTCCGCCCTCCGACTCTGCTCCCAGTCAGCTGCAACCAACTGGCCCTCCGCCCTCCGACTCTGCTCCCAGTCAGCTGCAACCAACTGGAACTGTGCCCTCCGACTCTGCTCCCAGTCAGCTGCATCCAACTGGAACTCCGCCCTCCGACTCTGCTCCCAGTCAGCTGCAACCAACTGGAACTGTGCCCTCCGACTCTGCTCCCAGTCAGCTGCAACCAACTGGATCTCCGCCCTCCGACTCTGCTCCCAGTCAGCTGCAACCAACTGGAACTGCGCCCTCCGACTCTGCTCCCAGTCAGCTGCAACCAACTGGAACTGCGCCCTCCGACTCTGCTCCCAGTCAGCTGCAACCAACTGGAACTGCGCCCTCCGACTCTGCTCCCAGTCAGCTGCAACCAACTGGACCTCCGCCCTCCAACTCTGCTCCCCGTCAGCTGCATCCAACTGGACCTCCGCCCTCCGACTCTGCTCCCAGTCAGATGCAACCAACTGGCCCTCCGCCCTCCGACTCTGCTCCCAGTCAGCTGCAACTAACTGGCCCTCCGCCCTCCGACTCTGCTCCCCGTCAGCTGCAACCAACTGGACCTCCGCCCTCCGACTCTGCTCCCAGTCAGCAGCAACCAACTGGAACTGCGCCCTCCGACTCTGCTCCCAGTCAGCAGCAAGCAACTGGACCTCCGCCCTCCGACTCTGCTCCCAGTCAGCTGCAACCAACTGGAACTGCGCCCTCCGACTCTGCTCCCAGTCAGCTGCAACCAACTGGAACTGAGCCCTCCGACTCTGCTCCCAGTCAGCTGCAACCAACTGGCCCTCCGCCCTCCGACTCTGCTCCCAGTCAGCAGCATCCAACTGGAACTCCGCCCTCCGACTCTGCTCCCAGTCAGCAGCATCCAACTGGAACTCCGCCCTCCGACTCTGCTCCCAGTCAGCAGCATCCAACTGGAACTCCGCCCTCCGACTCTGCTCCCAGTCAGCAGCATCCAACTGGAACTCCGCCCTCCGACTCTGCTCCCAGTCAGCAGCAAGCAACTGGACCTCCGCCCTCCGACTCTGCTCCCAGTCAGCTGCAACCAACTGGAACTGCGCCCTCCGACTCTGCTCCCAGTCAGCTGCAACCAACTGGAACTGAGCCCTCCGACTCTGCTCCCAGTCAGCTGCAACCAACTGGCCCTCCGCCCTCCGACTCTGCTCCCAGTCAGCAGCATCCAACTGGAACTCCGCCCTCCGACTCTGCTCCCAGTCAGCAGCATCCAACTGGAACTCCGCCCTCCGACTCTGCTCCCAGTCAGCAGCATCCAACTGGAACTCCGCCCTCCGACTCTGCTCCCAGTCAGCAGCATCCAACTGGAACTCCGCCCTCCGACTCTGCTCCCAGTCAGCAGCATCCAACTGGAACTGTGCCCTCCGACTCTGCTCCCGGTCAGCTGCAACCAACTGGATCTCCGGCCTCCGACTCTGCTCCCGGTCAGCAGCAACCAACTGGAACTGAGCCCTCCGACTCTGCTCCCAGTCAGCAGCAACTAACTGGAACTGCGCCCTCCGACTCTGCTCCCAGTCAGCTGCAACCAACTGGACCTCCGCCCTCCGATTCTGCTCCCAGTCAGCTGCAACAACCTGGAACTGCGCCCTCCGACTCTTCTCCCAGTCAGCTGCAACCAACTGGAACTGTGCCCTCCGACTCTGCTCCCAGTCAGCTGCAACCAACTGGCCCTCCGCCCTCCGACTCTGCTCCCAGTCAGCTGCAACCAACTGGAACTGCGGCCTCCGACTCTGCTCCCAGTCAGCTGCAACCAACTGGAACTGCGGCCTCCGACTCTGCTCCCAGTCAGCTGCAACCAACTGGCCCTCCGCCCTCCGACTCTGCTCCCAGTCAGCAGCAACCAACTGGAACTGCGCCCTCCGACTCTGCTCCCAGTCAGCAGCAACCAACTGGAACTGTGCCCTCCGACTCTGCTCCCAGTCAGCTGCAACCAACTGAATCTCCGGCCTCCGACTCTGCTCCCGGTCAGCAGCAACCAACTGGAACTGCGCCCTCCGACTCTGCTCCCAGTCAGCAGCAACTAACTGGAACTGCGCCCTCCGACTCTGCTCCCAGTCAGCTGCAACCAACTGGACCTCCGCCCTCCGATTCTGCTCCCAGTCAGCTGCAACCAACTGGAACTGCGCCCTCCGACTCTTCTCCCAGTCAGCTGCAACCAACTGGAACTGTGCCCTCCGACTCTGCTCCCAGTCAGCTGCAACCAACTGGCCCTCCGCCCTCCGACTCTGCTCCCAGTCAGCTGCAACCAACTGGAACTGCGGCCTCCGACTCTGCTCCCAGTCAGCTGCAACCAACTGGAACTGCGCCCTCCGACTCTTCTCCCAGTCAGCTGCAACCAACTGGAACTGTGCCCTCCGACTCTGCTCCCAGTCAGCTGCAACCAACTGGCCCTCCGCCCTCCGACTCTGCTCCCCGTCAGCTGCAACCAACTGGACCTCCGCCCTCCGACTCTGCTCCCCGTCAGCTGCAACCAACTGGCCCTCCGCCCTCCGACTCTGCTCCCAGTCAGCTGCAACCAACTGGAACTGTGCCCTCCGACTCTGCTCCCAGTCAGCTGCAACCAACTGGAACTGCGCCCTCCGACTCTGCTCCCAGTAAGCTGCAACCAACTGGACCTCCGCCCTCCGACTCTGCTCCCCGTCAGCTGCAACCAACTGGACCTCCGCCCTCCG
Organism: Scyliorhinus torazame; assembly: GCF_047496885.1. NCBI lineage: Eukaryota > Metazoa > Chordata > Chondrichthyes > Carcharhiniformes > Scyliorhinidae > Scyliorhinus > Scyliorhinus torazame. The sequence continues at coordinate 12,274,196 of NC_092712.1, read as the reverse complement.
ACTCTGCTCCCCGTCAGCTGCAACCAACTGGCCCTCCGCCCTCCGACTCTGCTCCCAGTCAGCTGCAACCAACTGGAACTGTGCCCTCCGACTCTGCTCCCAGTCAGCTGCAACCAACTGGAACTGTGCCCTCCGACTCTGCTCCCAGTCAGCTGCAACCAACTGGAACTCCGCCCTCCGACTCTGCTCCCAGTCAGCAGCAACCAACTGGACCTCCGCACTCCGACTCTCCTCCCAGTCAGCTGCAACCAACTGGAACTGCGCCCTCCGACTCTGCTCCCAGTCAGCTGCAACCAACTGGACCTCCGCCCTCCGACTCTGCTCCCAGTCAGCTGCAACCAACTGGACCTCCGCACTCCGACTCTGCTCCCAGTCAGCTGCAACCAACTGGAACTGCGCCCTCCGACTCTGCTCCCAGTCAGCTGCAACCAACTGGAACTGCGCCCTCCGACTCTGCTCCCAGTCAGCTGCAACCAACTGGAACTCCGCCCTCCGACTCTGCTCCCAGTCAGCAGCAACCAACTGGAACTGTGCCCTCCGACTCTGCTCCCAGTCAGCTGCAACCAACTGGAACTGTGCCCTCCGACTCTGCTCCCAGTCAGCTGCAACCAACTGGATCTCCGCCCTCCGACTCTGCTCCCAGTCAGCTGCAACCAACTGGAACTGCGCCCTCCGACTCTGCTCCCAGTCAGCTGCAACTAACTGGACCTGTGCCCTCCGACTCTGCTCCCCGTCAGCTGCAACCAACTGGAACTGCGACCTCCGACTCTGCTCCCAGTCAGCTGCAACCAACTGGAACTGTGCCCTCCGACTCTGCACCCAGTCAGCTGCAACCAACTGGAACTGCGGCCTCCGACTCTGCTCCCCGTCAGCTGCAACCAACTGGAACTGTGCCCTCCGACTCTGCTCCCAGTCAGCTGCAACCAACTGGAACTGTGCCCTCCGACTCTGCTCCCAGTCAGCTGCAACCAACTGGCCCTCCGCCCTCCGACTCTGCTCCCAGTCAGCTGCAACCAACTGGCCCTCCGCCCTCCGACTCTGCTCCCAGTCAGCTGCAACCAACTGGAACTGTGCCCTCCGACTCTGCTCCCAGTCAGCTGCATCCAACTGGAACTCCGCCCTCCGACTCTGCTCCCAGTCAGCTGCAACCAACTGGAACTGTGCCCTCCGACTCTGCTCCCAGTCAGCTGCAACCAACTGGATCTCCGCCCTCCGACTCTGCTCCCAGTCAGCTGCAACCAACTGGAACTGCGCCCTCCGACTCTGCTCCCAGTCAGCTGCAACCAACTGGAACTGCGCCCTCCGACTCTGCTCCCAGTCAGCTGCAACCAACTGGAACTGCGCCCTCCGACTCTGCTCCCAGTCAGCTGCAACCAACTGGACCTCCGCCCTCCAACTCTGCTCCCCGTCAGCTGCATCCAACTGGACCTCCGCCCTCCGACTCTGCTCCCAGTCAGATGCAACCAACTGGCCCTCCGCCCTCCGACTCTGCTCCCAGTCAGCTGCAACTAACTGGCCCTCCGCCCTCCGACTCTGCTCCCCGTCAGCTGCAACCAACTGGACCTCCGCCCTCCGACTCTGCTCCCAGTCAGCAGCAACCAACTGGAACTGCGCCCTCCGACTCTGCTCCCAGTCAGCAGCAACCAACTGGAACTGCGCCCTCCGACTCTGCTCCCAGTCAGCTGCAACCAACTGGAACTGTGCCCTCCGACTCTGCTCCCACTCAGCAGCAACCAACTGGAACTGCGCCCTCCGACTCTGCTCCCAGTCAGCTGCAACTAACTGGAACTCCGCCCTCCGACTCTGCTCCCAGTCAGCTGCAACGAACTGGAACTGTGCCCTCCGACTCTGCTCCCAGTCAGCTGCAACTAACTGGAACTGCGCCCTCCGACTCTGCTCCCAGTCAGCTGCAACCAACTGGACTTCCGCCCTCCGACTCTGCTCCCAGTCAGCTGCAACCAACTGGACCTCCGACCTCCGACTCTGCTCCCAGTCAGCTGCAACCAACTGGAACTGCGCCCTCCGACTCTGCTCCCAGTCAGCTGCAACCAACTGGACCTCCGCCCTCCGACTCTGCTCCCAGTCAGCTGCAACCAACTGGACCTCCGACCTCCGACTCTGCTCCCAGTCAGCTGCAACCAACTGGAACTGCGCCCTCCGACTCTGCTCCCAGTCAGCTGCAACCAACTGGAACTGCGCCCTCCGACTCTGCTCCCAGTCAGCTGCAACCAACTGGAACTGCGGACTCCGACTCTGCTCCCAGTCAACTGCAACTAACTGGCCCTCCGCCCTCAGACTCTGCTCCCAGTCAGCTGCAACCAACTGGAACTGCGCCCTCCGACTCTGCTCCCAGTCAGCTGCAACCAACTGGACCTCCGCCCTCCGACTCTGCTCCCAGTCAGCTGCAACCAACTGGAACTGCGCCCTCCGACTCTGCTCCCAGTCAGCTGCAACCAACTGGAACTGTGCCCTCCGACTCTGCTCCCAGTCAGCTGCAACCAACTGGAACTGTACCCTCCGACTCTGCTCCCAGTCAGCTGCAACCAACTGGAACTGTGCCCTCCGACTCTGCTCCCCGTCAGCTGCAACCAACTGGCCCTCCGACTCTGCTCCCAGTCAGCTGCAACCAACTGGAACTGCGCCCTCCGACTCTGCTCCCAGTCAGCTGCAACCAACTGGACCTCCGCCCTCCGACTCGGCTCCCAGTCAGCTGCAACCAACTGGAACTGTGCCCTCCGACTCTGCTCCCAGTCAGCTGCAACCAACTGGAACTGCGCCCTCCGACTCTGCTCCCAGTCAGCTGCAACCAACTGGAACTGCGCCCTCCGACTCTGCTCCCAGTCAGCTGCAACCAACTGGAACTCCGCCCTCCGACTCTGCTCCCAGTCAGCTGCAACCAACTGGACCTCCGCCCTCCGACTCTGCTCCCAGTCAGCAGCAACCAACTGGAACTGTGCCCTCCGACTCTGCTCCCACTCAGCAGCAACCAACTGGAACTCCGCCCTCCGACTCTGCTCCCAGTCAGCTGCAACCAACTGGAACTGCGCCCTCCGACTCTGCTCCCAGTCAGCAGCAACCAACTGGAACTGTGCCCTCCGACTCTGCTCCCAGTCAGCTGCAACCAACTGGCCCTCCGCCCTCCGACTCTGCTCCCAGTCAGCTGCAACCAACTGGAACTGCGCCCTCCGACTCTGCTCCCAGTCAGCTGCAACCAACTGGAACTGAGCCCTCCCACTCTGCTCCCAGTCAGCTGCAACCAACTGGCCCTCCGCCCTCCGACTCTGCTCCCAGTCAGCAGCATCCAACTGGAACTCCGCCCTCCGACTCTGCTCCCAGTCAGCAGCATCCAACTGGAACTGTGCCCTCCGACTCTGCTCCCAGTCAGCAGCATCCAACTGGAACTCCGCCCTCCGACTCTGCTCCCAGTCAGCAGCATCCAACTGGAACTCCGCCCTCCGACTCTGCTCCCAGTCAGCAGCATCCAACTGGAACTCCGCCCTCCGACTCTGCTCCCAGTCAGCAGCATCCAACTGGAATTGTGCCCTCCGACTCTGCTCCCGGTCAGCTGCAACCAACTGGATCTCCGGCCTCCGACTCTGCTCCCGGTCAGCAGCAACCAACTGGAACTGAGCCCTCCGACTCTGCTCCCAGTCAGCAGCAACTAACTGGAACTGCGCCCTCCGACTCTGCTCCCAGTCAGCTGCAACCAACTGGACCTCCGCCCTCCGATTCTGCTCCCAGTCAGCTGCAACCAACTGGAACTGCGCCCTCCGACTCTTCTCCCAGTCAGCTGCAACCAACTGGAACTGTGCCCTCCGACTCTGCTCCCAGTCAGCTGCAACCAACTGGCCCTCCGCCCTCCGACTCTGCTCCCAGTCAGCTGCAACCAACTGGAACTGCGGCCTCCGACTCTGCTCCCAGTCAGCTGCAACCAACTGGAACTGCGGCCTCCGACTCTGCTCCCAGTCAGCTGCAACCAACTGGCCCTCCGCCCTCCGACTCTGCTCCCAGTCAGCAGCAGCCAACTGGAACTGCGCCCTCCGACTCTGCTCCCAGTCAGCAGCAACCAACTGGAACTGTGCCCTCCGACTCTGCTCCCAGTCAGCTGCAACCAACTGAATCTCCGGCCTCCGACTCTGCTCCCGGTCAGCAGCAACCAACTGGAACTGCGCCCTCCGACTCTGCTCCCAGTCAGCAGCAACTAACTGGAACTGCGCCCTCCGACTCTGCTCCCAGTCAGCTGCAACCAACTGGACCTCCGCCCTCCGATTCTGCTCCCAGTCAGCTGCAACCAACTGGAACTGCGCCCTCCGACTCTTCTCCCAGTCAGCTGCAACCAACTGGAACTGCGCCCTCCGGCTCTGCTCCCAGTCAGCTGCAACCAACTGGAACTGCGCCCTCCGACTCTGCTCCCAGTCAGCTGCAACCAACTGGAACTCCGCCCTCCGACTCTGCTCCCAGTCAGCAGCAACCAACTGGAACTGTGCCCTCCGACTCTGCTCCCAGTCAGCTGCAACCAACTGGAACTGTGCCCTCCGACTCTGCTCCCAGTCAGCTGCAACCAACTGGATCTCCGCCCTCCGACTCTGCTCCCAGTCAGCTGCAACCAACTGGAACTGCGCCCTCCGACTCTGCTCCCAGTCAGCTGCAACTAACTGGACCTGTGCCCTCCGACTCTGCTCCCCGTCAGCTGCAACCAACTGGAACTGCGACCTCCGACTCTGCTCCCAGTCAGCTGCAACCAACTGGAACTGTGCCCTCCGACTCTGCACCCAGTCAGCTGCAACCAACTGGAACTGCGGCCTCCGACTCTGCTCCCCGTCAGCTGCAACCAACTGGAACTGTGCCCTCCGACTCTGCTCCCAGTCAGCTGCAACCAACTGGAACTGTGCCCTCCGACTCTGCTCCCAGTCAGCTGCAACCAACTGGCCCTCCGCCCTCCGACTCTGCTCCCAGTCAGCTGCAACCAACTGGCCCTCCGCCCTCCGACTCTGCTCCCAGTCAGCTGCAACCAACTGGAACTGTGCCCTCCGACTCTGCTCCCAGTCAGCTGCATCCAACTGGAACTCCGCCCTCCGACTCTGCTCCCAGTCAGCTGCAACCAACTGGAACTGTGCCCTCCGACTCTGCTCCCAGTCAGCTGCAACCAACTGGATCTCCGCCCTCCGACTCTGCTCCCAGTCAGCTGCAACCAACTGGAACTGCGCCCTCCGACTCTGCTCCCAGTCAGCTGCAACCAACTGGAACTGCGCCCTCCGACTCTGCTCCCAGTCAGCTGCAACCAACTGGAACTGCGCCCTCCGACTCTGCTCCCAGTCAGCTGCAACCAACTGGACCTCCGCCCTCCAACTCTGCTCCCCGTCAGCTGCATCCAACTGGACCTCCGCCCTCCGACTCTGCTCCCAGTCAGCTGCAACCAACTGGCCCTCCGCCCTCCGACTCTGCTCCCAGTCAGCTGCAACTAACTGGCCCTCCGCCCTCCGACTCTGCTCCCCGTCAGCTGCAACCAACTGGACCTCCGCCCTCCGACTCTGCTCCCAGTCAGCAGCAACCAACTGGAACTGCGCCCTCCGACTCTGCTCACAGTCAGCAGCAACCAACTGGAACTGCGCCCTCCGACTCTGCTCCCAGTCAGCTGCAACCAACTGGAACTGTGCCCTCCGACTCTGCTCCCACTCAGCAGCAACCAACTGGAACTGCGCCCTCCGACTCTGCTCCCAGTCAGCTGCAACTAACTGGAACTCCGCCCTCCGACTCTGCTCCCAGTCAGCTGCAACGAACTGGAACTGTGCCCTCCGACTCTGCTCCCAGTCAGCTGCAACTAACTGGAACTGCGCCCTCCGACTCTGCTCCCAGTCAGCTGCAACCAACTGGACTTCCGCCCTCCGACTCTGCTCCCAGTCAGCTGCAACCAACTGGACCTCCGACCTCCGACTCTGCTCCCAGTCAGCTGCAACCAACTGGAACTGCGCCCTCCGACTCTGCTCCCAGTCAGCTGCAACCAACTGGACCTCCGCCCTCCGACTCTGCTCCCAGTCAGCTGCAACCAACTGGACCTCCGACCTCCGACTCTGCTCCCAGTCAGCTGCAACCAACTGGAACTGCGCCCTCCGACTCTGCTCCCAGTCAGCTGCAACCAACTGGAACTGCGCCCTCTGACTCTGCTCCCAGTCAGCTGCAACCAACTGGAACTGCGCCCTCCGACTCTGCTCCCAGTCAGCTGCAACTAACTGGCCCTCCGCCCTCAGACTCTGCTCCCAGTCAGCTGCAACCAACTGGAACTGCGCCCTCCGACTCTGCTCCCAGTCAGCTGCAACCAACTGGACCTCCGCCCTCCGACTCTGCTCCCAGTCAGCTGCAACCAACTGGAACTGTGCCCTCCGACTCTGCTCCCAGTCAGCTGCAACCAACTGGAACTGTACCCTCCGACTCTGCTCCCAGTCAGCTGCAACCAACTGGAACTGTGCCCTCCGACTCTGCTCCCCGTCAGCTGCAACCAACTGGCCCTCCGACTCTGCTCCCAGTCAGCTGCAACCAACTGGAACTGCGCCCTCCGACTCTGCTCCCAGTCAGCTGCAACCAACTGGACCTCCGCCCTCCGACTCGGCTCCCAGTCAGCTGCAACCAACTGGAACTGTGCCCTCCGACTCTGCTCCCAGTCAGCTGCAACCAACTGGAACTGCGCCCTCCGACTCTGCTCCCAGTCAGCTGCAACCAACTGGAACTGCGCCCTCCGACTCTGCTCCCAGTCAGCTGCAACCAACTGGAACTCCGCCCTCCGACTCTGCTCCCAGTCAGCTGCAACCAACTGGACCTCCGCCCTCCGACTCTGCTCCCAGTCAGCAGCAACCAACTGGAACTGTGCCCTCCGACTCTGCTCCCACTCAGCAGCAACCAACTGGAACTCCGCCCTCCGACTCTGCTCCCAGTCAGCTGCAACCAACTGGAACTGCGCCCTCCGACTCTGCTCCCAGTCAGCAGCAACCAACTGGAACTGTGCCCTCCGACTCTGCTCCCAGTCAGCTGCAACCAACTGGCCCTCCGCCCTCCGACTCTGCTCCCAGTCAGCTGCAACCAACTGGAACTGCGCCCTCCGACTCTGCTCCCAGTCAGCTGCAACCAACTGGAACTGAGCCCTCCCACTCTGCTCCCAGTCAGCTGCAACCAACTGGCCCTCCGCCCTCCGACTCTGCTCCCAGTCAGCAGCATCCAACTGGAACTCCGCCCTCCGACTCTGCTCCCAGTCAGCAGCATCCAACTGGAACTGTGCCCTCCGACTCTGCTCCCAGTCAGCAGCATCCAACTGGAACTCCGCCCTCCGACTCTGCTCCCAGTCAGCAGCATCCAACTGGAACTCCGCCCTCCGACTCTGCTCCCAGTCAGCAGCATCCAACTGGAACTCCGCCCTCCGACTCTGCTCCCAGTCAGCAGCATCCAACTGGAACTGTGCCCTCCGACTCTGCTCCCGGTCAGCTGCAACCAACTGGATCTCCGGCCTCCGACTCTGCTCCCGGTCAGCAGCAACCAACTGGAACTGAGCCCTCCGACTCTGCTCCCAGTCAGCAGCAACTAACTGGAACTGCGCCCTCCGACTCTGCTCCCAGTCAGCTGCAACCAACTGGACCTCCGCCCTCCGATTCTGCTCCCAGTCAGCTGCAACCAACTGGAACTGCGCCCTCCGACTCTTCTCCCAGTCAGCTGCAACCAACTGGAACTGTGCCCTCCGACTCTGCTCCCAGTCAGCTGCAACCAACTGGCCCTCCGCCCTCCGACTCTGCTCCCAGTCAGCTGCAACCAACTGGAACTGCGGCCTCCGACTCTGCTCCCAGTCAGCTGCAACCAACTGGAACTGCGGCCTCCGACTCTGCTCCCAGTCAGCTGCAACCAACTGGCCCTCCGCCCTCCGACTCTGCTCCCAGTCAGCAGCAACCAACTGGAACTGCGCCCTCCGACTCTGCTCCCAGTCAGCAGCAACCAACTGGAACTGTGCCCTCCGACTCTGCTCCCAGTCAGCTGCAACCAACTGAATCTCCGGCCTCCGACTCTGCTCCCGGTCAGCAGCAACCAACTGGAACTGCGCCCTCCGACTCTGCTCCCAGTCAGCAGCAACTAACTGGAACTGCGCCCTCCGACTCTGCTCCCAGTCAGCTGCAACCAACTGGAACTGCGCCCTCCGACTCTTCTCCCAGTCAGCTGCAACCAACTGGAACTGTGCCCTCCGACTCTGCTCCCAGTCAGCTGCAACCAACTGGCCCTCCGCCCTCCGACTCTGCTCCCAGTCAGCTGCAACCAACTGGAACTGCGGCCTCCGACTCTGCTCCCAGTCAGCTGCAACCAACTGGAACTGCGCCCTCCGACTCTTCTCCCAGTCAGCTGCAACCAACTGGAACTGTGCCCTCCGACTCTGCTCCCAGTCAGCTGCAACCAACTGGCCCTCCGCCCTCCGACTCTGCTCCCCGTCAGCTGCAACCAACTGGACCTCCGCCCTCCGACTCTGCTCCCCGTCAGCTGCAACCAACTGGCCCTCCGCCCTCCGACTCTGCTCCCAGTCAGCTGCAACCAACTGGAACTGTGCCCTCCGACTCTGCTCCCAGTCAGCTGCAACCAACTGGAACTGCGCCCTCCGACTCTGCTCCCAGTAAGCTGCAACCAACTGGACCTCCGCCCTCCGACTCTGCTCCCCGTCAGCTGCAACCAACTGGACCTCCGCCCTCCGACTCTGCTCCCCGTCAGCTGCAACCAACTGGCCCTCCGCCCTCCGACTCTGCTCCCAGTCAGCTGCAACCAACTGGAACTGTGCCCTCCGACTCTGCTCCCAGTCAGCTGCAACCAACTGGAACTGTGCCCTCCGACTCTGCTCCCAGTCAGCTGCAACCAACTGGAACTCCGCCCTCCGACTCTGCTCCCAGTCAGCAGCAACCAACTGGACCTCCGCACTCCGACTCTCCTCCCAGTCAGCTGCAACCAACTGGAACTGCGCCCTCCGACTCTGCTCCCAGTCAGCTGCAACCAACTGGACCTCCGCCCTCCGACTCTGCTCCCAGTCAGCTGCAACCAACTGGACCTCCGCACTCCGACTCTGCTCCCAGTCAGCTGCAACCAACTGGAACTGCGCCCTCCGACTCTGCTCCCAGTCAGCTGCAACCAACTGGAACTGCGCCCTCCGACTCTGCTCCCAGTCAGCTGCAACCAACTGGAACTCCGCCCTCCGACTCTGCTCCCAGTCAGCAGCAACCAACTGGAACTGTGCCCTCCGACTCTGCTCCCAGTCAGCTGCAACCAACTGGAACTGTGCCCTCCGACTCTGCTCCCAGTCAGCTGCAACCAACTGGATCTCCGCCCTCCGACTCTGCTCCCAGTCAGCTGCAACCAACTGGAACTGCGCCCTCCGACTCTGCTCCCAGTCAGCTGCAACTAACTGGACCTGTGCCCTCCGACTCTGCTCCCCGTCAGCTGCAACCAACTGGAACTGCGCCCTCCGACTCTGCTCCCAGTCAGCTGCAACCAACTGGAACTGTGCCCTCCGACTCTGCACCCAGTCAGCTGCAACCAACTGGAACTGCGGCCTCCGACTCTGCTCCCCGTCAGCTGCAACCAACTGGAACTGTGCCCTCCGACTCTGCTCCCAGTCAGCTGCAACCAACTGGAACTGTGCCCTCCGACTCTGCTCCCAGTCAGCTGCAACCAACTGGCCCTCCGCCCTCCGACTCTGCTCCCAGTCAGCTGCAACCAACTGGCCCTCCGCCCTCCGACTCTGCTCCCAGTCAGCTGCAACCAACTGGAACTGTGCCCTCCGACTCTGCTCCCAGTCAGCTGCATCCAACTGGAACTCCGCCCTCCGACTCTGCTCCCAGTCAGCTGCAACCAACTGGAACTGTGCCCTCCGACTCTGCTCCCAGTCAGCTGCAACCAACTGGATCTCCGCCCTCCGACTCTGCTCCCAGTCAGCTGCAACCAACTGGAACTGCGCCCTCCGACTCTGCTCCCAGTCAGCTGCAACCAACTGGAACTGCGCCCTCCGACTCTGCTCCCAGTCAGCTGCAACCAACTGGAACTGCGCCCTCCGACTCTGCTCCCAGTCAGCTGCAACCAACTGGACCTCCGCCCTCCAACTCTGCTCCCCGTCAGCTGCATCCAACTGGACCTCCGCCCTCCGACTCTGCTCCCAGTCAGCTGCAACCAACTGGCCCTCCGCCCTCCGACTCTGCTCCCAGTCAGCTGCAACTAACTGGCCCTCCGCCCTCCGACTCTGCTCCCCGTCAGCTGCAACCAACTGGACCTCCGCCCTCCGACTCTGCTCCCAGTCAGCAGCAACCAACTGGAACTGCGCCCTCCGACTCTGCTCCCAGTCAGCAGCAACCAACTGGAACTGCGCCCTCCGACTCTGCTCCCAGTCAGCTGCAACCAACTGGAACTGTGCCCTCCGACTCTGCTCCCACTCAGCAGCAACCAACTGGAACTGCGCCCTCCGACTCTGCTCCCAGTCAGCTGCAACTAACTGGAACTCCGCCCTCCGACTCTGCTCCCAGTCAGCTGCAACGAACTGGAACTGTGCCCTCCGACTCTGCTCCCAGTCAGCTGCAACTAACTGGAACTGCGCCCTCCGACTCTGCTCCCAGTCAGCTGCAACCAACTGGACCTCCGCCCTCCGACTCTGCTCCCAGTCAGCTGCAACCAACTGGACCTCCGACCTCCGACTCTGCTCCCAGTCAGCTGCAACCAACTGGAACTGCGCCCTCCGACTCTGCTCCCAGTCAGCTGCAACCAACTGGACCTCCGCCCTCCGACTCTGCTCCCAGTCAGCTGCAACCAACTGGACCTCCGACCTCCGACTCTGCTCCCAGTCAGCTGCAACCAACTGGAACTGCGCCCTCCGACTCTGCTCCCAGTCAGCTGCAACCAACTGGAACTGCGCCCTCCGACTCTGCTCCCAGTCAGCTGCAACCAACTGGAACTGCGCCCTCCGACTCTGCTCCCAGTCAGCTGCAACTAACTGGCCCTCCGCCCTCAGACTCTGCTCCCAGTCAGCTGCAACCAACTGGAACTGCGCCCTCCGACTCTGCTCCCAGTCAGCTGCAACCAACTGGACCTCCGCCCTCCGACTCTGCTCCCAGTCAGCTGCAACCAACTGGAACTGTGCCCTCCGACTCTGCTCCCAGTCAGCTGCAACCAACTGGAACTGTACCCTCCGACTCTGCTCCCAGTCAGCTGCAACCAACTGGAACTGTGCCCTCCGACTCTGCTCCCCGTCAGCTGCAACCAACTGGCCCTCCGACTCTGCTCCCAGTCAGCTGCAACCAACTGGAACTGCGCCCTCCGACTCTGCTCCCAGTCAGCTGCAACCAACTGGACCTCCGCCCTCCGACTCGGCTCCCAGTCAGCTGCAACCAACTGGAACTGTGCCCTCCGACTCTGCTCCCAGTCAGCTGCAACCAACTGGAACTGCGCCCTCCGACTCTGCTCCCAGTCAGCTGCAACCAACTGGAACTGCGCCCTCCGACTCTGCTCCCAGTCAGCTGCAACCAACTGGAACTCCGCCCTCCGACTCTGCTCCCAGTCAGCTGCAACCAACTGGACCTCCGCCCTCCGACTCTGCTCCCAGTCAGCAGCAACCAACTGGAACTGTGCCCTCCGACTCTGCTCCCACTCAGCAGCAACCAACTGGAACTCCGCCCTCCGACTCTGCTCCCAGTCAGCTGCAACCAACTGGAACTGCGCCCTCCGACTCTGCTCCCAGTCAGCAGCAACCAACTGGAACTGTGCCCTCCGACTCTGCTCCCAGTCAGCTGCAACCAACTGGCCCTCCGCCCTCCGACTCTGCTCCCAGTCAGCTGCAACCAACTGGAACTGTGCCCTCCGACTCTGCTCCCAGTCAGCTGCAACCAACTGGCCCTCCGCCCTCCGACTCTGCTCCGAGTCAGCTGCAACCAACTGGCCCTCCGCCCTCCGACTCTGCTCCCAGTCAGCTGCAACCAACTGGAACTGTGCCCTCCGACTCTGCTCCCAGTCAGCTGCAACTAACTGGCCCTCCGCCCTCCGACTCTGCTCCCAGTCAGCTGCAACCAACTGGACCTCCGCCCTCCGACTCTGTTCCCAGTCAGCTGCAACCAACTGGCCCTCCGCCCTCCGAGTCTGCTCCCAGTCAGCTGCAACCAACTGGAACTGTGCCCTCCGACTCTGCTCCCAGTCAGCAGCAACCAACTGGAACTGCGCCCTCCGACTCTGCTCCCAGTCAGCAGCAACCAACTGGAACTGCGCCCTCAGACTCTGCTCCCAGTCAGCTGCAACCAACTGGCCCTCCGCCCTCCGACTCTGCTCCCAGTCAGCTGCAACCAACTGGAACTGTGCCCTCCGACTCTGCTCCCAGTCAGCAGCAACCAACTGGAACTGCGCCCTCCGACTCTGCTCCCAGTCAGCAGCAACCAACTGGAACTGTGCCCTCCGACTCTGCTCCCAGTCAGCTGCAACCAACTGGAACTGTGCCCTCCGACTCTGCTCCCAGTCAGCAGCAACCAACTGGCCCTCCGCCCTCCGACTCTGCTCCCAGTCAGCTGCAACCAACTGGAACTGTGCCCTCCGACTCTGCTCCCAGTCAGCTGCAACCAACTGGAACTGCGCCCTCCGACTCTGCTCCCAGTCAGCAGCAACCAACTGGACCGCCGCTCTCCGACTCTGCTCCCAGTCAGCTGCAACCAACTGGAACTCCGCCCTCCGACTCTGCTCCCAGTCAGCTGCAACCAACTGGCCCTCCGCCCTCCGACTCTGCTCCCAGTCAGCTGCAACTAACTGGCCCTCCGCCCTCCGACTCTGCTCCCAGTCAGCTGCAACCAACTGGCCCTCCGCCCTCCGACTCTGCTCCCAGTCAGCTGCAACCAACTGGAACTCCGCCCTCCGACTCTGCACCCGGTCAGCAGCAACCAACTGGAACTGCGCCCTCCGACTCTGCTCCCAGTCAGCTGCAACCAACTGGAACTGCGCCCTCCGACTCTGCTCCCAGTCAGCTGCAACCAACTGGAACTGTGCCCTCCGACACTGCTCCCAGTCAGCTGCAACCAACTGGCCCTCCGCCCTCCGACTCTGCTCCCAGTCAGCAGCAACCAACTGGAACTGCGCCCTCCGACTCTGCTCCCAGTCAGCTGCAACCAACTGGAACTCCGCCCTCCGACTCTGCTCCCAGTCAGCTGCAACCAACTGGAACTGCGCCCTCCGACTCAGCTCCCAGTCAGCTGCAACCAACTGGAACTCCGCCCTCTGACTCTGCTCCCAGTCAGCTGCAACCAACTGGACCTCCGCCCTCCGACTCTGCTCCCAGTCAGCAGCAACCAACTGGCCCTCCGCCCTCCGACTCTGCTCCCAGTCAGCTGCAACCAACTGGAACTGCGCCCTCCGACTCTGCTCCCAGTCAGCTGCAACCAACTGGAACTCCGCCCTCCGACTCTGCTCCCAGTCAGCTGCAACCAACTGGACCTCCGCCCTCCGACTCTGCTCCCAGTCAGCTGCAACCAACTGGAACTGCGCCCTCCGACTCTGCTCCCAGTCAGCTGCAACCAACTGGAACTGCGCCCTCCGACTCTCCTCCCAGTCAGCTGCAACCAACTGGACCTCCGCCCTCCAACTCTGCTCCCCGTCAGCTGCATCCAACTGGACCTCCGCCCTCCGACTCTGCTCCCAGTCAGCTGCAACTAACTGGCCCTCCGCCCTCCGACTCTGCTCCCAGTCAGCAGCAACCAACTGGCCCTCCGCCCTCCGACTCTGCTCCAATCAGCTGCAACCAACTGGAACTCCGCCCTCCGACTCTGCTCCCAGTCAGCAGCAACCAACTGGAACTCCGGCCTCCGACTCTGCTCCCAGTCAGCTGCAACCAACTGGAATTCCGCCCTCCGACTCTGCTCCCCGTCAGCAGCAACCAACTGGAACTGTGCCCTCCGACTCTGCTCCCAGTCAGCTGCAACCAACTGGAACTGTGCCCTCCGACTCTGCTCCCAGTCAGCTGCAACCAACTGGCCCTCCGCCCTCCGACTCTGCTCCCAGTCAGCAGCAACCAACTGGAACTGCGGCCTCCGACTCTGCTCCCAGTCAGCTGCAACCAACTGGAACTGCGCCCTCCGACTCTTCTCCCAGTCAGCTGCAACCAACTGGAACTGTGCCCTCCGACTCTGCTCCCAGTCAGCTGCAACCAACTGGAACTGTGCCCTCCGACTCTGCTCCCAGTCAGCTGCAACCAACTGGCCCTCCGCCCTCCGACTCTGCTCCCAGTAAGCTGCAACCAACTGGACCTCCGCCCTCCGACTCTGCTCCCCGTCAGCTGCAACCAACTGGACCTCCGCCCTCCGACTCTGCTCCCCGTCAGCTGCAACCAACTGGCCCTCCGCCCTCCGACTCTGCTCCCAGTCAGCTGCAACCAACTGGAACTCCGCCCTCCGACTCTGCTCCCAGTCAGCTGCAACCAACTGGCCCTCCGCCCTCCGACTCTGCTCCCAGTCAGCTGCAACCAACTGGAACTCCGCCCTCCGACTCTGCTCCCAGTCAGCTGCAACTAACTGGAACTGAGCCCTCCGACTCTGCTCCCCGTCAGCTGCAACCAACTGGCCCTCCGCCCTCCGACTCTGCTCCCAGTCAGCTGCAACCAACTGGAACTGTGCCCTCCGACTCTGCTCCCAGTCAGCTGCAACCAACTGGAACTCCGCCCTCCGGCTCTGCTGCCAGTCAGCTGCAACCAACTGGACCTCCGCCCTCCGACTCTGCTCCCAGTCAGCAGCAACCAACTGGCCCTCCGCCCTCCGACTCTGCTCCCGGTCAGCAGCAACCAACTGGAACTCCGCCCTCCGACTCTGCTCCCAGTCAGCTGCAACCAACTGGCCCTCCGCCATCCGACTCTGCTCCCAGTCAGCTGCAACCAACTGGAACTGTGCCCTCCGACTCTGCTCCCGGTCAGCAGCAACCAACTGGAACTGCGCCCTCCGACTGTGCTCCCAGTCAGCAGCAACCAACTGGAACTGCGCCCTCCGACTCTGCTACCAGTCAGCTGCAACCAACTGGCCCTCCGCCCTCCGACTCTGCTCCCAGTCAGCAGCAACCAACTGGCCCTCCGCCCTCCGACTCTGCTCCCAGTCAGCTGCAACCAACTGGAACTGTGCCCTCCGACTCTGCTCCCAGTCAGCAGCAACCAACTGGAACTGCGCCCTCCGACTCTGCTCCCAGTCAGCTGCAACCAACTGGACCTCCGCCCTCCGACTCTGCTCCCTGTCAGTAGCAACCAACTGGAACTGTGCCCTCCGACTCTGCTCCCAGTCACTGCAAACAACTGGAACTGTGCCCTCCGACTCTGCTCCCGGTCAGCTGCAACCAACTGGCCCTCCGCCCTCCGACTCTGCTCCCGGTCAGCTGCAACCAACTGGAACTCCGCCCTCCGACTCTGCTCCCAGTCAGCTGCAACCAACTGGACCTCCGCACTCCGACTCTGCTCCCAGTCAGCTGCAACCAACTGGAACTGTGCCCTCCGACTCTGCTCCCAGTCAGCAGCAACCAACTGGCCCTCCGCCCTCCGACTCTGCTCCCTGTCAGTCGCAACCAACTGGAACTCCGCCCTCCGACTCTGCTCCCTGTCAGTAGCAAGCAACTGGACCTCCGCCCTCCGACTCTGCTCCCAGTCAGCTGCAACCAACTGGAACTGTGCCCTCCGACTCTGCTCCCAGTCAGCTGCAACCAACTGGAACTGAGCCCTCCGACTCTGCTCCCAGTCAGCTGCAACCAACTGGCCCTCCGCCCTCCGACTCTGCTCCCAGTCAGCAGCATCCAACTGGAACTCCGCCCTCCGACTCTGCTCCCAGTCAGCAGCATCCAACTGGAACTGTGCCCTCCGACTCTGCTCCCAGTCAGCAGCATCCAACTGGAACTCCGCCCTCCGACTCTGCTCCCAGTCAGCAGCATCCAACTGGAACTCCGCCCTCCGACTCTGCTCCCAGTCAGCAGCATCCAACTGGAACTCCGCCCTCCGACTCTGCTCCCAGTCAGCAGCATCCAACTGGAACTGTGCCCTCCGACTCTGCTCCCGGTCAGCTGCAACCAACTGGATCTCCGGCCTCCGACTCTGCTCCCGGTCAGCAGCAACCAACTGGAACTGAGCCCTCCGACTCTGCTCCCAGTCAGCAGCAACTAACTGGAACTGCGCCCTCCGACTCTGCTCCCAGTCAGCTGCAACCAACTGGACCTCCGCCCTCCGATTCTGCTCCCAGTCAGCTGCAACCAACTGGAACTGCGGCCTCCGACTCTGCTCCCAGTCAGCTGCAACCAACTGGAACTGCGGCCTCCGACTCTGCTCCCAGTCAGCTGCAACCAACTGGCCCTCCGCCCTCCGACTCTGCTCCCAGTCAGCAGCAACCAACTGAATCTCCGGCCTCCGACTCTGCTCCCGGTCAGCAGCAACCAACTGGAACTGCGCCCTCCGACTCTGCTCCCAGTCAGCAGCAACTAACTGGAACTGCGCCCTCCGACTCTGCTCCCAGTCAGCTGCAACCAACTGGACCTCCGCCCTCCGATTCTGCTCCCAGTCAGCTGCAACCAACTGGAACTGCGCCCTCCGACTCTTCTCCCAGTCAGCTGCAACCAACTGGAACTGTGCCCTCCGACTCTGCTCCCAGTCAGCTGCAACCAACTGGCCCTCCGCCCTCCGACTCTGCTCCCAGTCAGCTGCAACCAACTGGAACTGCGGCCTCCGACTCTGCTCCCAGTCAGCTGCAACCAACTGGAACTGCGCCCTCCGACTCTTCTCCCAGTCAGCTGCAACCAACTGGAACTGTGCCCTCCGACTCTGCTCCCAGTCAGCTGCAACCAACTGGCCCTCCGCCCTCCGACTCTGCTCCCCGTCAGCTGCAACCAACTGGACCTCCGCCCTCCGACTCTGCTCGCCGTCAGCTGCAACCAACTGGCCCTCCGCCCTCCGACTCTGCTCCCAGTCAGCTGCAACCAACTGGAACTGTGCCCTCCGACTCTGCTCCCAGTCAGCTGCAACCAACTGGAACTGCGCCCTCCGACTCTGCTCCCAGTAAGCTGCAACCAACTGGACCTCCGCCCTCCGACTCTGCTCCCCGTCAGCTGCAACCAACAGGACCTCCGCCCTCCGACTCTGCTCCCCGTCAGCTGCAACCAACTGGCCCTCCGCCCTCCGACTCTGCTCCCAGTCAGCTGCAACCAACTGGAACAGTGCCCTCCGACTCTGCTCCCAGTCAGCTGCAACCAACTGGAACTGTGCCCTCCGACTCTGCTCCCAGTCAGCTGCAACCAACTGGAACTCCGCCCTCCGACTCTGCTCCCAGTCAGCAGCAACCAACTGGACCTCCGCACTCCGACTCTGCTCCCAGTCAGCTGCAACCAACTGGAACTGCGCCCTCCGACTCTGCTCCCAGTCAGCTGCAACCAACTGGACCTCCGCCCTCCGACTCTGCTCCCAGTCAGCTGCAACCAACTGGACCTCCGCACTCCGACTCTGCTCCCAGTCAGCTGCAACCAACTGGAACTGCGCCCTCCGACTCTGCTCCCAGTCAGCTGCAACCAACTGGAACTGCGCCCTCCGACTCTGCTCCCAGTCAGCTGCAACCAACTGGAACTCCGCCCTCCGACTCTGCTCCCAGTCAGCAGCAACCAACTGGAACTGTGCCCTCCGACTCTGCTCCCAGTCAGCTGCAACCAACTGGAACTGTGCCCTCCGACTCTGCTCCCAGTCAGCTGCAACCAACTGGATCTCCGCCCTCCGACTCTGCTCCCAGTCAGCTGCAACCAACTGGAACTGCGCCCTCCGACTCTGCTCCCAGTCAGCTGCAACTAACTGGACCTGTGCCCTCCGACTCTGCTCCCCGTCAGCTGCAACCAACTGGAACTGCGCCCTCCGACTCTGCTCCCAGTCAGCTGCAACCAACTGGAACTGTGCCCTCCGACTCTGCACCCAGTCAGCTGCAACCAACTGGAACTGCGGCCTCCGACTCTGCTCCCCGTCAGCTGCAACCAACTGGAACTGTGCCCTCCGACTCTGCTCCCAGTCAGCTGCAACCAACTGGAACTGTGCCCTCCGACTCTGCTCCCAGTCAGCTGCAACCAACTGGCCCTCCGCCCTCCGACTCTCCTCCCAGTCAGCTGCAACCAACTGGCACTCCGCCCTCCGACTCTGCTCCCAGTCAGCTGCAACCAACTGGAACTGTGCCCTCCGACTCTGCTCCCAGTCAGCTGCATCCAACTGGAACTCCGCCCTCCGACTCTGCTCCCAGTCAGCTGCAACCAACTGGAACTGTGCCCTCCGACTCTGCTCCCAGTCAGCTGCAACCAACTGGATCTCCGCCCTCCGACTCTGCTCCCAGTCAGCTGCAACCAACTGGAACTGCGCCCTCCGACTCTGCTCCCAGTCAGCTGCAACCAACTGGAACTGCGCCCTCCGACTCTGCTCCCAGTCAGCTGCAACCAACTGGAACTGCGCCCTCCGACTCTGCTCCCAGTCAGCTGCAACCAACTGGACCTCCGCCCTCCAACTCTGCTCCCCGTCAGCTGCATCCAACTGGACCTCCGCCCTCCGACTCTGCTCCCAGTCAGCTGCAACCAACTGGCCCTCCGCCCTCCGACTCTGCTCCCAGTCAGCTGCAACTAACTGGCCCTCCGCCCTCCGACTCTGCTCCCCGTCAGCTGCAACCAACTGGACCTCCGCCCTCCGACTCTGCTCCCAGTCAGCAGCAACCAACTGGAACTGCGCCCTCCGACTCTGCTCCCAGTCAGCAGCAACCAACTGGAACTGCGCCCTCCGACTCTGCTCCCAGTCAGCTGCAAACCAACTGGACCTCCGCCCTCCGACTCTGCTCCCAGTCAGCTGCAACCAACTGGCCCTCCGCCCTCCGACTCTGCTCCCCGTCAGCTGCAACCAACTGGAACTGTGCCCTCCGACTCTGCTCCCAGTCAGCTGCAACCAACTGGGACTGCGCCCTCCGACTCTGCTCCCAGTCAGCTGCAACCAACTGGACCTCCGCCCTCCGATTCTGCTCCCAGTCAGCTGCAACCAACTGGAACTGCGCCCTCCGACTCTGCTCCCAGTCAGCTGCAACCAACTGGAACTGCGCCCTCCGACTCTGCTCCCGGTCAGCTGCAACCAACTGGCCCTCCGCCCTCCGACTCTGCTCCCAGTCAGCTGCAACCAACTGGAACTGCGCCCTCCGACTCTGCTCCCAGTCAGCAGCAACCAACTGGAACTGTGCCCTCCGACTCTGCTCCCCGTCAGCTGCAACCAACTGGACCTCCGCCCTCCGACTCTGCTCCCAGTCACTGCAACCAACTGGAACTGCGCCCTCCGACTCTGCTCCCAGTCAGCTGCAACCAACTGGAACTCCGCCCTCCGATTCTGCTCCCAGTCAGCTGCAACCAACTGGCCCTCCGCCCTCCGACTCTGCTCCCAGTCAGCTGCAACCAACTGGAACTGCGCCCTCCGACTCTGCTCCCAGTCACTGCAACCAAGTGGAACTGTGCCCTCCGACTCTGCTCCCAGTCAGCTGCAACCAACTGGATCTCCGGCCTCCGACTCTGCTCCCGGTCAGCAGCAACCAACTGGAACTGCGCCCTCCGACTCTGCTCCCAGTCAGCAGCAACTAACTGGAACTGCGCCCTCCGACTCTGCTCCCAGTCAGCTGCAACCAACTGGACCTCCGCCCTCCGATTCTGCTCCCAGTCAGCTGCAACCAACTGGAACTGTGCCCTCCGACTCTTCTCCCAGTCAGCTGCAACCAACTGGAACTGTGCCCTCCGACTCTGCTCCCAGTCAGCTGCAACCAACTGGCCCTCCGCCCTCCGACTCTGCTCCCAGTCAGCTGCAACCAACTGGAACTGCGGCCTCCGACTCTGCTCCCAGTCAGCTGCAACCAACTGGAACTGCGCCCTCCGACTCTTCTCCCAGTCAGCTGCAACCAACTGGAACTGTGCCCTCCGACTCTGCTCCCAGTCAGCTGCAACCAACTGGCCCTCCGCCCTCCGACTCTGCTCCCCGTCAGCTGCAACCAACTGGACCTCCGCCCTCCGACTCTGCTCCCCGTCAGCTGCAACCAACTGGCCCTCCGCCCTCCGACTCTGCTCCCAGTCAGCTGCAACCAACTGGAACTGTGCCCTCCGACTCTGCTCCCAGTCAGCTGCAACCAACTGGAACTGCGCCCTCCGACTCTGCTCCCAGTAAGCTGCAAACAACTGGACCTCCGCCCTCCGACTCTGCTCCCCGTCAGCTGCAACCAACTGGACCTCCGCCCTCCGACTCTGCTCCCCGTCAGCTGCAACCAACTGGCCCTCCGCCCTCCGACTCTGCTCCCAGTCAGCTGCAACCAACTGGAACTGTGCCCTCCGACTCTGCTCCCAGTCAGCTGCAACCAACTGGAACTGTGCCCTCCGACTCTGCTCCCAGTCAGCTGCAACCAACTGGAATTCCGCCCTCCGACTCTGCTCCCAGTCAGCAGCAACCAACTGGACCTCCGCACTCCGACTCTGCTCCCAGTCAGCTGCAACCAACTGGAACTGCGCCCTCCGACTCTGCTCCCAGTCAGCTGCAACCAACTGGAACTGCGCCCTCCGATTCTGCTCCCAGTCAGCTGCAACCAACTGGAACTGCGCCCTCCGACTCTGCTCCCAGTCAGCTGCAACCAACTGGAACTGCGCCCTCCGACTCTGCTCCCGGTCAGCTGCAACCAACTGGCCCTCCGCCCTCCGACTCTGCTCCCAGTCAGCTGCAACCAACTGGAACTGCGCCCTCCGACTCTGCTCCCAGTCAGCAGCAACCAACTGGAACTGTGCCCTCCGACTCTGCTCCCCGTCAGCTGCAACCAACTGGACCTCCGCCCTCCGACTCTGCTCCCAGTCACTGCAACCAACTGGAACTGCGCCCTCCGACTCTGCTCCCAGTCAGCTGCAACCAACTGGAACTCCGCCCTCCGATTCTGCTCCCAGTCAGCTGCAACCAACTGTAACTGCGCCCTCCGACTCTGCTCCCAGTCAGCTGCAACCAACTGGCCCTCCGCCCTCCGACTCTGCTCCCAGTCAGCTGCAACCAACTGGAACTGCGCCCTCCGACTCTGCTCCCAGTCACTGCAACCAAGTGGAACTGTGCCCTCCGACTCTGCTCCCAGTCAGCTGCAACCAACTGGATCTCCGGCCTCCGACTCTGCTCCCGGTCAGCAGCAACCAACTGGAACTGCGCCCTCCGACTCTGCTCCCAGTCAGCAGCAACTAACTGGAACTGCGCCCTCCGACTCTGCTCCCAGTCAGCTGCAAACAACTGGACCTCCGCCCTCCGATTCTGCTCCCAGTCAGCTGCAACCAACTGGAACTGCGCCCTCCGACTCTTCTCCCTGTCAGCTGCAACCAACTGGAACTGTGCCCTCCGACTCTGCTCCCAGTCAGCTGCAACCAACTGGCCCTCCGCCCTCCGACTCTGCTCCCAGTCAGCTGCAACCAACTGGCCCTCCGCCCTCCGACTCTGCTCCCAGTCAGCTGCAACTAACTGGCCCTCCGCCCTCCGACTCTGCTCCCCGTCAGCTGCAACCAACTGGACCTCCGCCCTCCGACTCTGCTCCCAGTCAGCAGCAACCAACTGGAACTGCGCCCTCCGACTCTGCTCCCAGTCAGCAGCAACCAACTGGAACTGCGCCCTCCGACTCTGCTCCCAGTCAGCTGCAAACCAACTGGACCTCCGCCCTCCGACTCTGCTCCCAGTCAGCTGCAACCAACTGGCCCTCCGCCCTCCGACTCTGCTCCCCGTCAGCTGCAACCAACTGGAACTGTGCCCTCCGACTCTGCTCCCAGTCAGCTGCAACCAACTGGGACTGCGCCCTCCGACTCTGCTCCCAGTCAGCTGCAACCAACTGGACCTCCGCCCTCCGATTCTGCTCCCAGTCAGCTGCAACCAACTGGAACTGCGCCCTCCGACTCTGCTCCCAGTCAGCTGCAACCAACTGGAACTGCGCCCTCCGACTCTGCTCCCGGTCAGCTGCAACCAACTGGCCCTCCGCCCTCCGACTCTGCTCCCAGTCAGCTGCAACCAACTGGAACTGCGCCCTCCGACTCTGCTCCCAGTCAGCAGCAACCAACTGGAACTGTGCCCTCCGACTCTGCTCCCCGTCAGCTGCAACCAACTGGACCTCCGCCCTCCGACTCTGCTCCCAGTCACTGCAACCAACTGGAACTGCGCCCTCCGACTCTGCTCCCAGTCAGCTGCAACCAACTGGAACTCCGCCCTCCGATTCTGCTCCCAGTCAGCTGCAACCTACTGGCCCTCCGCCCTCCGACTCTGCTCCCAGTCAGCTGCAACCAACTGGAACTGCGCCCTCCGACTCTGCTCCCAGTCACTGCAACCAAGTGGAACTGTGCCCTCCGACTCTGCTCCCAGTCAGCTGCAACCAACTGGATCTCCGGCCTCCGACTCTGCTCCCGGTCAGCAGCAACCAACTGGAACTGCGCCCTCCGACTCTGCTCCCAGTCAGCAGCAACTAACTGGAACTGCGCCCTCCGACTCTGCTCCCAGTCAGCTGCAACCAACTGGACCTCCGCCCTCCGATTCTGCTCCCAGTCAGCTGCAACCAAGTGGAACTGTGCCCTCCGACTCTTCTCCCAGTCAGCTGCAACCAACTGGAACTGTGCCCTCCGACTCTGCTCCCAGTCAGCTGCAACCAACTGGCCCTCCGCCCTCCGACTCTGCTCCCAGTCAGCTGCAACCAACTGGAACTGCGGCCTCCGACTCTGCTCCCAGTCAGCTGCAACCAACTGGAACTGCGCCCTCCGACTCTTCTCCCAGTCAGCTGCAACCAACTGGAACTGTGCCCTCCGACTCTGCTCCCAGTCAGCTGCAACCAACTGGCCCTCCGCCCTCCGACTCTGCTCCCCGTCAGCTGCAACCAACTGGACCTCCGCCCTCCGACTCTGCTCCCCGTCAGCTGCAACCAACTGGCCCTCCGCCCTCCGACTCTGCTCCCAGTCAGCTGCAACCAACTGGAACTGTGCCCTCCGACTCTGCTCCCAGTCAGCTGCAACCAACTGGAACTGCGCCCTCCGACTCTGCTCCCAGTAAGCTGCAAACAACTGGACCTCCGCCCTCCGACTCTGCTCCCCGTCAGCTGCAACCAACTGGACCTCCGCCCTCCGACTCTGCTCCCCGTCAGCTGCAACCAACTGGCCCTCCGCCCTCCGACTCTGCTCCCAGTCAGCTGCAACCAACTGGAACTGTGCCCTCCGACTCTGCTCCCAGTCAGCTGCAACCAACTGGAACTGTGCCCTCCGACTCTGCTCCCAGTCAGCTGCAACCAACTGGAACTCCGCCCTCCGACTCTGCTCCCAGTCAGCAGCAACCAACTGGACCTCCGCACTCCGACTCTGCTCCCAGTCAGCTGCAACCAACTGGAACTGCGCCCTCCGACTCTGCTCCCAGTCAGCTGCAACCAACTGGAACTGCGCCCTCCGATTCTGCTCCCAGTCAGCTGCAACCAACTGGAACTGCGCCCTCCGACTCTGCTCCCAGTCAGCTGCAACCAACTGGAACTGCGCCCTCCGACTCTGCTCCCGGTCAGCTGCAACCAACTGGCCCTCCGCCCTCCGACTCTGCTCCCAGTCAGCTGCAACCAACTGGAACTGCGCCCTCCGACTCTGCTCCCAGTCAGCAGCAACCAACTGGAACTGTGCCCTCCGACTCTGCTCCCCGTCAGCTGCAACCAACTGGACCTCCGCCCTCCGACTCTGCTCCCAGTCAGCAGCAACCAACTGGAACTCCGCCCTCCGATTCTGCTCCCAGTCAGCTGCAACCAACTGGCCCTCCGCCCTCCGACTCTGCTCCCAGTCAGCTGCAACCAACTGGAACTGCGCCCTCCGACTCTGCTCCCAGTCACTGCAACCAAGTGGAACTGTGCCCTCCGACTCTGCTCCCAGTCAGCTGCAACCAACTGGATCTCCGGCCTCCGACTCTGCTCCCGGTCAGCAGCAACCAACTGGAACTGCGCCCTCCGACTCTGCTCCCAGTCAGCAGCAACTAACTGGAACTGCGCCCTCCGACTCTGCTCCCAGTCAGCTGCAACCAACTGGACCTCCGCCCTCCGATTCTGCTCCCAGTCAGCTGCAACCAACTGGAACTGCGCCCTCCGACTCTTCTCCCTGTCAGCTGCAACCAACTGGAACTGTGCCCTCCGACTCTGCTCCCAGTCAGCTGCAACCAACTGGCCCTCCGCCCTCCGACTCTGCTCCCAGTCAGCTGCAACCAACTGGAACTGCGGCCTCCGACTCTGCTCCCAGTCAGCTGCAACCAACTGGAACTGCGCCCTCCGACTCTTCTCCCAGTCAGCTGCAACCAACTGGAACTGTGCCCTCCGACTCTGCTCCCAGTCAGCTGCAACCAACTGGCCCTCCGCCCTCCGACTCTGCTCCCCGTCAGCTGCAACCAACTGGACCTCCGCCCTCCGACTCTGCTCCCCGTCAGCTGCAACCAACTGGCCCTCCGCCCTCCGACTCTGCTCCCAGTCAGCTGCAACCAACTGGAACTGTGCCCTCCGACTCTGCTCCCAGTCAGCTGCAACCAACTGGAACTGCGCCCTCCGACTCTGCTCCCAGTAAGCTGCAACCAACTGGACCTCCGCCCTCCGACTCTGCTCCCCGTCAGCTGCAACCAACTGGACCTCCGCCCTCCGACTCTGCTCCCCGTCAGCTGCAACCAACTGGCCCTCCGCCCTCCGACTCTGCTCCCAGTCAGCTGCAACCAACTGGAACTGTGCCCTCCGACTCTTCTCCCAGTCAGCTGCAACCAACTGGAACTGTGCCCTCCGACTCTGCTCCCAGTCAGCTGCAACCAACTGGAACTCCGCCCTCCGACTCTGCTCCCAGTCAGCAGCAACCAACTGGACCTCCGCACTCCGACTCTGCTCCCAGTCAGCTGCAACCAACTGGAACTGCGCCCTCCGACTCTGCTCCCAGTCAGCTGCAACCAACTGGACCTCCGCCCTCCGACTCTGCTCCCAGTCAGCTGCAACCAACTGGACCTCCGCACTCCGACTCTGCTCCCAGTCAGCTGCAACCAACTGGAACTGCGCCCTCCGACTCTGCTCCCAGTCAGCTGCAACCAACTGGATCTCCGCCCTCCGACTCTGCTCCCAGTCAGCTGCAACCAACTGGAACTGCGCCCTCCGACTCTGCTCCCAGTCAGCTGCAACTAACTGGACCTGTGCCCTCCGACTCTGCTCCCCGTCAGCTGCAACCAACTGGAACTGCGCCCTCCGACTCTGCTCCCAGTCAGCTGCAACCAACTGGACCTCCGCCCTCCGACTCTGCTCCCCGTCAGCTGCAACCAACTGGCCCTCCGCCCTCCGACTCTGCTCCCAGTCAGCTGCAACCAACTGGAACTGTGCCCTCCGACTCTGCTCCCAGTCAGCTGCAACCAACTGGAACTGCGCCCTCCGACTCTGCTCCCAGTAAGCTGCAAACAACTGGACCTCCGCCCTCCGACTCTGCTCCCCGTCAGCTGCAACCAACTGGACCTCCGCCCTCCGACTCTGCTCCCCGTCAGCTGCAACCAACTGGCCCTCCGCCCTCCGACTCTGCTCCCAGTCAGCTGCAACCAACTGGAACTGTGCCCTCCGACTCTGCTCCCAGTCAGCTGCAACCAACTGGAACTGTGCCCTCCGACTCTGCTCCCAGTCAGCTGCAACCAACTGGAACTCCGCCCTCCGACTCTGCTCCCAGTCAGCAGCAACCAACTGGACCTCCGCACTCCGACTCTGCTCCCAGTCAGCTGCAACCAACTGGAACTGCGCCCTCCGACTCTGCTCCCAGTCAGCTGCAACCAACTGGAACTGCGCCCTCCGATTCTGCTCCCAGTCAGCTGCAACCAACTGGAACTGCGCCCTCCGACTCTGCTCCCAGTCAGCTGCAACCAACTGGAACTGCGCCCTCCGACTCTGCTCCCGGTCAGCTGCAACCAACTGGCCCTCCGCCCTCCGACTCTGCTCCCAGTCAGCTGCAACCAACTGGAACTGCGCCCTCCGACTCTGCTCCCAGTCAGCAGCAACCAACTGGAACTGTGCCCTCCGACTCTGCTCCCCGTCAGCTGCAACCAACTGGACCTCCGCCCTCCGACTCTGCTCCCAGTCACTGCAACCAACTGGAACTGCGCCCTCCGACTCTGCTCCCAGTCAGCTGCAACCAACTGGAACTCCGCCCTCCGATTCTGCTCCCAGTCAGCTGCAACCAACTGGCCCTCCGCCCTCCGACTCTGCTCCCAGTCAGCTGCAACCAACTGGAACTGCGCCCTCCGACTCTGCTCCCAGTCACTGCAACCAAGTGGAACTGTGCCCTCCGACTCTGCTCCCAGTCAGCTGCAACCAACTGGATCTCCGGCCTCCGACTCTGCTCCCGGTCAGCAGCAACCAACTGGAACTGCGCCCTCCGACTCTGCTCCCAGTCAGCAGCAACTAACTGGAACTGCGCCCTCCGACTCTGCTCCCAGTCAGCTGCAACCAACTGGACCTCCGCCCTCCGATTCTGCTCCCAGTCAGCTGCAACCAACTGGAACTGCGCCCTCCGACTCTTCTCCCTGTCAGCTGCAACCAACTGGAACTGTGCCCTCCGACTCTGCTCCCAGTCAGCTGCAACCAACTGGCCCTCCGCCCTCCGACTCTGCTCCCAGTCAGCTGCAACCAACTGGAACTGCGGCCTCCGACTCTGCTCCCAGTCAGCTGCAACCAACTGGAACTGCGCCCTCCGACTCTTCTCCCAGTCAGCTGCAACCAACTGGAACTGTGCCCTCCGACTCTGCTCCCAGTCAGCTGCAACCAACTGGCCCTCCGCCCTCCGACTCTGCTCCCCGTCAGCTGCAACCAACTGGACCTCCGCCCTCCGACTCTGCTCCCCGTCAGCTGCAACCAACTGGCCCTCCGCCCTCCGACTCTGCTCCCAGTCAGCTGCAACCAACTGGAACTGTGCCCTCCGACTCTGCTCCCAGTCAGCTGCAACCAACTGGAACTGCGCCCTCCGACTCTGCTCCCAGTAAGCTGCAACCAACTGGACCTCCGCCCTCCGACTCTGCTCCCCGTCAGCTGCAACCAACTGGACCTCCGCCCTCCGACTCTGCTCCCCGTCAGCTGCAACCAACTGGCCCTCCGCCCTCCGACTCTGCTCCCAGTCAGCTGCAACCAACTGGAACTGTGCCCTCCGACTCTTCTCCCAGTCAGCTGCAACCAACTGGAACTGTGCCCTCCGACTCTGCTCCCAGTCAGCTGCAACCAACTGGAACTCCGCCCTCCGACTCTGCTCCCAGTCAGCAGCAACCAACTGGACCTCCGCACTCCGACTCTGCTCCCAGTCAGCTGCAACCAACTGGAACTGCGCCCTCCGACTCTGCTCCCAGTCAGCTGCAACCAACTGGACCTCCGCCCTCCGACTCTGCTCCCAGTCAGCTGCAACCAACTGGACCTCCGCACTCCGACTCTGCTCCCAGTCAGCTGCAACCAACTGGAACTGCGCCCTCCGACTCTGCTCCCAGTCAGCTGCAACCAACTGGATCTCCGCCCTCCGACTCTGCTCCCAGTCAGCTGCAACCAACTGGAACTGCGCCCTCCGACTCTGCTCCCAGTCAGCTGCAACTAACTGGACCTGTGCCCTCCGACTCTGCTCCCCGTCAGCTGCAACCAACTGGAACTGCGCCCTCCGACTCTGCTCCCAGTCAGCTGCAACCAACTGGAACTGTGCCCTCCGACTCTGCACCCAGTCAGCTGCAACCAACTGGAACTGCGGCCTCCGACTCTGCTCCCCGTCAGCTGCAACCAACTGGAACTGTGCCCTCCGACTCTGCTCCCAGTCAGCTGCAACCAACTGGAACTGTGCCCTCCGACTCTGCTCCCAGTCAGCTGCAACCAACTGGCCCTCCGCCCTCCGACTCTGCTCCCAGTCAGCTGCAACCAACTGGCCCTCCGCCCTCCGACTCTGCTCCCAGTCAGCTGCAACCAACTGGAACTCTGCCCTCCGACTCTGCTCCCAGTCAGCTGCATCCAACTGGAACTCCGCCCTCCGACTCTGCTCCCAGTCAGCTGCAACCAACTGGAACTGTGCCCTCCGACTCTGCTCCCAGTCAGCTGCAACCAACTGGAACTGCGCCCTCCGACTCTGCTCCCAGTCAGCTGCAACCAACTGGAACTGCGCCCTCCGACTCTGCTCCCAGTCAGCTGCAACCAACTGGAACTGCGCCCTCCGACTCTGCTCCCAGTCAGCTGCAACCAACTGGACCTCCGCCCTCCAACTCTGCTCCCCGTCAGCTGCATCCAACTGGACCTCCGCCCTCCGACTCTGCTCCCAGTCAGCTGCAACCAACTGGCCCTCCGTCCTCCGACTCTGCTCCCAGTCAGCTGCAACTAACTGGCCCTCCGCCCTCCGACTCTGCTCCCCGTCAGCTGCAACCAACTGGACCTCCGCCCTCCGACTCTGCTCCCAGTCAGCAGCAACCAACTGGAACTGCGCCCTCCGACTCTGCTCCCAGTCAGCAGCAACCAACTGGAACTGCGCCCTCCGACTCTGCTCCCAGTCAGCTGCAAACCAACTGGACCTCCGCCCTCCGACTCTGCTCCCAGTCAGCTGCAACCAACTGGCCCTCCGCCCTCCGACTCTGCTCCCCGTCAGCTGCAACCAACTGGAACTGTGCCCTCCGACTCTGCTCCCAGTCAGCTGCAACCAACTGGAACTGCGCCCTCCGACTCTGCTCCCAGTCAGCTGCAACCAACTGGAACTGCGCCCTCCGATTCTGCTCCCAGTCAGCTGCAACCAACTGGAACTGCGCCCTCCGACTCTGCTCCCAGTCAGCTGCAATCAACTGGAACTGCGCCCTCCGACTCTGCTCCCGGTCAGCTGCAACCAACTGGAACTGCGCCCTCCGACTCTGCTCCCGGTCAGCTGCAACCAACTGGAACTGCGCCCTCCGACTCTGCTCCCAGTCAGCAGCAACCAACTGGAACTGTGCCCTCCGACTCTGCTCCCCGTCAGCTGCAACCAACTGGACCTCCGCCCTCCGACTCTGCTCACAGTCACTGCAACCAACTGGAACTGCGCCCTCCGACTCTGCTCCCAGTCAGCTGCAACCAACTGGAACTCCGCCCTCCGATTCTGCTCCCAGTCAGCTGCAACCAACTGGCCCTCCGCCCTCCGACTCTGCTCCCAGTCAGCTGCAACCAACTGGAACTGCGCCCTCCGACTCTGCTCCCAGTCACTGCAACCAAGTGGAACTGTGCCCTCCGACTCTGCTCCCAGTCAGCTGCAACCAACTGGATCTCCGGCCTCCGACTCTGCTCCCGGTCAGCAGCAACCAACTGGAACTGCGCCCTCCGACTCTGCTCCCAGTCAGCAGCAACTAACTGGAACTGCGCCCTCCGACTCTGCTCCCAGTCAGCTGCAACCAACTGGACCTCCGCCCTCCGATTCTGCTCCCAGTCAGCTGCAACCAACTGGAACTGCGCCCTCTGACTCTTCTCCCAGTCAGCTGCAACCAACTGGAACTGTGCCCTCCGACTCTGCGCCCAGTCAGCTGCAACCAACTGGCCCTCCGCCCTCCGACTCTGCTCCCAGTCAGCTGCAACCAACTGGAACTGCGGCCTCCGACTCTGCTCCCAGTCAGCTGCAACCAACTGGAACTGCGCCCTCCGACTCTTCTCCCAGTCAGCTGCAACCAACTGGAACTGTGCCCTCCGACTCTGCTCCCAGTCAGCTGCAACCAACTGGCCCTCCGCCCTCCGACTCTGCTCCCCGTCAGCTGCAACCAACTGGACCTCCGCCCTCCGACTCTGCTCCCCGTCAGCTGCAACCAACTGGCCCTCCGCCCTCCGACTCTGCTCCCAGTCAGCTGCAACCAACTGGAACTGTGCCCTCCGACTCTGCTCCCAGTCAGCTGCAACCAACTGGAACTGCGCCCTCCGACTCTGCTCCCAGTAAGCTGCAACCAACTGGACCTCCGCCCTACGACTCTGCTCCCCGTCAGCTGCAACCAACTGGACCTCCGCCCTCCGACTCTGCTCCCCGTCAGCTGCAACCAACTGGCCCTCCGCCCTCCGACTCTGCTCCCAGTCAGCTGCAACCAACTGGAACTGTGCCCTCCGACTCTGCTCCCAGTCAGCTGCAACCAACTGGAACTGTGCCCTCCGACTCTGCTCCCAGTCAGCTGCAACCAACTGGAACTCCGCCCTCCGACTCTGCTCCCAGTCAGCAGCAACCAACTGGACCTCCGCACTCCGACTCTGCTCCCAGTCAACTGCAACCAACTGGAACTGCGCCCTCCGACTCTGCTCCCAGTCAGCTGCAACCAACTGGACCTCCGCCCTCCGACTCTGCTCCCAGTCAGCTGCAACCAACTGGACCTCCGCACTCCGACTCTGCTCCCAGTCAGCTGCAACCAACTGGAACTGCGCCCTCCGACTCTGCTCCCAGTCAGCTGCAACCAACTGGAACTGCGCCCTCCGACTCTGCTCCCAGTCAGCTGCAACCAACTGGAACTCCGCCCTCCGACTCTGCTCCCAGTCAGCAGCAACCAACTGGAACTGTGCCCTCCGACTCTGCTCCCAGTCAGCTGCAACCAACTGGAACTGTGCCCTCCGACTCTGCTCCCAGTCAGCTGCAACCAACTGGATCTCCGCCCTCCGACTCTGCTCCCAGTCAGCTGCAACCAACTGGAACTGCGCCCTCCGACTCTGCTCCCAGTCAGCTGCAACTAACTGGACCTGTGCCCTCCGACTCTGCTCCCCGTCAGCTGCAACCAACTGGAACTGCGCCCTCCGACTCTGCTCCCAGTCAGCTGCAACCACCTGGAACTGTGCCCTCCGACTCTGCTCCCAGTCAGCTGCAACCAACTGGCCCTCCGCCCTCCGACTCTGCTCCCAGTCAGCTGCAACCAACTGGCCCTCCGCCCTCCGACTCTGCTCCCAGTCAGCTGCAACCAACTGGAACTGTGCCCTCCGACTCTGCTCCCAGTCAGCTGCATCCAACTGGAACTCCGCCCTCCGACTCTGCTCCCAGTCAGCTGCAACCAACTGGAACTGTGCCCTCCGAATCTGCTCCCAGTCAGCTGCAACCAACTGGATCTCCGCCCTCCGACTCTGCTCCCAGTCAGCTGCAACCAACTGGAACTGCGCCCTCCGACTCTGCTCCCAGTCAGCTGCAACCAACTGGAACTGCGCCCTCCGACTCTGCTCCCAGTCAGCTGCAACCAACTGGAACTGCGCCCTCCGACTCTACTCCCAGTCAGCTGCAACCAACTGGACCTCCGCCCTCCAACTCTGCTCCCCGTCAGCTGCATCCAACTGGACCTCCGCCCTCCGACTCTGCTCCCAGTCAGCTGCAACCAACTGGCCCTCCGCCCTCCGACTCTGCTCCCAGTCAGCTGCAACTAACTGGCCCTCCGCCCTCCGACTCTGCTCCCCGTCAGCTGCAACCAACTGGACCTCCGCCCTCCGACTCTGCTCCCAGTCAGCAGCAACCAACTGGAACTGCGCCCTCCGACTCTGCTCCCAGTCAGCAGCAACCAACTGGAACTGCGCCCTCCGACTCTGCTCCCAGTCAGCTGCAAACCAACTGGACCTCCGCCCTCCGACTCTGCTCCCAGTCAGCTGCAACCAACTGGCCCTCCGCCCTCCGACTCTGCTCCCCGTCAGCTGCAACCAACTGGAACTGTGCCCTCCAACTCTGCTCCCAGTCAGCTGCAACCAACTGGAACTGCGCCCTCCGACTCTGCTCCCAGTCAGCTGCAACGAACTGGAACTGTGCCCTCCGACTCTGCTCCCAGTCAGCAGCAACCAACTGGAACTGTGCCCTCCGACTCTGCTCCCCGTCAGCTGCAACCAACTGGACCTCCGCCCTCCGACTCTGCTCCCAGTCACTGCAACCAACTGGAACTGCGCCCTCCGACTCTGCTCCCAGTCAGCTGCAACCAACTGGAACTCCGCCCTCCGACTCTGCTCCCAGTCAGCTGCAACCAACTGGAACTCCGCCCTCCCACTCTGCTCCCCGTCAGCTGCATCCAACTGGAACTCCGCCCTCCGACTCTGCTCCCAGTCAGCTGCAACCAACTGGCCCTCCGCCCTCCCACTCTGCTCCCAGTCAGCTGAATCCAACTGGAACTCCGCCCTCCGATTCTGCTCGCAGTCAGCAGCAACCAACTGGACCTCCGCCCTCCGACTCTGCTCCCAGTCAGCTGCAACCAACTGGAACTGTGCCCTCCAACTCTGCTCCCAGTCAGCTGCAACCAACTGGACCTGCGCCTCCGACTCTGCTCCCAGTCAGCTGCAACCAACTGGAACTGTGCCCTCCGACTCTGCTCCCCGTCAGCTGCAACCAACTGGAACTGTGCCCTCCGACTCTGCTCCCCGTCAGCTGCAACCAACTGGCCCTCCGCCCTCCGACTCTGCTCCCTGTCAGTAGCAACCAACTGGAACTCCGCCCTCCGACTCTGCTCCCGGTCAGCTGCAACCAACTGGCCCTCCGCCCTCCGACTCTGCTCCCTGTCAGTAGCAACCAACTGGAACTGTGCCCTCCGACTCTGCTCCCAGTCAGCTGCAACCAACTGGAACTGTGCCCTCCGACTCTGCTCCCAGTCAGCTGCAACCAACTGGAACTGCGCCCTCCGACTCTGCTCCCGGTCAGCTGCAACCAACTGGCCCTCCGCCCTCCGACTCTGCTCCCAGTCAGCTGCAACCAACTGTAACTGTGCCCTCCGACTCTGCTCCCAGTCAGCAGCAACCAACTGGAACTGTGCCCTCCGACTCTGCTCTCGGTCAGCTGCAACCAACTGGCCCTCCGCCCTCCGACTCTGCTCCCAGTCAGCAGCAACCAACTGGAACTGCGCCCTCCGACTCTGCTCCCGGTCAGCAGCAACCAACTGGCCCTCCGCCCTCCGACTCTGCTCCCGGTCAGCTGCAACCAACTGGCGCTCAGGCCTCCGACTCTGCTCCCAGTCAGCTGCAAACAACTGGAACTCCGCCCTCCGACTCTGCTCCCAGTCAGCTGCAACCAACTGGCCCTCCGGCCTCCGACTCTGCTCCCAGTCAGCTGCAACCAACTGGAACTGCGCCCTCCGACTCTGCTCCCAGTCAGCTGCAACCAACTGGCCCTCCGCCCTCCGACTCTGCTCCCAGTCAGCTGCAAACAACTGGAACTCCGCCCTCCGACTCTGCTCCCAGTCAGCTGCAACCAACTAGCCCTCCGGCCTCCGACTCTGCTCCCAGTCAGCTGCAACCAACTGGAACTGCGCCCTCCGACTCTGCTCCCAGTCAGAAGCAACCAACTGGAACTGCGCCCTCCGACTCTGCTCCCAGTCAGCTGCAACCAACTGGAACTGCGCCCTCCGACTCTGCTCCCAGTCAGCTGCAACCAACTGGAACTGCGCCCTCCGACTCTGCTCCCAGTCAGCTGCAACCAACTGGCACTGCCCCCTCCGACTCTGCTCCCAGTCAGCAGCAACCAACTGGAACTCCGCCCTCCGACTCTGCTCCCAGTCAGCAGCAACCAACTGGAACTGCGCCCTCCGACTCTGCTCCCAGTCAGCAGCAACCAACTGGCCCTCCGCCCTCCGACTCTGCTCCCGGTCAGCAGCAACCAACTGGAACTGCGCCCTCCGACTCTGCTCCCAGTCAGCTGCAACCAACTGGAACTGCGCCCTCCGACTCTGCTCCCAGTCAGCAGCAACCAACTGGAACTCCGCCCTCCGACTCTGCTCCCAGTCAGCTGCAACCAACTGGAACTCCGGCCTCCGACTCTGCTCCCAGTCAGCTGCAACCAACTGGACCTCCGCCCTCCGACTCTGCTCCCAGTCAGCTGCAACCAACTGGAACTCCGCCCTCCGACTCTGCTCCCAGTCAGCTGCAACCAACTGGAACTGCGCCCTCCGACGCTGCTCCCAGTCAGCAGCAACCAACTGGAACTGCGCCCTCCGACTCTGCTCCCAGTCAGCTGCAACCAACTGGAACTGTGCCCTCCGACTCTGCTCCCAGTCAGCTGCAACCAACTGGAACTGTGCCCTCCGACTCTGCTCCCAGTCAGCTGCAACCAACTGGAACTGCGCCCTCCGACGCTGCTCCCAGTCAGCTGCAACCAACTGGAACTGCGCCCTCCGACTCTGCTCCCAGTCAGCTGCAACCAACTGGAACTGCGCCCTCCGACTCTGCTCCCAGTCAGCTGCAACCAACTGGACCTCCGCCCTCCGACTCTGCTCCCAGTCAGCAGCAACCAACTGGACCTCCGCCCTCCGACTCTGCTCCCAGTCAGCTGCAACCAACTGGAACTCCGCCCTCCGACTCTGCTTCCAGTCAGCTGCAACCAACTGGACCTCCGCCCTCCGACTCTGCTCCCAGTCAGCAGCAACCAACTGGAACTGCGCCCTCCGACTCTGCTCCCAGTCAGCTGCAACCAACTGGAACTCCGCCCTCCGACTCTGCTCCCAGTCAGCTGCAACCAACTGGAACTGTGCCCTCCGACTCTGCTCCCGGTCAGCTGCAACCAACTGGAACTCCGCCCTCCGACTCTGCTCCCAGTCAGCTGCAACCAACTGGAACTGTGCCCTCCGACTCTGCTCCCAGTCAGCTGCAACCAACTGGACCTCCGCCCTCCGACTCTGCTCCCGGTCAGCTGCAACCAACTGGAACTCCGCCCTCCGACTCTGCTCCCAGTCAGCTGCAGCCAACTGTAACTGTGCCCTCCGACTCTGCTCCCAGTCAGCAGCAACCAACTGGAACTGTGCCCTCCGACTCTGCTCTCGGTCAGCTGCAACCAACTGGCCCTCCGCCCTCCGACTCTGCTCCCAGTCAGCAGCAACCAACAGGAACTGCGCCCTCCGACTCTGCTCCCGGTCAGCAGCAACCAACTGGCCCTCCGCCCTCCGACTCTGCTCCCGGTCAGCTGCAACCAACTGGCGCTCCGGCCTCCGACTCTGCTCCCAGTCAGCTGCAAACAACTGGAACTCCGCCCTCCGACTCTGCTCCCAGTCAGCTGCAACCAACTGGCCCTCCGGCCTCCGACTCTGCTCCCAGTCAGCTGCAACCAACTGGAACTGCGCCCTCCGACTCTGCTCCCAGTCAGCTGCAACCAACTGGCCCTCCGCACTCCGACTCTGCTCCCAGTCAGCTGCAAACAACTGGAACTCCGCCCTCCGACTCTGCTCCCAGTCAGCTGCAACCAACTGGCCCTCCGGCCTCCGACTCTGCTCCCAGTCAGCTGCAACCAACTGGAACTGCGCCCTCCGACTCTGCTCCCAGTCAGCAGCAACCAACTGGAACTGCGCCCTCCGACTCTGCTCCCAGTCAGCTGCAACCAACTGGAACTGCGCCCTCCGACTCTGCTCCCAGTCAGCTGCAACCAACTGGAACTGCGCCCTCCGACTCTGCTCCCAGTCAGCTGCAACCAACTGGCACTGCGCCCTCCGACTCTGCTCCCAGTCAGCAGCAACCAACTGGAACTCCGCCCTCCGACTCTGCTCCCAGTCAGCAGCAACCAACTGGAACTGCGCCCTCCGACTCTTCTCCCAGTCAGCAGCAACCAACTGGCCCTCCGCCCTCCGACTCTGCTCCCGGTCAGCAGCAACCAACTGGAACTGCGCCCTCCGACTCTGCTCCCAGTCAGCTGCAACCAACTGGAACTGCGCCCTCCGACTCTGCTCCCAGTCAGCAGCAACCAACTGGAACTCCGCCCTCCGACTCTGCTCCCAGTCAGCTGCAACCAACTGGAACTCCGGCCTCCGACTCTGCTCCCAGTCAGCTGCAACCAACTGGACCTCCGCCCTCCGACTCTGCTCCCAGTCAGCTGCAACCAACTGGAACTCCGCCCTCCGACTCTGCTCCCAGTCAGCTGCAACCAACTGGAACTGCGCCCTCCGACGCTGCTCCCAGTCAGCAGCAACCAACTGGAACTGCGCCCTCCGACTCTGCTCCCAGTCAGCTGCAACCAACTGGAACTGTGCCCTCCGACTCTGCTCCCAGTCAGCTGCAACCAACTGGAACTGTGCCCTCCGACTCTGCTCCCAGTCAGCTGCAACCAACTGGAACTGCGCCCTCCGACGCTGCTCCCAGTCAGCTGCAACCAACTGGAACTGCGCCCTCCGACTCTGCTCCCAGTCAGCTGCAACCAACTGGAACTGCGCCCTCCGACTCTGCTCCCAGTCAGCTGCAACCAACTGGACCTCCGCCCTCCGACTCTGCTCCCAGTCAGCAGCAACCAACTGGACCTCCGCCCTCCGACTCTGCTCCCAGTCAGCTGCAACCAACTGGAACTCCGCCCTCCGACTCTGCTCCCAGTCAGCTGCAACCAACTGGACCTCCGCCCTCCGACTCTGCTCCCAGTCAGCAGCAACCAACTGGAACTGCGCCCTCCGACTCTGCTCCCAGTCAGCTGCAACCAACTGGAACTCCGCCCTCCGACTCTGCTCCCAGTCAGCTGCAACCAACTGGAACTGTGCCCTCCGACTCTGCTCCCGGTCAGCTGCAACCAACTGGAACTCCGCCCTCCGACTCTGCTCCCAGTCAGCTGCAACCAACTGGAACTGTGCCCTCCGACTCTGCTCCCAGTCAGCTGCAACCAACTGGACCTCCGCCCTCCGACTCTGCTCCCGGTCAGCTGCAACCAACTGGAACTCCGCCCTCCGACTCTGCTCCCAGTCAGCTGCAGCCAACTGGAACTGTGCCCTCCGACTCTGCTCCCAGTCAGCAGCAACCAACTGGAACTGTGCCCTCCGACTCTGCTCCCAGTCAGCTGCAACCAACTGGCCCTCCGCCCATGACTCTGCTCCCCGTCAGCTACAACCAACTGGAACTCCGCCCTCCGACTCTGCTCCCATCAGCAGCAACCAACTGGAACTGCGCCCTCCGACTCTGCTCCCAGTCAGCTGCAACCAACTGGAACTGTGCCCTCCGACTCTGCTCCCAGTCAGCTGCAACCAACTGGAACTGCGCCCTCCGACTCTGCTCCCAGTCAGCAGCAACCAACTGGCCCTCCGCCCTCCGACTCTGCTCCCCGTCAGCTGCAACCAACTGGAACTCCGCCCTCCGACTCTGCTCCCAGTCAGCTGCAACCAACTGGAACTGTCCCCTCCGACTCTGCTCCCAGTCAGCTGCAACCAACTGGACCTCCGCACTCCGACTCTGCTCCCAGTCAGCAGCAACCAACTGGAACTCCGCCCTCCGACTCTGCTCCCAGTCAGCTGCAACTAACTGGAACTCCGTCCTCCGACTCTGCTCCCAGTCAGCTGCAACCAACTGGAACTGCGCCCTCCGACTCTGCTCCCAGTCAGCTGCAACCAACTGGAACTCCTACCTCCGACTCTGCTCCCAGTCAGCTGCAACTAACTGGAACTCCGCCCTCCGACTCTGCTCCCAGTCAGCTGCAACCAACTGGAACTGCGCCCTCCGACTCTGCTCCCAGTCAGCAGCAACCAACTGGCCCTCCGCCCTCCGACTCTGCTCCCGGTCAGCTGCAACCAACTGGACCTCCGCACTCCGACTCTGCTCCCAGTCAGCAGCAACCAACTGGAACTCCGCCCTCTGACTCTGCTCCCAGTCAGCTGCAACCAACTGGAACTGCGCCCTCCGACTCTGCTCCCAGTCAGCTGCAACCAACTGGACCTCCGCCCTCCGACTCTGCTCCCAGTCAGCTGCAACCAACTGGAACTGTGCCCTCCGACTCTGCTCCCAGTCAGCTGCAACCAACTGGAACTGTGCCCTCCGACTCTGCTCCCAGTCAGCTGCAACCAACTGGAACTGCGCCCTCCGACTCTGCTCCCCGTCAGCTGCAACCAACTGGCCCTCCGCCCTCCGACTCTGATCCCAGTCAGCTGCAACCAACTGGAACTGCGCCCTCCGACTCTGCTCCCAGTCAGCTGCAACCAACTGGACCTCCGCCCTCCGACTCTGCTCCCAGTCAGCTGCAACCAACTGGAACTGTGCCCTCCGACTCTGCTCCCAGTCAGCTGCAACCAACTGGAACTGCGCCCTCCGACTCTGCTCCCAGTCAGCTGCAACCAACTGGAACTGCGCCCACCGACTCTGCTCCCAGTCAGCTGCAACCAACTGGAACTCCGCCCTCCGACTCTGCTCCCAGTCAGCTGCAACCAACTGGACCTCCGCCCTCCGACTCTGCTCCCAGTCAGCAGCAACCAACTGGAACTGTGCCCTCCGACTCTGCTCCCACTCAGCAGCAACCAACTGGAACTCCGCCCTCCGACTCTGCTCCCAGTCAGCTGCAACCAACTGGAACTGCGCCCTCCGACTCTGCTCTCAGTCAGCAGCAACCAACTGGAACTGTGCCCTCCGACTCTGCTCCCGGTCAGCTGCAACCAACTGGAACTGCGGCCTCCGACTCTGCTCCCAGTCACTGCAACCAACTGGAACTGTGCCCTCCGACTCTGCTCCCAGTCAGCTGCAACCAACTGGAACTCCGCCCTCCGACTCTGCTCCCAGTCAGCTGCAACCAACTGGCCCTCCGCCCTCCGACTCTGCTCCCGGTCAGCTGCAACCAACTGGAACTGTGCCCTCCGACTCTGCTCCCAGTCAGCTGCAACCAACTGGCCCTCCGCCCTCCGACTCTGCTCCCAGTCAGCTGCAACCAACTGGAACTGTGCCCTCCGACTCTGCTCCCAGTCAGCAGCAACCAACTGGAACTGCGCCCTCCGACTCTGCTCCCAGTCAGCAGCAACCAACTGGAACTGCGCCCTCCGACTCTGCTCCCAGTCAGTAGCAACCAACTGGAACTGCGCCCTCCGACTCTGCTCCCAGTCAGCTGCAACCAACTGGCCCTCCGCCCTCCGACTCTGCTCCCAGTCAGCTGCAACCAACTGGAACTGTGCCCTCCGACTCTGCTCCCAGTCAGCTGCAACTAACTGGCCCTCCGCCCTCCGACTCTGCTCCCAGTCAGCAGCAACCAACTGGAACTGTGCCCTCCGACTCTGCTCCCAGTCAGCTGCAACCAACTGGAACTGTGCCCTCCGACTCTGCTCCCAGTCAGCAGCAACCAACTGGCCCTCCGCCCTCCGACTCTGCTCCCAGTCAGCTGCAACCAACTGGAACTGTGCCCTCCGACTCTGCTCCCAGTCAGCTGCAACCAACTGGAACTGCGCCCTCCGACTCTGCTCCCAATCAGCAGCAACCAACTGGACCGCCGCTCTCCGACTCTGCTCCCAGTCAGCTGCAACCAACTGGAACTCCGCCCTCCGACTCTGCTCCCAGTCAGCTGCAACCAACTGGAACTCCGCCCTCCGACTCTGCTCCCAGTCAGCTGCAACCAACTGGCCCTCCGCCCTCCGACTCTGCTCCCGGTCAGCTGCAACCAACTGGAACTGTGCCCTCCGACTCTGCTCCCAGTCAGCTGCAACCAACTGGCCCTCCGCCCTCCGACTCTGCTCCCAGTCAGCTGCAACCAACTGGAACTGTGCCCTCCGACTCTGCTCCCAGTCAGCAGCAACCAACTGGAACTGCGCCCTCCGACTCTGCTCCCAGTCAGCAGCAACCAACTGGAACTGCGCCCTCCGACTCTGCTCCCAGTCAGCAGCAACCAACTGGAACTGCGCCCTCCGACTCTGCTCCCAGTCAGCTGCAACCAACTGGCCCTCCGCCCTCCGACTCTGCTCCCAGTCAGCTGCAACCAACTGGAACTGTGCCCTCCGACTCTGCTCCCAGTCAGCTGCAACTAACTGGCCCTCCGCCCTCCGACTCTGCTCCCAGTCAGCAGCAACCAACTGGAACTGTGCCCTCCGACTCTGCTCCCAGTCAGCTGCAACCAACTGGAACTGTGCCCTCCGACTCTGCTCCCAGTCAGCAGCAACCAACTGGCCCTCCGCCCTCCGACTCTGCTCCCAGTCAGCTGCAACCAACTGGAACTGTGCCCTCCGACTCTGCTCCCAGTCAGCTGCAACCAACTGGAACTGCGCCCTCCGACTCTGCTCCCAGTCAGCAGCAACCAACTGGACCGCCGCTCTCCGACTCTGCTCCCAGTCAGCTGCAACCAACTGGAACTCCGCCCTCCGACTCTGCTCCCAGTCAGCTGCAACCAACTGGCCCTCCGCCCTCCGACTCTGCTCCCAGTCAGCTGCAACTAACTGGCCCTCCGCCCTCCGACTCTGCTCCCAGTCAGCTGCAACCAACTGGCCCTCCGCCCTCCGACTCTGCTCCCAGTCAGCTGCAACCAACTGGAACTCCGCCCTCCGACTCTGCTCCCGGTCAGCAGCAACCAACTGGAACTGCGCCCTCCGACTCTGCTCCCAGTCAGCTGCAACCAACTGGAACTGCGCCCTCCGACTCTGCTCCCAGTCAGCTGCAACCAACTGGAACTGCGCCCTCCGACTCTGCTCCCAGTCAGCTGCAACCAACTGGAACTGCGCCCTCCGACTCTGCTCCCAGTCAGCTGCAACCAACTGGCCCTCCGCCCTCCGACTCTGCTCCCAGTCAGCAGCAACCAACTGGAACTGCGCCCTCCGACTCTGCTCCCAGTCAGCTGCAACCAACTGGAACTCCGCCCTCCGACTCTGCTCCCAGTCAGCTGCAACCAACTGGAACTGCGCCCTCCGACTCTGCTCCCAGTCAGCTGCAACCAACTGGAACTGCGCCCTCCGACTCTGCTCCCAGTCAGCTGCAACCAACTGGAACTCCGCCCTCCGACTCTGCTCCCAGTCAGCAGCAACCAACTGGCCCTCCGCCCTCCGACTCTGCTCCCAGTCAGCTGCAACCAACTGGAACTGCGCCCTCCGACTCTGATCCCAGTCAGCTGCAACCAACTGGAACTCCGCCCTCCGACTCTGCTCCCAGTCAGCAGCAACCAACTGGCCCTCCGCCCTCCGACTCTGCTCCCAGTCAGCTGCAACCAACTGGAACTGCGCCCTCCGACTCTGCTCCCAGTCAGCTGCAACCAACTGGAACTCCGCCCTCCGACTCTGCTCCCAGTCAGCTGCAACCAACTGGACCTCCGCCCTCCGACTCTGCTCCCAGTCAGCTGCAACCAACTGGAACTGCGCCCTCTGACTCTGCTCCCAGTCAGCTGCAACCAACTGGAACTGCGCCCTCCGACTCTGCTCCCAGTCAGCTGCAACCAACTGGACCTCCGCCCTCCAACTCTGCTCCCCGTCAGCTGCATCCAACTGGACCTCCGCCCTCCGACTCTGCTCCCAGTCAGCTGCAACTAACTGGCCCTCCGCCCTCCGACTCTGCTCCCAGTCAGCAGCAACCAACTGGCCCTCCGCCCTCCGACTCTGCTCCCAGTCAGCTGCAACCAACTGGAACTCCGCCCTCCGACTCTGCTCCCAGTCAGCAGCAACCAACTGGAACTCCGGCCTCCGACTCTGCTCCCAGTCAGCTGCAACCAACTGGAATTCCGCCCTCCGACTCTGCTCCCCGTCAGCTGCAACCAACTGGAACTGCGCCCTCCGACTCTGCTCCCAGTCAGCTGCAACCAACTGGAACTGTGCCCTCCGACTCTGCTCCCAGTCAGCTGCAACCAACTGGCCCTCCGCCCTCCGACTCTGCTCCCAGTCAGCAGCAACCAACTGGAACTGCGGCCTCCGACTCTGCTCCCAGTCAGCTGCAACCAACTGGAACTGCGCCCTCCGACTCTTCTCCCAGTCAGCTGCAACCAACTGGAACTGTGCCCTCCGACTCTGCTCCCAGTCAGCTGCAACCAACTGGCCCTCCGCCCTCCGACTCTGCTCCCAGTAAGCTGCAACCAACTGGAACTGCGCCCTCCGACTCTGCTCCCGGTCAGCTGCAACCAACTGGACCTCCGCCCTCCGACTCTGCTCCCCGTCAGCTGCAACCAACTGGCCCTCCGCCCTCCGACTCTGCTCCCAGTCAGCTTCAACCAACTGGAACTGTGCCCTCCGACTCTGCTCCCAGTCAGCTGCAACCAACTGGAACTGTGCCCTCCGACTCTGCTCCCAGTCAGCTGCAACCAACTGGAACTCCGCCCTCCGACTCTGCTCCCAGTCAGCAGCAACCAACTGGAACTGCGCCCTCCGACTCTGCTCCCAGTCAGCTGCAACCAACTGGAACTGCGCCCTCCGACTCTGCTCCCAGTCAGCTGCAACCAACTGGACCTCCGCCCTCCGACTCTGCTCCCAGTCAGCAGCAACCAACTGGCCCTCCGCCCTCCGACTCTGCTCCCGGTCAGCAGCAACCAACTGGTACTCCGCCCTCCGACTCTGCTCCCAGTCAGCTGCAACCAACTGGCCCTCCGCCCTCCGACTCTGCTCCCTGTCAGTAGCAACCAACTGGAACTGTGCCCTCCGACTCCGCTCCCAGTCAGCAGCAACCAACTGGAACTGCGCCCTCCGACTCTGCTCCCAGTCAGCTGCAAACAACTGGAACTCCGCCCTCCGACTCTGCTCCCAGTCAGCTGCAACCAACTGGCCCTCCGGCCTCCGACTCTGCTCCCAGTCAGCTGCAACCAACTGGAACTGCGCCCTCCGACTCTGCTCCCAGTCAGCTGCAACCAACTGGCCCTCCGCACTCCGACTCTGCTCCCAGTCAGCTGCAAACAACTGGAACTCCGCCCTCCGACTCTGCTCCCAGTCAGCTGCAACCAACTGGCCCTCCGGCCTCCGACTCTGCTCCCAGTCAGCTGCAACCAACTGGAACTGCGCCCTCCGACTCTGCTCCCAGTCAGCAGCAACCAACTGGAACTGCGCCCTCCGACTCTGCTCCCAGTCAGCTGCAACCAACTGGAACTGCGCCCTCCGACTCTGCTCCCAGTCAGCTGCAACCAACTGGAACTGCGCCCTCCGACTCTGCTCCCAGTCAGCTGCAACCAACTGGCACTGCGCCCTCCGACTCTGCTCCCAGTCAGCAGCAACCAACTGGAACTCCGCCCTCCGACTCTGCTCCCAGTCAGCAGCAACCAACTGGAACTGCGCCCTCCGACTCTTCTCCCAGTCAGCAGCAACCAACTGGCCCTCCGCCCTCCGACTCTGCTCCCGGTCAGCAGCAACCAACTGGAACTGCGCCCTCCGACTCTGCTCCCAGTCAGCTGCAACCAACTGGAACTGCGCCCTCCGACTCTGCTCCCAGTCAGCAGCAACCAACTGGAACTCCGCCCTCCGACTCTGCTCCCAGTCAGCTGCAACCAACTGGAACTCCGGCCTCCGACTCTGCTCCCAGTCAGCTGCAACCAACTGGACCTCCGCCCTCCGACTCTGCTCCCAGTCAGCTGCAACCAACTGGAACTCCGCCCTCCGACTCTGCTCCCAGTCAGCTGCAACCAACTGGAACTGCGCCCTCCGACGCTGCTCCCAGTCAGCAGCAACCAACTGGAACTGCGCCCTCCGACTCTGCTCCCAGTCAGCTGCAACCAACTGGAACTGTGCCCTCCGACTCTGCTCCCAGTCAGCTGCAACCAACTGGAACTGTGCCCTCCGACTCTGCTCCCAGTCAGCTGCAACCAACTGGAACTGCGCCCTCCGACGCTGCTCCCAGTCAGCTGCAACCAACTGGAACTGCGCCCTCCGACTCTGCTCCCAGTCAGCTGCAACCAACTGGAACTGCGCCCTCCGACTCTGCTCCCAGTCAGCTGCAACCAACTGGACCTCCGCCCTCCGACTCTGCTCCCAGTCAGCAGCAACCAACTGGACCTCCGCCCTCCGACTCTGCTCCCAGTCAGCTGCAACCAACTGGAACTCCGCCCTCCGACTCTGCTCCCAGTCAGCTGCAACCAACTGGACCTCCGCCCTCCGACTCTGCTCCCAGTCAGCAGCAACCAACTGGAACTGCGCCCTCCGACTCTGCTCCCAGTCAGCTGCAACCAACTGGAACTCCGCCCTCCGACTCTGCTCCCAGTCAGCTGCAACCAACTGGAACTGTGCCCTCCGACTCTGCTCCCGGTCAGCTGCAACCAACTGGAACTCCGCCCTCCGA
The DNA here is from genome assembly GCF_047496885.1 of Scyliorhinus torazame. NCBI lineage: Eukaryota > Metazoa > Chordata > Chondrichthyes > Carcharhiniformes > Scyliorhinidae > Scyliorhinus > Scyliorhinus torazame. Next base: position 12,230,310 of record NC_092712.1, on the reverse strand, counting down.
CTCTGCTCCCAGTCAGCTGCAACCAACTGGAACTGTGCCCTCCGACTCTGCTCCCAGTCAGCTGCAACCAACTGGACCTCCGCCCTCCGACTCTGCTCCCGGTCAGCTGCAACCAACTGGAACTCCGCCCTCCGACTCTGCTCCCAGTCAGCTGCAGCCAACTGGAACTGTGCCCTCCGACTCTGCTCCCAGTCAGCAGCAACCAACTGGAACTGTGCCCTCCGACTCTGCTCCCAGTCAGCTGCAACCAACTGGCCCTCCGCCCATGACTCTGCTCCCCGTCAGCTACAACCAACTGGAACTCCGCCCTCCGACTCTGCTCCCATCAGCAGCAACCAACTGGAACTGCGCCCTCCGACTCTGCTCCCAGTCAGCTGCAACCAACTGGAACTGTGCCCTCCGACTCTGCTCCCAGTCAGCTGCAACCAACTGGAACTGCGCCCTCCGACTCTGCTCCCAGTCAGCAGCAACCAACTGGCCCTCCGCCCTCCGACTCTGCTCCCCGTCAGCTGCAACCAACTGGAACTCCGCCCTCCGACTCTGCTCCCAGTCAGCTGCAACCAACTGGAACTGTCCCCTCCGACTCTGCTCCCAGTCAGCTGCAACCAACTGGACCTCCGCACTCCGACTCTGCTCCCAGTCAGCAGCAACCAACTGGAACTCCGCCCTCCGACTCTGCTCCCAGTCAGCTGCAACTAACTGGAACTCCGTCCTCCGACTCTGCTCCCAGTCAGCTGCAACCAACTGGAACTGCGCCCTCCGACTCTGCTCCCAGTCAGCTGCAACCAACTGGAACTCCTACCTCCGACTCTGCTCCCAGTCAGCTGCAACTAACTGGAACTCCGCCCTCCGACTCTGCTCCCAGTCAGCTGCAACCAACTGGAACTGCGCCCTCCGACTCTGCTCCCAGTCAGCAGCAACCAACTGGCCCTCCGCCCTCCGACTCTGCTCCCGGTCAGCTGCAACCAACTGGACCTCCGCACTCCGACTCTGCTCCCAGTCAGCAGCAACCAACTGGAACTCCGCCCTCTGACTCTGCTCCCAGTCAGCTGCAACCAACTGGAACTGCGCCCTCCGACTCTGCTCCCAGTCAGCTGCAACCAACTGGACCTCCGCCCTCCGACTCTGCTCCCAGTCAGCTGCAACCAACTGGAACTGTGCCCTCCGACTCTGCTCCCAGTCAGCTGCAACCAACTGGAACTGTGCCCTCCGACTCTGCTCCCAGTCAGCTGCAACCAACTGGAACTGCGCCCTCCGACTCTGCTCCCCGTCAGCTGCAACCAACTGGCCCTCCGCCCTCCGACTCTGATCCCAGTCAGCTGCAACCAACTGGAACTGCGCCCTCCGACTCTGCTCCCAGTCAGCTGCAACCAACTGGACCTCCGCCCTCCGACTCTGCTCCCAGTCAGCTGCAACCAACTGGAACTGTGCCCTCCGACTCTGCTCCCAGTCAGCTGCAACCAACTGGAACTGCGCCCTCCGACTCTGCTCCCAGTCAGCTGCAACCAACTGGAACTGCGCCCACCGACTCTGCTCCCAGTCAGCTGCAACCAACTGGAACTCCGCCCTCCGACTCTGCTCCCAGTCAGCTGCAACCAACTGGACCTCCGCCCTCCGACTCTGCTCCCAGTCAGCAGCAACCAACTGGAACTGTGCCCTCCGACTCTGCTCCCACTCAGCAGCAACCAACTGGAACTCCGCCCTCCGACTCTGCTCCCAGTCAGCTGCAACCAACTGGAACTGCGCCCTCCGACTCTGCTCTCAGTCAGCAGCAACCAACTGGAACTGTGCCCTCCGACTCTGCTCCCGGTCAGCTGCAACCAACTGGAACTGCGGCCTCCGACTCTGCTCCCAGTCACTGCAACCAACTGGAACTGTGCCCTCCGACTCTGCTCCCAGTCAGCTGCAACCAACTGGAACTCCGCCCTCCGACTCTGCTCCCAGTCAGCTGCAACCAACTGGCCCTCCGCCCTCCGACTCTGCTCCCGGTCAGCTGCAACCAACTGGAACTGTGCCCTCCGACTCTGCTCCCAGTCAGCTGCAACCAACTGGCCCTCCGCCCTCCGACTCTGCTCCCAGTCAGCTGCAACCAACTGGAACTGTGCCCTCCGACTCTGCTCCCAGTCAGCAGCAACCAACTGGAACTGCGCCCTCCGACTCTGCTCCCAGTCAGCAGCAACCAACTGGAACTGCGCCCTCCGACTCTGCTCCCAGTCAGTAGCAACCAACTGGAACTGCGCCCTCCGACTCTGCTCCCAGTCAGCTGCAACCAACTGGCCCTCCGCCCTCCGACTCTGCTCCCAGTCAGCTGCAACCAACTGGAACTGTGCCCTCCGACTCTGCTCCCAGTCAGCTGCAACTAACTGGCCCTCCGCCCTCCGACTCTGCTCCCAGTCAGCAGCAACCAACTGGAACTGTGCCCTCCGACTCTGCTCCCAGTCAGCTGCAACCAACTGGAACTGTGCCCTCCGACTCTGCTCCCAGTCAGCAGCAACCAACTGGCCCTCCGCCCTCCGACTCTGCTCCCAGTCAGCTGCAACCAACTGGAACTGTGCCCTCCGACTCTGCTCCCAGTCAGCTGCAACCAACTGGAACTGCGCCCTCCGACTCTGCTCCCAGTCAGCAGCAACCAACTGGACCGCCGCTCTCCGACTCTGCTCCCAGTCAGCTGCAACCAACTGGAACTCCGCCCTCCGACTCTGCTCCCAGTCAGCTGCAACCAACTGGAACTCCGCCCTCCGACTCTGCTCCCAGTCAGCTGCAACCAACTGGCCCTCCGCCCTCCGACTCTGCTCCCGGTCAGCTGCAACCAACTGGAACTGTGCCCTCCGACTCTGCTCCCAGTCAGCTGCAACCAACTGGCCCTCCGCCCTCCGACTCTGCTCCCAGTCAGCTGCAACCAACTGGAACTGTGCCCTCCGACTCTGCTCCCAGTCAGCAGCAACCAACTGGAACTGCGCCCTCCGACTCTGCTCCCAGTCAGCAGCAACCAACTGGAACTGCGCCCTCCGACTCTGCTCCCAGTCAGCAGCAACCAACTGGAACTGCGCCCTCCGACTCTGCTCCCAGTCAGCTGCAACCAACTGGCCCTCCGCCCTCCGACTCTGCTCCCAGTCAGCTGCAACCAACTGGAACTGTGCCCTCCGACTCTGCTCCCAGTCAGCTGCAACTAACTGGCCCTCCGCCCTCCGACTCTGCTCCCAGTCAGCAGCAACCAACTGGAACTGTGCCCTCCGACTCTGCTCCCAGTCAGCTGCAACCAACTGGAACTGTGCCCTCCGACTCTGCTCCCAGTCAGCAGCAACCAACTGGCCCTCCGCCCTCCGACTCTGCTCCCAGTCAGCTGCAACCAACTGGAACTGTGCCCTCCGACTCTGCTCCCAGTCAGCTGCAACCAACTGGAACTGCGCCCTCCGACTCTGCTCCCAGTCAGCAGCAACCAACTGGACCGCCGCTCTCCGACTCTGCTCCCAGTCAGCTGCAACCAACTGGAACTCCGCCCTCCGACTCTGCTCCCAGTCAGCTGCAACCAACTGGCCCTCCGCCCTCCGACTCTGCTCCCAGTCAGCTGCAACTAACTGGCCCTCCGCCCTCCGACTCTGCTCCCAGTCAGCTGCAACCAACTGGCCCTCCGCCCTCCGACTCTGCTCCCAGTCAGCTGCAACCAACTGGAACTCCGCCCTCCGACTCTGCTCCCGGTCAGCAGCAACCAACTGGAACTGCGCCCTCCGACTCTGCTCCCAGTCAGCTGCAACCAACTGGAACTGCGCCCTCCGACTCTGCTCCCAGTCAGCTGCAACCAACTGGAACTGCGCCCTCCGACTCTGCTCCCAGTCAGCTGCAACCAACTGGAACTGCGCCCTCCGACTCTGCTCCCAGTCAGCTGCAACCAACTGGCCCTCCGCCCTCCGACTCTGCTCCCAGTCAGCAGCAACCAACTGGAACTGCGCCCTCCGACTCTGCTCCCAGTCAGCTGCAACCAACTGGAACTCCGCCCTCCGACTCTGCTCCCAGTCAGCTGCAACCAACTGGAACTGCGCCCTCCGACTCTGCTCCCAGTCAGCTGCAACCAACTGGAACTGCGCCCTCCGACTCTGCTCCCAGTCAGCTGCAACCAACTGGAACTCCGCCCTCCGACTCTGCTCCCAGTCAGCAGCAACCAACTGGCCCTCCGCCCTCCGACTCTGCTCCCAGTCAGCTGCAACCAACTGGAACTGCGCCCTCCGACTCTGATCCCAGTCAGCTGCAACCAACTGGAACTCCGCCCTCCGACTCTGCTCCCAGTCAGCAGCAACCAACTGGCCCTCCGCCCTCCGACTCTGCTCCCAGTCAGCTGCAACCAACTGGAACTGCGCCCTCCGACTCTGCTCCCAGTCAGCTGCAACCAACTGGAACTCCGCCCTCCGACTCTGCTCCCAGTCAGCTGCAACCAACTGGACCTCCGCCCTCCGACTCTGCTCCCAGTCAGCTGCAACCAACTGGAACTGCGCCCTCTGACTCTGCTCCCAGTCAGCTGCAACCAACTGGAACTGCGCCCTCCGACTCTGCTCCCAGTCAGCTGCAACCAACTGGACCTCCGCCCTCCAACTCTGCTCCCCGTCAGCTGCATCCAACTGGACCTCCGCCCTCCGACTCTGCTCCCAGTCAGCTGCAACTAACTGGCCCTCCGCCCTCCGACTCTGCTCCCAGTCAGCAGCAACCAACTGGCCCTCCGCCCTCCGACTCTGCTCCCAGTCAGCTGCAACCAACTGGAACTCCGCCCTCCGACTCTGCTCCCAGTCAGCAGCAACCAACTGGAACTCCGGCCTCCGACTCTGCTCCCAGTCAGCTGCAACCAACTGGAATTCCGCCCTCCGACTCTGCTCCCCGTCAGCTGCAACCAACTGGAACTGCGCCCTCCGACTCTGCTCCCAGTCAGCTGCAACCAACTGGAACTGTGCCCTCCGACTCTGCTCCCAGTCAGCTGCAACCAACTGGCCCTCCGCCCTCCGACTCTGCTCCCAGTCAGCAGCAACCAACTGGAACTGCGGCCTCCGACTCTGCTCCCAGTCAGCTGCAACCAACTGGAACTGCGCCCTCCGACTCTTCTCCCAGTCAGCTGCAACCAACTGGAACTGTGCCCTCCGACTCTGCTCCCAGTCAGCTGCAACCAACTGGCCCTCCGCCCTCCGACTCTGCTCCCAGTAAGCTGCAACCAACTGGAACTGCGCCCTCCGACTCTGCTCCCGGTCAGCTGCAACCAACTGGACCTCCGCCCTCCGACTCTGCTCCCCGTCAGCTGCAACCAACTGGCCCTCCGCCCTCCGACTCTGCTCCCAGTCAGCTTCAACCAACTGGAACTGTGCCCTCCGACTCTGCTCCCAGTCAGCTGCAACCAACTGGAACTGTGCCCTCCGACTCTGCTCCCAGTCAGCTGCAACCAACTGGAACTCCGCCCTCCGACTCTGCTCCCAGTCAGCAGCAACCAACTGGAACTGCGCCCTCCGACTCTGCTCCCAGTCAGCTGCAACCAACTGGAACTGCGCCCTCCGACTCTGCTCCCAGTCAGCTGCAACCAACTGGACCTCCGCCCTCCGACTCTGCTCCCAGTCAGCAGCAACCAACTGGCCCTCCGCCCTCCGACTCTGCTCCCGGTCAGCAGCAACCAACTGGTACTCCGCCCTCCGACTCTGCTCCCAGTCAGCTGCAACCAACTGGCCCTCCGCCCTCCGACTCTGCTCCCTGTCAGTAGCAACCAACTGGAACTGTGCCCTCCGACTCCGCTCCCAGTCAGCAGCAACCAACTGGAACTGCGCCCTCCGACTCTGCTCCCAGTCAGCTGCAACCAACTGGAACTGCGCCCTCCGACTCTGCTCCCAGTCAGCTGCAACCAACTGGACCTCCGCCCTCCGACTCTGCTCCCTGTCAGCAGCAACCAACTGGCCCTCCGCCCTCCGACTCTGCTCCCCGTCAGCTGCAAACAACTGGCCCTCCGCCCTCCGACTCTGCTCCCAGTCAGCAGCAACCAACTGGCCCTCCGCCCTCCGACTCTGCTCCCAGTCAGCTGCAAACAACTGGCCCTCCGCCCTCCGACTCTGCTCCCTGTCAGTAGCAACCAACTGGAACTGCGCCCTCCGACTCTGCTCCCAGTCACTGCAAGCAACTGGAACTGTGCCCTCCGACTCTGCTCACGGTCAGCTGCAACCAACTGGCCCTCCGCCCTCCGACTCTGCCACCCGTCAGCTGCAACCAACTGGAACTCCGCCCTCCGACTCTGCTCCCAGTCAGCTGCAACCAATTGGAACTGTGCCCTCCGGCTCTGCTCCCAGTCAGCTGCAACCAACTGGACCTCCGCACTCCGACTCTGCTCCCAGTCAGCTGCAACCAACTGGAACTGTGCCCTCCGACTCTGCTCCCAGTCAGCTGCAACCAACAGGAACTGCGCCCTCCGACTCTGCTCCCAGTCAGCAGCAACCAACTGGCCCTCCGCCCTCCGACACTGCTCCCTGTCAGTAGCAACCAACTGGAACTGCGCCCTCCGACTCTGCTCCCTGTCAGTAGCAAGCAACTGGACCTCCGCCCTCCGACTCTGCTCCCAGTCAGCTGCAACCAACTGGAACTGCGCCCTCCGACTCTGCTCCCAGTCAGCTGCAACCAACTGGAACTGCGCCCTCCGACTCTGCTCCCAGTCAGCTGCAACCAACTGGAACTGAGCCCTCCGACTCTGCTCCCAGTCAGCTGCAACCAACTGGCCCTCCGCCGTCCGACTCTGCTCCCAGTCAGCAGCATCCAACTGGAACTCCGCCCTCCGACTCTGCTCCCACTCAGCAGCAACCAACTGGAACTCCGCCCTCCGACTCTGCTCCCAGTCAGCTGCAACCAACTGGAACTGTGCCCTCCGACTCTGCTCCCACTCAGCAGCAACCAACTGGAACTGCGCCCTCCGACTCTGCTCCCAGTCAGCTGCAACCAACTGGAACTGTGCCCTCCGACTCTGCTCCCACTCAGCAGCAACCAACTGGAACTGCGCCCTCCGACTCTGCTCCCAGTCAGCTGCAACCAACTGGAACTGTGCCCTCCGACTCTGCTCCCAGTCAGCTGCAACTAACTGGAACTCCGCCCTCCGACTCTGCTCCCAGTCAGCTGCAACCAACTGGAACTGCGCCCTCCGACTCTGCTCCCAGTCAGCTGCAACCAACTGGAACTGCGCCCTCCGACTCTGCTCCCAGTCAGCTGCAACTAACTGGAACTGCGCCCTCCGACTCTGCTCCCAGTCAGCTGCAACCAACTGGAACTGTGCCCTCCGACTCTGCTCCCAGTCAGCTGCAACCAACTGGAACTGCGCCCTCCGACTCTGCTCCCAGTCAGCTGCAACCAACTGGAACTGTGCCCTCCGACTCTGCTCCCACTCAGCAGCAACCAACTGGAACTGCGCCCTCCGACTCTGCTCCCAGTCAGCTGCAACTAACTGGAACTCCGCCCTCCGACTCTGCTCCCAGTCAGCTGCAACCAACTGGAACTGCGCCCTCCGACTCTGCTCCCAGTCAGCTGCAACCAACTGGAACTGCGCCCTCCGACTCTGCTCCCAGTCAGCTGCAACCAACTGGAACTGCGCCCTCCGACTCTGCTCCCAGTCAGCTGCAACTAACTGGAACTGCGCCCTCCGACTCTGCTCCCAGTCAGCTGCAACCAACTGGAACTGCGCCCTCAGACTCTGCTCCCAGTCAGCTGCAACTAACTGGAACTGCGCCCTCCGACTCTGCTCCCAGTCAGCTGCAACCAACTGGAACTGCGCCCTCCGACTCTGCTCCCAGTCAGCTGCAACTAACTGGAACTGTGCCCTCCGACTCTGCTCCCAGTCAGCTGCAACCAACTGGAACTGCGCCCTCCGACTCTGCTCCCAGTCAGCTGCAACTAACTGGAACTGCGCCCTCCGACTCTGCTCCCAGTCAGCTGCAACCAACTGGAACTGCGCCCTCCGACTCTGCTCCCAGTCAGCTGCAACCAACTGGAACTGCGCCCTCCGACTCTGCTCCCAGTCAGCAGCAACCAACTGGAACTCCGCCCTCCGACTCTGCTCCCAGTCAGCTGCAACCAACTGGCCCTCCTCCCTCCGACTCTGCTCCCAGTCAGCAGCAACCAACTGGAACTCCGCCCTCCGACTCTGCTCCCAGTCAGCCGCAACCAACTGGAACTGCGCCCTCCGACTCTGTTCCCAGTCAGCTGCATCCAACTGGAACTGCTCCCTCCGACTCTGCTCCCAGTCAGCTGCAACCAACTGGCCCTCCGCCCTCCGACTCTGCTCCCAGTCAGCAGCAACCAACTGGAACTCCGCCCTCCGACTCTGCTCCCAGTCAGCCGCAACCAACTGGAACTGCGCCCTCCGACTCTGTTCCCAGTCAGCAGCAACCAATTGGAACTCCGCCCTCTGACTCTGCTCCCAGTCAGCAGCATCCAACTGGCCCTCCGCCCTCCGACTCTGCTCCCGGTCAGCTGCAAACAACTGGAACTGTGCCCTCCGACTCTGCTCCCAGTCAGCTGCAACCAACTGGCCCTCCGCCCTCCGACTCTGCTCCCAGTCAGCTGCAACCAACTGGAACTGCGCCCTCCGACTCTGCTCCCGGCCAGCTGCAACCAACTGGAACTGCGCTCTCCGACTCTGCTCCCGGTCAGCTGCAACCAACTGGACCTCCGCCCTCCGACTCTGCTCCCAGTCAGCAGCAACCAACTGGAACTGTGCCCTCCGACTCTGCTCCCAGTCAGCAGCAACCAACTGGAACTGCGCCCTCCGACTCTGCTCCCAGTCAGCTGCAACCAACTGGAACTGTGCCCTCCGACTCTGCTCCCAGTCAGCAGCAACCAACTGGAACTGAGCCCTCCGACTCTGCTCCCAGTCAGCTGCAACCAACTGGAACTGCGCCCTCCGACTCTGCTCCCGGTCAGCTGCAACCAACTGGAACTGAGCCCTCCGACCCTGCTCCCAGTCAGCTGCAACCAACTGGAACTCCGCCCTCCGACTCTGCTCCCAGTCAGCTGCAACCAACTGGAACTGCGACCTCCGACTCTGCTCCCAGTCAGCAGCAACCAACTGGAACTGCGCCCTCCGACTCTGCTCCCAGTCAGCAGCAACCAACTGGAACTGCGCCCTCCGACTCTGCTCCCGGTCAGCTGCAACCAACTGGACCTCCGCCCTCCGACTCTGCTCCCAGTCAGCAGCAACCAACTGGAACTGTGCCCTCCGACTCTGCTCCCAGTCAGCAGAAACTAACTGGAACTGTGCCCTCCGACTCTGCTCCCGGTCAGCAGCAACCAACTGGAACTGTGCCCTCCGACTCTGCTCCCAGTCAGCAGCAACCAACTGGAACTGTGCCCTCCGACTCTGCTCCCAGTCAGCTGCAACCAACTGGAACTGTGACCTCCGACTCTGCTCCCAGTCAGCAGCAACCAACTGGAACTGTGCCCTCCGACTCTGCTCCCAGTCAGCTGCAACCAACTGGAACTGCGCCCTCCGACTCTGCTCCCAGTCAGCAGCAACCAACTGGCCCTCCGCCCTCCGACTCTGCTCCCAGTCAGCTGCAACCAACTGGAACTGCGCCCTCCGACTCTGCTTCCAGTCAGCTGCAACCAACTGGAACTGCGCCCTCCGACTCTGCTCCCGGTCAGCTGCAACCAACTGGACCTCCGCCCTCCGACTCTGCTCCCAGTCAGCAGCAACCAACTGGAACTGCGCCCTCCGACTCTGCTCCCAGTCAGCTGCAACCAACTGGAACTGCGCCCTCCGACTCTGCTCCCAGTCAGCTGCAACTAACTGGAACTGCGCCCTCCGACTCTGCTCCCAGTCAGCTGCAACCAACTGGAACTGTGCCCTCCGACTCTGCTCCCAGTCAGCTGCAACTAACTGGAACTCCGCCCTCCGACTCTGCTCCCAGTCAGCTGCAACCAACTGGAACTGCGCCCTCCGACTCTGCTCCCAGTCAGCTGCAACCAACTGGAACTGCGCCCTCCGACTCTGCTCCCAGTCAGCTGCAACTAACTGGAACTGCGCCCTCCGACTCTGCTCCCAGTCAGCTGCAACCAACTGGAACTGTGCCCTCCGACTCTGCTCCCACTCAGCAGCAACCAACTGGAACTGCGCCCTCCGACTCTGCTCCCAGTCAGCTGCAACTAACTGGAACTCCGCCCTCCGACTCTGCTCCCAGTCAGCTGCAACCAACTGGAACTGCGCCCTCCGACTCTGCTCCCAGTCAGCTGCAACCAACTGGAACTGCGCCCTCCGACTCTGCTCCCAGTCAGCTGCAACCAACTGGAACTGCGCCCTCCGACTCTGCTCCCAGTCAGCTGCAACTAACTGGAACTGCGCCCTCCGACTCTGCTCCCAGTCAGCTGCAACCAACTGGAACTGCACCCTCCGACTCTGCTCCTAGTCAGCTGCAACCAACTGGAACTGCGCCCTCCGACTCTGCTCCCAGTCAGCTGCAACTAACTGGAACTGCGCCCTCCGACTCTGCTCCCAGTCAGCTGCAACCAACTGGAACTGCGCCCTCCGACTCTGCTCCCAGTCAGCTGCAACCAACTGGCCCTCCGCCCTCCGACTCTGCTCCCAGTCAGCAGCATCCAACTGGAACTCCGCCCTCCGACTCTGCTCCCACTCAGCAGCAACCAACTGGAACTCCGCCCTCCGACTCTGCTCCCAGTCAGCTGCAACCAACTGGAACTGTGCCCTCCGACTCTGCTCCCAGTCAGCTGCAACCAACTGGAACTCCGCCCTCCGACTCTGCTCCCAGTCAGCAGCAACCAACTGGAACTGCGCCCTCCGACTCTGCTCCCAGTCAGCTGCAACCAACTGGAACTGCGCCCTCCGACTCTGCTCCCAGTCAGCTGCAACCAACTGGACCTCCGCCCTCCGACTCTGCTCCCAGTCAGCTGCAACTAACTGGAACTGCGCCCTCCGACTCTGCTCCCAGTCAGCTGCAACCAACTGGTACTCCGCCCTCCGACTCTGCTCCCAGTCAGCTGCAACCAACTGGCCCTCCGCCCTCCGACTCTGCTCCCTGTCAGTAGCAACCAACTGGAACTGTGCCCTCCGACTCCGCTCCCAGTCAGCAGCAACCAACTGGAACTGCGCCCTCCGACTCTGCTCCCAGTCAGCTGCAACCAACTGGAACTGCGCCCTCCGACTCTGCTCCCAGTCAGCTGCAACCAACTGGAACTGCGCCCTCCGACTCTGCTCCCTGTCAGCAGCAACCAACTGGCCCTCCGCCCTCCGACTCTGCTCCCCGTCAGCTGCAAACAACTGGCCCTCCGCCCTCCGACTCTGCTCCCAGTCAGCAGCAACCAACTGGCCCTCCGCCCTCCGACTCTGCTCCCAGTCAGCTGCAACCAACTGGAACTGCGCCCTCCGACTCTGCTCCCAGTCAGCTGCAACCAACTGGAACTGTGCCCTCCGACTCTGCTCCCACTCAGCAGCAACCAACTGGAACTGCGCCCTCCGACTCTGCTCCCAGTCAGCTGCAACTAACTGGAACTCCGCCCTCCGACTCTGCTCCCAGTCAGCTGCAACCAACTGGAACTGCGCCCTCCGACTCTGCTCCCAGTCAGCTGCAACCAACTGGAACTGCGCCCTCCGACTCTGCTCCCAGTCAGCTGCAACCAACTGGACCTCCGCACTCCGACTCTGCTCCCAGTCAGCTGCAACCAACTGGAACTGTGCCCTCCGACTCTGCTCCCAGTCAGCTGCAACCAACAGGAACTGCGCCCTCCGACTCTGCTCCCAGTCAGCAGCAACCAACTGGCCCTCCGCCCTCCGACTCTGCTCCCTGTCAGTAGCAACCAACTGGAACTGCGCCCTCCGACTCTGCTCCCAGTCAGCAGCAACCAACTGGAACTCCGCCCTCCGACTCTGCTCCCAGTCAGCTGCAACCAACTGGCCCTCCTCCCTCCGACTCTGCTCCCAGTCAGCAGCAACCAACTGGAACTCCGCCCTCCGACTCTGCTCCCAGTCAGCCGCAACCAACTGGAACTGCGCCCTCCGACTCTGTTCCCAGTCAGCTGCATCCAACTGGAACTGCGCCCTCCGACTCTGCTCCCAGTCAGCTGCAACCAACTGGCCCTCCGCCCTCCGACTCTGCTCCCAGTCAGCAGCAACCAACTGGAACTCCGCCCTCCGACTCTGCTCCCAGTCAGCCGCAACCAACTGGAACTGCGCCCTCCGACTCTGTTCCCAGTCAGCAGCAACCAATTGGAACTCCGCCCTCCGACTCTGCTCCCAGTCAGCAGCATCCAACTGGCCCTCCGCCCTCCGACTCTGCTCCCGGTCAGCTGCAACCAACTGGAACTGTGCCCTCCGACTCTGCTCCCAGTCAGCTGCAACCAACTGGAACTGTGCCCTCCGACTCTGCTCCCAGTCAGCTGCAACCAACTGGAACTGTGCCCTCCCACTCTGCTCCCAGTCAGCTGCAACCAACTGGAACTGCGCCCTCCGACTCTGCTCCCGGTCAGCTGCAACCAACTGGAACTGCGCCCTCCGACTCTGCTCCCGGTCAGCTGCAACCAACTGGACCTCCGCCCTCCGACTCTGCTCCCAGTCAGCAGCAACCAACTGGAACTGTGCCCTCCGACTCTGCTCCCAGTCAGCAGCAACCAACTGGAACTGCGCCCTCCGACTCTGCTCCCAGTCAGCTGCAACCAACTGGAACTGTGCCCTCCGACTCTGCTCCCAGTCAGCAGCAACCAACTGGAACTGAGCCCTCCGACTCTGCTCCCAGTCAGCTGCAACCAACTGGAACTGCGCCCTCCGACTCTGCTCCCGGTCAGCTGCAACCAACTGGAACTGAGCCCTCCGACTCTGCTCCCAGTCAGCTGCAACCAACTGGAACTCCGCCCTCCGACTCTGCTCCCAGTCAGCTGCAACCAACTGGAACTGCGACCTCCGACTCTGCTCCCAGTCAGCAGCAACCAACTGGAACTGCGCCCTCCGACTCTGCTCCCAGTCAGCAGCAACCAACTGGAACTGCGCCCTCCGACTCTGCTCCCGGTCAGCTGCAACCAACTGGACCTCCGCCCACCGACTCTGCTCCCAGTCAGCAGCAACCAACTGGAACTGTGCCCTCCGACTCTGCTCCCAGTCAGCAGAAACTAACTGGAACTGTGCCCTCCGACTCTGCTCCCGGTCAGCAGCAACCAACTGGAACTGTGCCCTCCGACTCTGCTCCCAGTCAGCAGCAACCAACTGGAACTGTGCCCTCCGACTCTGCTCCCAGTCAGCTGCAACCAACTGGAACTGTGACCTCCGACTCTGCTCCCAGTCAGCAGCAACCAACTGGAACTGTGCCCTCCGACTCTGCTCCCAGTCAGCTGCAACCAACTGGAACTGCGCCCTCCGACTCTGCTCCCAGTCAGCAGCAACCAACTGGCCCTCCGCCCTCCGACTCTGCTCCCAGTCAGCTGCAACCAACTGGAACTGCGCCCTCCGACTCTGCTCCCAGTCAGCTGCAACCAACTGGAACTGCGCCCTCCGACTCTGCTCCCGGTCAGCTGCAACCAACTGGACCTCCGCCCTCCGACTCTGCTCCCAGTCAGCAGCAACCAACTGGAACTGCGCCCTCCGACTCTGCTCCCAGTCAGCTGCAACCAACTGGAACTGCGCCCTCCGACTCTGCTCCCAGTCAGTTGCAACTAACTGGAACTGCGCCCTCCGACTCTGCTCCCAGTCAGCTGCAACCAACTGGAACTGTGCCCTCCGACTCTGCTCCCAGTCAGCTGCAACTAACTGGAACTCCGCCCTCCGACTCTGCTCCCAGTCAGCTGCAACCAACTGGAACTGCGCCCTCCGACTCTGCTCCCAGTCAGCTGCAACCAACTGGAACTGCGCCCTCCGACTCTGCTCCCAGTCAGCTGCAACTAACTGGAACTGCGCCCTTCGACTCTGCTCCCAGTCAGCTGCAACCAACTGGAACTGTGCCCTCCGACTCTGCTCCCAGTCAGCTGCAACCAACTGGAACTGCGCCCTCCGACTCTGCTCCCAGTCAGCTGCAACCAACTGGAACTGTGCCCTCCGACTCTGCTCCCACTCAGCAGCAACCAACTGGAACTGCGCCCTCCGACTCTGCTCCCAGTCAGCTGCAACTAACTGGAACTCCGCCCTCCGACTCTGCTCCCAGTCAGCTGCAACCAACTGGAACTGCGCCCTCCGACTCTGCTCCCAGTCAGCTGCAACCAACTGGAACTGCGCCCTCCGACTCTGCTCCCAGTCAGCTGCAACCAACTGGAACTGCGCCCTCCGACTCTGCTCCCAGTCAGCTGCAACTAACTGGAACTGCGCCCTCCGACTCTGCTCCCAGTCAGCTGCAACCAACTGGAACTGCACCCTCCGACTCTGCTCCCAGTCAGCTGCAACCAACTGGAACTGCGCCCTCCGACTCTGCTCCCAGTCAGCTGCAACTAACTGGAACTGCGCCCTCCGACTCTGCTCCCAGTCAGCTGCAACCAACTGGAACTGCGCCCTCCGACTCTGCTCCCAGTCAGCTGCAACCAACTGGAACTGCGCCCTCCGACTCTGCTCCCAGTCAGCAGCAACCAACTGGAACTCCGCCCTCCGACTCTGCTCCCAGTCAGCTGCAACCAACTGGCCCTCCGCCCTCCGACTCTGCTCCCAGTCAGCAGCAACCAACTGGAACTCCGCCCTCCGACTCTGCTCCCAGTCAGCCGCAACCAACTGGAACTGCGCCCTCCGACTCTGTTCCCAGTCAGCTGCATCCAACTGGAACTGGGCCCTCCGACTCTGCTCCCAGTCAGCTGCAACCAACTGGCCCTCCGCCCTCCGACTCTGCTCCCAGTCAGCAGCAACCAACTGGAACTCCGCCCTCCGACTCTGCTCCCAGTCAGCCGCAACCAACTGGAACTGCGCCCTCCGACTCTGTTCCCAGTCAGCAGCAACCAATTGGAACTCCGCCCTCCGACTCTGCTCCCAGTCAGCAGCATCCAACTGGCCCTCCGCCCTCCGACTCTGCTCCCGGTCAGCTGCAACCAACTGGAACTGTGCCCTCCGACTCTGCTCCCAGTCAGCTGCAACCAACTGGAACTGTGCCCTCCGACTCTGCTCCCAGTCAGCTGCAACCAACTGGAACTGCGCCCTCCGACTCTGCTCCCAGTCAGCTGCAACCAACTGGAACTGTGCCCTCCGACTCTGCTCCCACTCAGCTGCAACCAACTGGAACTGCGCCCTCCGACTCTGCTCCCAGTCAGCTGCAACCAACTGGAACTGCGCCCTCCGACTCTGCTCCCAGTCAGCAGCAACCAACTGGAACTCCGCCCTCCGACTCTGCTCCCAGTCAGCTGCAACCAACTGGCCCTCCGCCCTCCGACTCTGCTCCCAGTCAGCAGCAACCAACTGGAACTCCGCCCTCCGACTCTGCTCCCAGTCAGCCGCAACCAACTGGAACTGCGCCCTCCGACTCTGTTCCCAGTCAGCTGCATTCAACTGGAACTGCGCCCTCCGACTCTGCTCCCAGTCAGCTGCAACCAACTGGCCCTCCGCCCTCCGACTCTGCTCCCAGTCAGCAGCAACCAACTGGAACTCCGCCCTCCGACTCTGCTCCCAGTCAGCCGCAACCAACTGGAACTGCGCCCTCCGACTCTGTTCCCAGTCAGCAGCAACCAATTGGAACTCCGCCCTCCGACTCTGCTCCCAGTCAGCAGCATCCAACTGGCCCTCCGCCCTCCGACTCTGCTCCCGGTCAGCTGCAACCAACTGGAACTGTGCCCTCCGACTCTGCTCCCAGTCAGCTGCAACCAACTGGAACTGTGCCCTCCGACTCTGCTCCCAGTCAGCTGCAACCAACTGGAACTGTGCCCTCCCACTCTGCTCCCAGTCAGCTGCAACCAACTGGAACTGCGCCCTCCGACTCTGCTCCCGGTCAGCTGCAACCAACTGGAACTGCGCCCTCCGACTCTGCTCCCGGTCAGCTGCAACCAACTGGACCTCCGCCCTCCGACTCTGCTCCCAGTCAGCAGCAACCAACTGGAACTGTGCCCTCCGACTCTGCTCCCAGTCAGCAGCAACCAACTGGAACTGCGCCCTCCGACTCTGCTCCCAGTCAGCTGCAACTAACTGGAACTGCGCCCTCCGACTCTGCTCCCAGTCAGCTGCAACCAACTGGAACTGCGCCCTCCGACTCTGCTCCCAGTCAGCTGCAACCAACTGGAACTGCGCCCTCCGACTCTGCTCCCAGTCAGCAGCAACCAACTGGAACTCCGCCCTCCGACTCTGCTCCCAGTCAGCTGCAACCAACTGGCCCTCCGCCCTCCGACTCTGCTCCCAGTCAGCAGCAACCAACTGGAACTCCGCCCTCCGACTCTGCTCCCAGTCAGCCGCAACCAACTGGAACTGCGCCCTCCGACTCTGTTCCCAGTCAGCTGCATCCAACTGGAACTGCGCCCTCCGACTCTGCTCCCAGTCAGCTGCAACCAACTGGCCCTCCGCCCTCCGACTCTGCTCCCAGTCAGCAGCAACCAACTGGAACTCCGCCCTCCGACTCTGCTCCCAGTCAGCCGCAACCAACTGGAACTGCGCCCTCCGACTCTGTTCCCAGTCAGCAGCAACCAATTGGAACTCCGCCCTCCGACTCTGCTCCCAGTCAGCAGCATCCAACTGGCCCTCCGCCCTCCGACTCTGCTCCCGGTCAGCTGCAACCAACTGGAACTGTGCCCTCCGACTCTGCTCCCAGTCAGCTGCAACCAACTGGAACTGTGCCCTCCGACTCTGCTCCCAGTCAGCTGCAACCAACTGGAACTGTGCCCTCCCACTCTGCTCCCAGTCAGCTGCAACCAACTGGAACTGCGCCCTCCGACTCTGCTCCCGGTCAGCTGCAACCAACTGGAACTGCGCCCTCCGACTCTGCTCCCGGTCAGCTGCAACCAACTGGACCTCCGCCCTCCGACTCTGCTCCCAGTCAGCAGCAACCAACTGGAACTGTGCCCTCCGACTCTGCTCCCAGTCAGCAGCAACCAACTGGAACTGCGCCCTCCGACTCTGCTCCCAGTCAGCTGCAACCAACTGGAACTGTGCCCTCCGACTCTGCTCCCAGTCAGCAGCAACCAACTGGAACTGAGCCCTCCGACTCTGCTCCCAGTCAGCTGCAACCAACTGGAACTGCGCCCTCCGACTCTGCTCCCGATCAGCTGCAACCAACTGGAACTGAGCCCTCCGACTCTGCTCCCAGTCAGCTGCAACCAACTGGAACTCCGCCCTCCGACTCTGCTCCCAGTCAGCTGCAACCAACTGGAACTGCGACCTCCGACTCTGCTCCCAGTCAGCAGCAACCAACTGGAACTGCGCCCTCCGACTCTGCTCCCACTCAGCAGCAACCAACTGGAACTGCGCCCTCCGACTCTGCTCCCGGTCAGCTGCAACCAACTGGACCTCCGCCCTCCGACTCTGCTCCCAGTCAGCAGCAACCAACTGGAACTGTGCCCTCCGACTCTGCTCCCAGTCAGCAGAAACTAACTGGAACTGTGCCCTCCGACTCTGCTCCCGGTCAGCAGCAACCAACTGGAACTGTGCCCTCCGACTCTGCTCCCAGTCAGCAGCAACCAACTGGAACTGTGCCCTCCGACTCTGCTCCCAGTCAGCTGCAACCAACTGGAACTGTGACCTCCGACTCTGCTCCCAGTCAGCAGCAACCAACTGGAACTGTGCCCTCCCACTCTGCTCCCAGTCAGCTGCAACCAACTGGAACTGCGCCCTCCGACTCTGCTCCCAGTCAGCGGCAACCAACTGGCCCTCCGCCCTCCGACTCTGCTCCCAGTCAGCTGCAACCAACTGGAACTGCGCCCTCCGACTCTGCTCCCAGTCAGCTGCAACCAACTGGAACTGCGCCCTCCGACTCTGCTCCCGGTCAGCTGCAACCAACTGGACCTCCGCCCTCCGACTCTGCTCCCAGTCAGCAGCAACCAACTGGAACTGTGCCCTCCGAGTCTGCTCCCAGTCAGCTGCAACCAACTGGAACTGTGCCCCCCGACTCTGCTCCCAGTCAGCTGCAACCAACTGGAACTGTGCCCTCCGACTCTGCTCCCAGTCAGCTGCAACCAACTGGAACTGTGCCCTCCGACTCTGCTCCCAGTCAGCTGCAACCAACTGGAACTGTGCCCTCCGACTCTGCTCCCAGTCAGCTGCAACCAACTGGCCCTCCGCCCTCCGACTCTGCTCCCAGTCAGCTGCAACCAACTGGAACTGTGCCCTCCGACTCTGCTCCCAGTCAGCTGCAACCAACTGGCCCTCCGCCCTCCGACTCTGCTCCCAGTCAGCTGCAACCAACTGGAACTGCGCCCTCCGACTCTGCTCCCAGTCAGCTGCAACCAACTGGCACTCCGCCCTCCGACTCTGCTCCCAGTCAGCTGCAACCAACTGGCCCTCCGCCCTCCGACTCTGCTCCCAGTCAGCTGCAACCAACTGGAACTGTGCCCTCCGACTCTGCTCCCAGTCAGCAGCAACCAACTGGAACTGAGCCCTCCGACTCTGCTCCCAGTCAGCTGCAACGAACTGGAACTGTGCCCTCCGACTCTGCTCCCAGTCAGCTGCAACTAACTGGAACTGCGCCCTCCGACTCTGCTCCCAGTCAGCTGCAACCAACTGGAACTGCGCCCTCCGACTCTGCTCCCAGTCAGCTGCAACCAACTGGACCTCCGACCTCCGACTCTGCTCCCAGTCAGCTGCAACCAACTGGAACTGCGCCCTCCGACTCTGCTCCCAGTCAGCTGCAACCAACTGGACCTCCGCCCTCCGACTCTGCTCCCAGTCAGCTGCAACCAACTGGACCTCCGACCTCCGACTCTGCTCCCAGTCAGCTGCAACCAACTGGAACTGCGCCCTCCGACTCTGCTCCCAGTCAGCTGCAACCAACTGGAACTGCGCCCTCCGACTCTGCTCCCAGCCAGCTGCAACCAACTGGAACTGCGCCCTCCGACTCTGCTCCCAGTCAGCTGCAACTAACTGGCCCTCCGCCCTCCGATTCTGCTCCCAGTCAGCTGCAACCAACTGGAACTGCGCCCTCCGACTCTGCTCCCAGTCAGCTGCAACCAACTGGCCCTCCGCCCTCCGACTCTGCTCCCAGTCAGCTGCAACCAACTGGACCTCCGCCCTCCGACTCTGCTCCCAGTCAGCTGCAACCAACCGGAACTGTGCCCTCCGACTCTGCTCCCAGTCAGCTGCAACCAACTGGAACTGTACCCTCCGACTCTGCTCCCAGTCAGCTGCAACCAACTGGAACTGCGCCCTCCGACTCTGCTCCCCGTCAGCTGCAACCAACTGGCCCTCCGCCCTCCGACTCTGCTCCCAGTCAGCTGCAACCAACTGGAACTGCGCCCTCCGACTCTGCTCCCAGTCAGCTGCAACCAACTGGACCTCCGCCCTCCGACTCTGCTCCCAGTCAGCTGCAACCAACTGGAACTGTGCCCTCCGACTCTGCTCCCAGTCAGCTGCAACCAACTGGAACTGCGCCCTCCGACTCTGCTCCCAGTCAGCTGCAACCAACTGGAACTGCGCCCTCCGACTCTGCTCCCAGTCAGCTGCAACCAACTGGAACTGCGCCCTCCGACTCTGCTCCCAGTCAGCTGCAACCAACTGGAACTGTGCCCTCCGACTCTGCTCCCAGTCAGCTGCAACTAACTGGAACTGCGCCCTCCGACTCTGCTCCCAGTCAGCTGCAACCAACTGGAACTGTGCCCTCCGACTCTGCTCCCAGTCAGCTGCAACCAACTGGAACTGCGCCCTCCGACTCTGCTCCCAGTCAGCTGCAACCAACCGGAACTGTGCCCTCCGACTCTGCTCCCACTCAGCTGCAACCAACTGGAACTGCGCCCTCCGACTCTGCTCCCAGTCAGCTGCAACCAACTGGAACTGCGCCCTCCGACTCTGCTCCCAGTCAGCAGCAACCAACTGGAACTCCGCCCTCCGACTCTGCTCCCAGTCAGCTGCAACCAACTGGCCCTCCGCCCTCCGACTCTGCTCCCAGTCAGCAGCAACCAACTGGAACTCCGCCCTCCGACTCTGCTCCCAGTCAGCCGCAACCAACTGGAACTGCGCCCTCCGACTCTGTTCCCAGTCAGCTGCATTCAACTGGAACTGCGCCCTCCGACTCTGCTCCCAGTCAGCTGCAACCAACTGGCCCTCCGCCCTCCGACTCTGCTCCCAGTCAGCAGCAACCAACTGGAACTCCGCCCTCCGACTCTGCTCCCAGTCAGCCGCAACCAACTGGAACTGCGCCCTCCGACTCTGTTCCCAGTCAGCAGCAACCAATTGGAACTCCGCCCTCCGACTCTGCTCCCAGTCAGCAGCATCCAACTGGCCCTCCGCCCTCCGACTCTGCTCCCGGTCAGCTGCAACCAACTGGAACTGTGCCCTCCGACTCTGCTCCCAGTCAGCTGCAACCAACTGGAACTGTGCCCTCCGACTCTGCTCCCAGTCAGCTGCAACCAACTGGAACTGTGCCCTCCCACTCTGCTCCCAGTCAGCTGCAACCAACTGGAACTGCGCCCTCCGACTCTGCTCCCGGTCAGCTGCAACCAACTGGAACTGCGCCCTCCGACTCTGCTCCCGGTCAGCTGCAACCAACTGGACCTCCGCCCTCCGACTCTGCTCCCAGTCAGCAGCAACCAACTGGAACTGTGCCCTCCGACTCTGCTCCCAGTCAGCAGCAACCAACTGGAACTGCGCCCTCCGACTCTGCTCCCAGTCAGCTGCAACTAACTGGAACTGCGCCCTCCGACTCTGCTCCCAGTCAGCTGCAACCAACTGGAACTGCGCCCTCCGACTCTGCTCCCAGTCAGCTGCAACCAACTGGAACTGCGCCCTCCGACTCTGCTCCCAGTCAGCAGCAACCAACTGGAACTCCGCCCTCCGACTCTGCTCCCAGTCAGCTGCAACCAACTGGCCCTCCGCCCTCCGACTCTGCTCCCAGTCAGCAGCAACCAACTGGAACTCCGCCCTCCGACTCTGCTCCCAGTCAGCCGCAACCAACTGGAACTGCGCCCTCCGACTCTGTTCCCAGTCAGCTGCATCCAACTGGAACTGCGCCCTCCGACTCTGCTCCCAGTCAGCTGCAACCAACTGGCCCTCCGCCCTCCGACTCTGCTCCCAGTCAGCAGCAACCAACTGGAACTCCGCCCTCCGACTCTGCTCCCAGTCAGCCGCAACCAACTGGAACTGCGCCCTCCGACTCTGTTCCCAGTCAGCAGCAACCAATTGGAACTCCGCCCTCCGACTCTGCTCCCAGTCAGCAGCATCCAACTGGCCCTCCGCCCTCCGACTCTGCTCCCGGTCAGCTGCAACCAACTGGAACTGTGCCCTCCGACTCTGCTCCCAGTCAGCTGCAACCAACTGGAACTGTGCCCTCCGACTCTGCTCCCAGTCAGCTGCAACCAACTGGAACTGTGCCCTCCCACTCTGCTCCCAGTCAGCTGCAACCAACTGGAACTGCGCCCTCCGACTCTGCTCCCGGTCAGCTGCAACCAACTGGAACTGCGCCCTCCGACTCTGCTCCCGGTCAGCTGCAACCAACTGGACCTCCGCCCTCCGACTCTGCTCCCAGTCAGCAGCAACCAACTGGAACTGTGCCCTCCGACTCTGCTCCCAGTCAGCAGCAACCAACTGGAACTGCGCCCTCCGACTCTGCTCCCAGTCAGCTGCAACCAACTGGAACTGTGCCCTCCGACTCTGCTCCCAGTCAGCAGCAACCAACTGGAACTGAGCCCTCCGACTCTGCTCCCAGTCAGCTGCAACCAACTGGAACTGCGCCCTCCGACTCTGCTCCCGGTCAGCTGCAACCAACTGGAACTGAGCCCTCCGACTCTGCTCCCAGTCAGCTGCAACCAACTGGAACTCCGCCCTCCGACTCTGCTCCCAGTCAGCTGCAACCAACTGGAACTGCGACCTCCGACTCTGCTCCCAGTCAGCAGCAACCAACTGGAACTGCGCCCTCCGACTCTGCTCCCAGTCAGCAGCAACCAACTGGAACTGCGCCCTCCGACTCTGCTCCCGGTCAGCTGCAACCAACTGGACCTCCGCCCTCCGACTCTGCTCCCAGTCAGCAGCAACCAACTGGAACTGTGCCCTCCGACTCTGCTCCCAGTCAGCAGAAACTAACTGGAACTGTGCCCTCCGACTCTGCTCCCGGTCAGCAGCAACCAACTGGAACTGTGCCCTCCGACTCTGCTCCCAGTCAGCAGCAACCAACTGGAACTGTGCCCTCCGACTCTGCTCCCAGTCAGCTGCAACCAACTGGAACTGTGACCTCCGACTCTGCTCCCAGTCAGCAGCAACCAACTGGAACTGTGCCCTCCCACTCTGCTCCCAGTCAGCTGCAACCAACTGGAACTGCGCCCTCCGACTCTGCTCCCAGTCAGCAGCAACCAACTGGCCCTCCGCCCTCCGACTCTGCTCCCAGTCAGCTGCAACCAACTGGAACTGCGCCCTCCGACTCTGCTCCCAGTCAGCTGCAACCAACTGGAACTGCGCCCTCCGACTCTGCTCCCGGTCAGCTGCAACCAACTGGACCTCCGCCCTCCGACTCTGCTCCCAGTCAGCAGCAACCAACTGGAACTGTGCCCTCCGAGTCTGCTCCCAGTCAGCTGCAACCAACTGGAACTGTGCCCCCCGACTCTGCTCCCAGTCAGCTGCAACCAACTGGAACTGTGCCCTCCGACTCTGCTCCCAGTCAGCTGCAACCAACTGGAACTGTGCCCTCCGACTCTGCTCCCAGTCAGCTGCAACCAACTGGAACTGTGCCCTCCGACTCTGCTCCCAGTCAGCTGCAACCAACTGGCCCTCCGCCCTCCGACTCTGCTCCCAGTCAGCTGCAACCAACTGGAACTGTGCCCTCCGACTCTGCTCCCAGTCAGCTGCAACCAACTGGCCCTCCGCCCTCCGACTCTGCTCCCAGTCAGCTGCAACCAACTGGAACTGCGCCCTCCGACTCTGCTCCCAGTCAGCTGCAACCAACTGGCACTCCGCCCTCCGACTCTGCTCCCAGTCAGCTGCAACCAACTGGCCCTCCGCCCTCCGACTCTGCTCCCAGTCAGCTGCAACCAACTGGAACTGTGCCCTCCGACTCTGCTCCCAGTCAGCAGCAACCAACTGGAACTGAGCCCTCCGACTCTGCTCCCAGTCAGCTGCAACGAACTGGAACTGTGCCCTCCGACTCTGCTCCCAGTCAGCTGCAACTAACTGGAACTGCGCCCTCCGACTCTGCTCCCAGTCAGCTGCAACCAACTGGAACTGCGCCCTCCGACTCTGCTCCCAGTCAGCTGCAACCAACTGGACCTCCGACCTCCGACTCTGCTCCCAGTCAGCTGCAACCAACTGGAACTGCGCCCTCCGACTCTGCTCCCAGTCAGCTGCAACCAACTGGACCTCCGCCCTCCGACTCTGCTCCCAGTCAGCTGCAACCAACTGGACCTCCGACCTCCGACTCTGCTCCCAGTCAGCTGCAACCAACTGGAACTGCGCCCTCCGACTCTGCTCCCAGTCAGCTGCAACCAACTGGAACTGCGCCCTCCGACTCTGCTCCCAGCCAGCTGCAACCAACTGGAACTGCGCCCTCCGACTCTGCTCCCAGTCAGCTGCAACTAACTGGCCCTCCGCCCTCCGATTCTGCTCCCAGTCAGCTGCAACCAACTGGAACTGCGCCCTCCGACTCTGCTCCCAGTCAGCTGCAACCAACTGGCCCTCCGCCCTCCGACTCTGCTCCCAGTCAGCTGCAACCAACTGGACCTCCGCCCTCCGACTCTGCTCCCAGTCAGCTGCAACCAACCGGAACTGTGCCCTCCGACTCTGCTCCCAGTCAGCTGCAACCAACTGGAACTGTACCCTCCGACTCTGCTCCCAGTCAGCTGCAACCAACTGGAACTGCGCCCTCCGACTCTGCTCCCCGTCAGCTGCAACCAACTGGCCCTCCGCCCTCCGACTCTGCTCCCAGTCAGCTGCAACCAACTGGAACTGCGCCCTCCGACTCTGCTCCCAGTCAGCTGCAACCAACTGGACCTCCGCCCTCCGACTCTGCTCCCAGTCAGCTGCAACCAACTGGAACTGTGCCCTCCGACTCTGCTCCCAGTCAGCTGCAACCAACTGGAACTGCGCCCTCCGACTCTGCTCCCAGTCAGCTGCAACCAACTGGAACTGCGCCCTCCGACTCTGCTCCCAGTCAGCTGCAACCAACTGGAACTCCGCCCTCCGACTCTGCTCCCAGTCAGCTGCAACCAACTGGACCTCCGCCCTCCGACTCTGCTCCCAGTCAGCTGCAACCAACTGGAACTGTGCCCTCCGACACTGCTCCCAGTCAGCTGCAACCAACTGGCCCTCCGCCCTCCGACTCTGCTCCCAGTCAGCAGCAACCAACTGGAACTGTGCCCTCCGAATCTGCTCCCACTCAGCAGCAACCAACTGGAACTCCGCCCTCCGACTCTGCTCACAGTCAGCTGCAACCAACTGGAACTGCGCCCTCCGACTCTGCTCCCAGTCAGCAGCAACCAACTGGAACTGTGCCCTCCGACTCTGCTCCCAGTCAGCAGCAACCAACTGGAACTGCGCCCTCCGACTCTGCTCCCAGTCAGCTGCAACCAACTGGAACTGCGCCCTCCGACTCTGCTCCCAGTCAGCTGCAACCAACTGGAACTGCGCCCTCCGACTCTGCTCCCAGTCAGCTGCAACCAACTGGAACTCCGCCCTCCGACTCTGCTCCCAGTCAGCAGCAACCAACTGGAACTGTGCCCTCCGACTCTGCTCCCAGTCAGCTGCAACCAACTGGATCTCCGCCCTCCGACTCTGCTCCCAGTCTGCTGCAAACAACTGGAACTGCGCCCTCCGACTCTGCTCCCAGTCAGCTGCAACTAACTGGACCTGTGCCCTCCGACTCTGCTCCCCGTCAGCTGCAACCAACTGGAACTGCGCCCTCCGACTCTGCTCCCAGTCAGCTGCAACCAACTGGAACTGTGCCCTCCGACTCTGCACCCAGTCAGCTGCAACCAACTGGAACTGCGCCCTCTGACTCTGCTCCCCGTCAGCTGCAACCAACTGGAACTGTGCCCTCCGACTCTGCTCCCAGTCAGCTGCAACCAACTGGAACTGTGCCCTCCGACTCTGCTCCCAGTCACTGCAACCAACTGGAACTCCGCCCTCCGACTCTGCTCCCAGTCAGCTGCAACCAACTGGAACTGCGCCCTCCGACTCTGCTCCCAGTCAGCTGCAGCCAACTGGCCCTCCGCCCTCCGACTCTGCTCCCAGTCAGCTGCAACCAACTGGAACTGTGCCCTCCGACTCTGCTCCCAGTCAGCTGCATCCAACTGGAACTCCGCCCTCCGACTCTGCTCCCAGTCAGCTGCAACCAACTGGAACTGTGCCCTCCGACTCTGCTCCCAGTCAGCTGCAACCAACTGGATCTCCGCCCTCCGACTCTGCTCCCAGTCAGCTGCAACCAACTGGAACTGCGCCCTCCGACTCTGCTCCCAGTCAGCTGCAACCAACTGGAACTGCGCCCTCCGACTCTGCTCCCAGTCAGCTGCAACCAACTGGAACTGCGCCCTCCGACTCCACTCCCAGTCAGCTGCAACCAACTGGACCTCCGCCCTCCAACTCTGCTCCCCGTCAGCTGCATCCAACTGGACCTCCGCCCTCCGACTCTGCTCCCAGTCAGCTGCAACCAACTGGCCCTCCGCCCTCCGACTCTGCTCCCAGTCAGCTGCAACTAACTGGCCCTCCGCCCTCCGACTCTGCTCCCCGTCAGCTGCAACCAACTGGACCTCCGGCCTCCGACTCTGCTCCCAGTCAGCTGCAACCAACTGGAACTGTGCCCTCCGACTCTGCTCCCTGTCAGTAGCAACCAACTGGCCCTCCGCCCTCCGACTCTGCTCCCACTCAGCAGCAACCAACTGGCCCTCCGCCCTCCGACTCTGCTCCCTGTCAGTAGCAACCAACTGGAACTGTGCCCTCCGACTCTGCTCCCAGTCAGCTGCAACCAACTGGAACTGCGCCCTCCGACTCTGCTCCCAGTCAGCTGAAACCAACTGGAACTGCGCCCTCCGACTCTGCTCCCAGTCAGCTGCAACCAACTGGACCTCCGCCCTCCGACTCTGCTCCCAGTCAGCTGCAACCAACTGGACCTCCGACCTCCGACTCTGCTCCCAGTCAGCTGCAACCAACTGGAACTGCGCCCTCCGACTCTGCTCCCAGTCAGCTGCAACCAACTGGCCCTCCGCCCTCCGACTCTGCTCCCAGTCAGCAGCATCCAACTGGAACTCCGCCCTCCGACTCTGCTCCCACTCAGCAGCAACCAACTGGAACTCCGCCCTCCGACTCTGCTCCCAGTCAGCTGCAACCAACTGGAACTGTGCCCTCCGACTCTGCTCCCAGTCAGCTGCAACCAACTGGAACTCCGCCCTCCGACTCTGCTCCCAGTCAGCAGCAACCAACTGGAACTGCGCCCTCCGACTCTGCTCCCAGTCAGCTGCAACCAACTGGAACTGCGCCCTCCGACTCTGCTCCCAGTCAGCTGCAACCAACTGGACCTCCGCCCTCCGACTCTGCTCCCAGTCAGCTGCAACTAACTGGAACTGCGCCCTCCGACTCTGCTCCCAGTCAGCTGCAACCAACTGGTACTCCGCCCTCCGACTCTGCTCCCAGTCAGCTGCAACCAACTGGCCCTCCGCCCTCCGACTCTGCTCCCTGTCAGTAGCAACCAACTGGAACTGTGCCCTCCGACTCCGCTCCCAGTCAGCAGCAACCAACTGGAACTGCGCCCTCCGACTCTGCTCCCAGTCAGCTGCAACCAACTGGAACTGCGCCCTCCGACTCTGCTCCCAGTCAGCTGCAACCAACTGGAACTGCGCCCTCCGACTCTGCTCCCTGTCAGCAGCAACCAACTGGCCCTCCGCCCTCCGACTCTGCTCCCCGTCAGCTGCAAACAACTGGCCCTCCGCCCTCCGACTCTGCTCCCAGTCAGCAGCAACCAACTGGCCCTCCGCCCTCCGACTCTGCTCCCAGTCAGCTGCAACCAACTGGAACTGCGCCCTCCGACTCTGCTCCCAGTCAGCTGCAACCAACTGGAACTGTGCCCTCCGACTCTGCTCCCACTCAGCAGCAACCAACTGGAACTGCGCCCTCCGACTCTGCTCCCAGTCAGCTGCAACTAACTGGAACTCCGCCCTCCGACTCTGCTCCCAGTCAGCTGCAACCAACTGGAACTGCGCCCTCCGACTCTGCTCCCAGTCAGCTGCAACCAACTGGAACTGCGCCCTCCGACTCTGCTCCCAGTCAGCTGCAACCAACTGGACCTCCGCACTCCGACTCTGCTCCCAGTCAGCTGCAACCAACTGGAACTGTGCCCTCCGACTCTGCTCCCAGTCAGCTGCAACCAACAGGAACTGCGCCCTCCGACTCTGCTCCCAGTCAGCAGCAACCAACTGGCCCTCCGCCCTCCGACTCTGCTCCCTGTCAGTAGCAACCAACTGGAACTGCGCCCTCCGACTCTGCTCCCAGTCAGCAGCAACCAACTGGAACTCCGCCCTCCGACTCTGCTCCCAGTCAGCTGCAACCAACTGGCCCTCCTCCCTCCGACTCTGCTCCCAGTCAGCAGCAACCAACTGGAACTCCGCCCTCCGACTCTGCTCCCAGTCAGCCGCAACCAACTGGAACTGCGCCCTCCGACTCTGTTCCCAGTCAGCTGCATCCAACTGGAACTGCGCCCTCCGACTCTGCTCCCAGTCAGCTGCAACCAACTGGCCCTCCGCCCTCCGACTCTGCTCCCAGTCAGCAGCAACCAACTGGAACTCCGCCCTCCGACTCTGCTCCCAGTCAGCCGCAACCAACTGGAACTGCGCCCTCCGACTCTGTTCCCAGTCAGCAGCAACCAATTGGAACTCCGCCCTCCGACTCTGCTCCCAGTCAGCAGCATCCAACTGGCCCTCCGCCCTCCGACTCTGCTCCCGGTCAGCTGCAACCAACTGGAACTGTGCCCTCCGACTCTGCTCCCAGTCAGCTGCAACCAACTGGAACTGTGCCCTCCGACTCTGCTCCCAGTCAGCTGCAACCAACTGGAACTGTGCCCTCCCACTCTGCTCCCAGTCAGCTGCAACCAACTGGAACTGCGCCCTCCGACTCTGCTCCCGGTCAGCTGCAACCAACTGGAACTGCGCCCTCCGACTCTGCTCCCGGTCAGCTGCAACCAACTGGACCTCCGCCCTCCGACTCTGCTCCCAGTCAGCAGCAACCAACTGGAACTGTGCCCTCCGACTCTGCTCCCAGTCAGCAGCAACCAACTGGAACTGCGCCCTCCGACTCTGCTCCCAGTCAGCTGCAACCAACTGGAACTGTGCCCTCCGACTCTGCTCCCAGTCAGCAGCAACCAACTGGAACTGAGCCCTCCGACTCTGCTCCCAGTCAGCTGCAACCAACTGGAACTGCGCCCTCCGACTCTGCTCCCGGTCAGCTGCAACCAACTGGAACTGAGCCCTCCGACTCTGCTCCCAGTCAGCTGCAACCAACTGGAACTCCGCCCTCCGACTCTGCTCCCAGTCAGCTGCAACCAACTGGAACTGCGACCTCCGACTCTGCTCCCAGTCAGCAGCAACCAACTGGAACTGCGCCCTCCGACTCTGCTCCCAGTCAGCAGCAACCAACTGGAACTGCGCCCTCCGACTCTGCTCCCGGTCAGCTGCAACCAACTGGACCTCCGCCCTCCGACTCTGCTCCCAGTCAGCAGCAACCAACTGGAACTGTGCCCTCCGACTCTGCTCCCAGTCAGCAGAAACTAACTGGAACTGTGCCCTCCGACTCTGCTCCCGGTCAGCAGCAACCAACTGGAACTGTGCCCTCCGACTCTGCTCCCAGTCAGCAGCAACCAACTGGAACTGTGCCCTCCGACTCTGCTCCCAGTCAGCTGCAACCAACTGGAACTGTGACCTCCGACTCTGCTCCCAGTCAGCAGCAACCAACTGGAACTGTGCCCTCCGACTCTGCTCCCAGTCAGCTGCAACCAACTGGAACTGCGCCCTCCGACTCTGCTCCCAGTCAGCAGCAACCAACTGGCCCTCCGCCCTCCGACTCTGCTCCCAGTCAGCTGCAACCAACTGGAACTGCGCCCTCCGACTCTGCTCCCAGTCAGCTGCAACCAACTGGAACTGCGCCCTCCGACACTGCTCCCGGTCAGCTGCAACCAACTGAACCTCCGCCCTCCGACTCTGCTCCCAGTCAGCAGCAACCAACTGGAACTGCGCCCTCCGACTCTGCTCCCAGTCAGCTGCAACCAACTGGAACTGCGCCCTCCGACTCTGCTCCCAGTCAGCTGCAACTAACTGGAACTGCGCCCTCCGACTCTGCTCCCAGTCAGCTGCAACCAACTGGAACTGTGCCCTCCGACTCTGCTCCCAGTCAGCTGCAACTAACTGGAACTCCGCCCTCCGACTCTGCTCCCAGTCAGCTGCAACCAACTGGAACTGCGCCCTCCGACTCTGCTCCCAGTCAGCTGCAACCAACTGGAACTGCGCCCTCCGACTCTGCTCCCAGTCAGCTGCAACTAACTGGAACTGCGCCCTCCGACTCTGCTCCCAGTCAGCTGCAACCAACTGGAACTGTGCCCTCCGACTCTGCTCCCAGTCAGCTGCAACCAACTGGAACTGCGCCCTCCGACTCTGCTCCCAGTCAGCTGCAACCAACTGGAACTGTGCCCTCCGACTCTGCTCCCACTCAGCAGCAACCAACTGGAACTGCGCCCTCCGACTCTGCTCCCAGTCAGCTGCAACTAACTGGAACTCCGCCCTCCGACTCTGCTCCCAGTCAGCTGCAACCAACTGGAACTGCGCCCTCCG
Source organism: Scyliorhinus torazame (assembly GCF_047496885.1). Classification (NCBI taxonomy): domain Eukaryota; kingdom Metazoa; phylum Chordata; class Chondrichthyes; order Carcharhiniformes; family Scyliorhinidae; genus Scyliorhinus; species Scyliorhinus torazame. The sequence continues at coordinate 12,200,481 of NC_092712.1, read as the reverse complement.
ACTCTGCTCCCAGTCAGCTGCAACCAACTGGAGCTGCGCCCTCCGACTCTGCTCCCAGTCAGCTGCAACCAACTGGAACTGCGCCCTCCGACTCTGCTCCCAGTCAGCTGCAACTAACTGGAACTGCGCCCTCCGACTCTGCTCCCAGTCAGCTGCAACCAACTGGAACTGCACCCTCCGACTCTGCTCCCAGTCAGCTGCAACCAACTGGAACTGCGCCCTCCGACTCTGCTCCCAGTCAGCTGCAACTAACTGGAACTGCGCCCTCCGACTCTGCTCCCAGTCAGCTGCAACTAACTGGAACTGCGCCCTCCGACTCTGCTCCCAGTCAGCTGCAACCAACTGGAACTGCGCCCTCCGACTCTGCTCCCAGTCAGCAGCAACCAACTGGAACTCCGCCCTCCGACTCTGCTCCCAGTCAGCTGCAACCAACTGGCCCTCCGCCCTCCGACTCTGCTCCCAGTCAGCATCAACCAACTGGAACTCCGCCCTCCGACTCTGCTCCCAGTCAGCCGCAACCAACTGGAACTGCGCCCTCCGACTCTGTTCCCAGTCAGCTGCATCCAACTGGAACTGGGCCCTCCGACTCTGCTCCCAGTCAGCTGCAACCAACTGGCCCTCCGCCCTCCGACTCTGCTCCCAGTCAGCAGCAACCAACTGGAACTCCGCCCTCCGACTCTGCTCCCAGTCAGCCGCAACCAACTGGAACTGCGCCCTCCGACTCTGTTCCCAGTCAGCAGCAACCAATTGGAACTCCGCCCTCCGACTCTGCTCCCAGTCAGCAGCATCCAACTGGCCCTCCGCCCTCCGACTCTGCTCCCGGTCAGCTGCAACCAACTGGAACTGTGCCCTCCGACTCTGCTCCCAGTCAGCTGCAACCAACTGGAACTGTGCCCTCCGACTCTGCTCCCAGTCAGCTGCAACCAACTGGAACTGTGCCCTCCCACTCTGCTCCCAGTCAGCTGCAACCAACTGGAACTGCGCCCTCCGACTCTGCTCCCGGTCAGCTGCAACCAACTGGAACTGCGCCCTCCGACTCTGCTCCCGGTCAGCTGCAACCAACTGGACCTCCGCCCTCCGACTCTGCTCCCAGTCAGCAGCAACCAACTGGAACTGTGCCCTCCGACTCTGCTCCCAGTCAGCAGCAACCAACTGGAACTGCGCCCTCCGACTCTGCTCCCAGTCAGCTGCAACCAACTGGAACTGTGCCCTCCGACTCTGCTCCCAGTCAGCTGCAACTAACTGGAACTGCGCCCTCCGACTCTGCTCCCAGTCAGCTGCAACCAACTGGAACTGTGCCCTCCGACTCTGCTCCCAGTCAGCTGCAACCAACTGGAACTGCGCCCTCCGACTCTGCTCCCAGTCAGCTGCAACCAACTGGAACTGTGCCCTCCGACTCTGCTCCCACTCAGCTGCAACCAACTGGAACTGCGCCCTCCGACTCTGCTCCCAGTCAGCTGCAACCAACTGGAACTGCGCCCTCCGACTCTGCTCCCAGTCAGCAGCAACCAACTGGAACTCCGCCCTCCGACTCTGCTCCCAGTCAGCTGCAACCAACTGGCCCTCCGCCCTCCGACTCTGCTCCCAGTCAGCAGCAACCAACAGGAAGTCCGCCCTCCGACTCTGCTCCCAGTCAGCCGCAACCAACTGGAACTGCGCCCTCCGACTCTGTTCCCAGTCAGCTGCATTCAACTGGAACTGCGCCCTCCGACTCTGCTCCCAGTCAGCTGCAACCAACTGGCCCTCCGCCCTCCGACTCTGCTCCCAGTCAGCAGCAACCAACTGGAACTCCGCCCTCCGACTCTGCTCCCAGTCAGCCGCAACCAACTGGAACTGCGCCCTCCGACTCTGTTCCCAGTCAGCAGCAACCAATTGGAACTCCGCCCTCCGACTCTGCTCCCAGTCAGCAGCATCCAACTGGCCCTCCGCCCTCCGACTCTGCTCCCGGTCAGCTGCAACCAACTGGAACTGTGCCCTCCGACTCTGCTCCCAGTCAGCTGCAACCAACTGGAACTGTGCCCTCCGACTCTGCTCCCAGTCAGCTGCAACCAACTGGAACTGTGCCCTCCCACTCTGCTCCCAGTCAGCTGCAACCAACTGGAACTGCGCCCTCCGACTCTGCTCCCGGTCAGCTGCAACCAACTGGAACTGCGCCCTCCGACTCTGCTCCCGGTCAGCTGCAACCAACTGGACCTCCGCCCTCCGACTCTGCTCCCAGTCAGCAGCAACCAACTGGAACTGTGCCCTCCGACTCTGCTCCCAGTCAGCAGCAACCAACTGGAACTGCGCCCTCCGACTCTGCTCCCAATCAGCTGCAACTAACTGGAACTGCGCCCTCCGACTCTGCTCCCAGTCAGCTGCAACCAACTGGAACTGCGCCCTCCGACTCTGCTCCCAGTCAGCTGCAACCAACTGGAACTGCGCCCTCCGACTCTGCTCCCAGTCAGCAGCAACCAACTGGAACTCCGCCCTCCGACTCTGCTCCCAGTCAGCTGCAACCAACTGGCCCTCCGCCCTCCGACTCTGCTCCCAGTCAGCAGCAACCAACTGGAACTCCGCCCTCCGACTCTGCTCCCAGTCAGCCGCAACCAACTGGAACTGCGCCCTCCGACTCTGTTCCCAGTCAGCTGCATCCAACTGGAACTGCGCCCTCCGACTCTGCTCCCAGTCAGCTGCAACCAACTGGCCCTCCGCCCTCCGACTCTGCTCCCAGTCAGCAGCAACCAACTGGAACTCCGCCCTCCGACTCTGCTCCCAGTCAGCCGCAACCAACTGGAACTGCGCCCTCCGATTCTGTTCCCAGTCAGCAGCAACCAATTGGAACTCCGCCCTCCGACTCTGCTCCCAGTCAGCAGCATCCAACTGGCCCTCCGCCCTCCGACTCTGCTCCCGGTCAGCTGCAACCAACTGGAACTGTGCCCTCCGACTCTGCTCCCAGTCAGCTGCAACCAACTGGAACTGTGCCCTCCGACTCTGCTCCCAGTCAGCTGCAACCAACTGGAACTGTGCCCTCCCACTCTGCTCCCAGTCAGCTGCAACCAACTGGAACTGCGCCCTCCGACTCTGCTCCCGGTCAGCTGCAACCAACTGGAACTGCGCCCTCCGACTCTGCTCCCGGTCAGCTGCAACCAACTGGACCTCCGCCCTCCGACTCTGCTCCCAGTCAGCAGCAACCAACTGGAACTGTGCCCTCCGACTCTGCTCCCAGTCAGCAGCAACCAACTGGAACTGCGCCCTCCGACTCTGCTCCCAGTCAGCTGCAACCAACTGGAACTGTGCCCTCCGACTCTGCTCCCAGTCAGCAGCAACCAACTGGAACTGAGCCCTCCGACTCTGCTCCCAGTCAGCTGCAACCAACTGGAACTGCGCCCTCCGACTCTGCTCCCGGTCAGCTGCAACCAACTGGAACTGAGCCCTCCGACTCTGCTCCCAGTCAGCTGCAACCAACTGGAACTCCGCCCTCCGACTCTGCTCCCAGTCAGCTGCAACCAACTGGAACTGCGACCTCCGACTCTGCTCCCAGTCAGCAGCAACCAACTGGAACTGCGCCCTCCGACTCTGCTCCCAGTCAGCAGCAACCAACTGGAACTGCGCCCTCCGACTCTGCTCCCGGTCAGCTGCAACCAACTGGACCTCCGCCCTCCGACTCTGCTCCCAGTCAGCAGCAACCAACTGGAACTGTGCCCTCCGACTCTGCTCCCAGTCAGCAGAAACTAACTGGAACTGTGCCCTCCGACTCTGCTCCCGGTCAGCAGCAACCAACTGGAACTGTGCCCTCCGACTCTGCTCCCAGTCAGCAGCAACCAACTGGAACTGTGCCCTCCGACTCTGCTCCCAGTCAGCTGCAACCAACTGGAACTGTGACCTCCGACTCTGCTCCCAGTCAGCAGCAACCAACTGGAACTGTGCCCTCCCACTCTGCTCCCAGTCAGCTGCAACCAACTGGAACTGCGCCCTCCGACTCTGCTCCCAGTCAGCAGCAACCAACTGGCCCTCCGCCCTCCGACTCTGCTCCCAGTCAGCTGCAACCAACTGGAACTGCGCCCTCCGACTCTGCTCCCAGTCAGCTGCAACCAACTGGAACTGCGCCCTCCGACTCTGCTCCCGGTCAGCTGCAACCAACTGGACCTCCGCCCTCCGACTCTGCTCCCAGTCAGCAGCAACCAACTGGAACTGTGCCCTCCGAGTCTGCTCCCAGTCAGCTGCAACCAACTGGAACTGTGCCCCCCGACTCTGCTCCCAGTCAGCTGCAACCAACTGGAACTGTGCCCTCCGACTCTGCTCCCAGTCAGCTGCAACCAACTGGAACTGTGCCCTCCGACTCTGCTCCCAGTCAGCTGCAACCAACTGGAACTGTGCCCTCCGACTCTGCTCCCAGTCAGCTGCAACCAACTGGCCCTCCGCCCTCCGACTCTGCTCCCAGTCAGCTGCAACCAACTGGAACTGTGCCCTCCGACTCTGCTCCCAGTCAGCTGCAACCAACTGGCCCTCCGCCCTCCGACTCTGCTCCCAGTCAGCAGCAACCAACTGGAACTGCGCCCTCCGACTCTGCTCCCAGTCAGCTGCAACCAACTGGCACTCCGCCCTCCGACTCTGCTCCCAGTCAGCTGCAACCAACTGGCCCTCCGCCCTCCGACTCTGCTCCCAGTCAGCTGCAACCAACTGGAACTGTGCCCTCCGACTCTGCTCCCAGTCAGCAGCAACCAACTGGAACTGAGCCCTCCGACTCTGCTCCCAGTCAGCTGCAACGAACTGGAACTGTGCCCTCCGACTCTGCTCCCAGTCAGCTGCAACTAACTGGAACTGCGCCCTCCGACTCTGCTCCCAGTCAGCTGCAACCAACTGGAACTGCGCCCTCCGACTCTGCTCCCAGTCAGCTGCAACCAACTGGACCTCCGACCTCCGACTCTGCTCCCAGTCAGCTGCAACCAACTGGAACTGCGCCCTCCGACTCTGCTCCCAGTCAGCTGCAACCAACTGGACCTCCGCCCTCCGACTCTGCTCCCAGTCAGCTGCAACCAACTGGACCTCCGACCTCCGACTCTGCTCCCAGTCAGCTGCAACCAACTGGAACTGCGCCCTCCGACTCTGCTCCCAGTCAGCTGCAACCAACTGGAACTGCGCCCTCCGACTCTGCTCCCAGCCAGCTGCAACCAACTGGAACTGCGCCCTCCGACTCTGCTCCCAGTCAGCTGCAACTAACTGGCCCTCCGCCCTCCGATTCTGCTCCCAGTCAGCTGCAACCAACTGGAACTGCGCCCTCCGACTCTGCTCCCAGTCAGCTGCAACCAACTGGCCCTCCGCCCTCCGACTCTGCTCCCAGTCAGCTGCAACCAACTGGACCTCCGCCCTCCGACTCTGCTCCCAGTCAGCTGCAACCAACCGGAACTGTGCCCTCCGACTCTGCTCCCAGTCAGCTGCAACCAACTGGAACTGTACCCTCCGACTCTGCTCCCAGTCAGCTGCAACCAACTGGAACTGCGCCCTCTGACTCTGCTCCCCGTCAGCTGCAACCAACTGGCCCTCCGCCCTCCGACTCTGCTCCCAGTCAGCTGCAACCAACTGGAACTGCGCCCTCCGACTCTGCTCCCAGTCAGCTGCAACCAACTGGCCCTCCGCCCTCCGACTCTGCTCCCAGTCAGCTGCAACCAACTGGAACTGTGCCCTCCGACTCTGCTCCCACTCAGCAGCAACCAACTGGAACTCCGCCCTCCGACTCTGCTCCCAGTCAGCTGCAACCAACTGGAACTGCGCCCTCCGACTCTGCTCCCAGTCAGCAGCAACCAACTGGAACTGTGCCCTCCGACTCTGCTCCCAGTCAGCAGCAACCAACTGGAACTGCGCCCTCCGACTCTGCTCCCAGTCAGCTGCAACCAACTGGAACTGCGCCCTCCGACTCTGCTCCCAGTCAGCTGCAACCAACTGGAACTGCGCCCTCCGACTCTGCTCCCAGTCAGCTGCAACCAACTGGAACTCCGCCCTCCGACTCTGCTCCCAGTCAGCAGCAACCAACTGGAACTGTGCCCTCCGACTCTGCTCCCAGTCAGCTGCAACCAACTGGATCTCCGCCCTCCGACTCTGCTCCCAGTCTGCTGCAACCAACTGGAACTGCGCCCTCGGACTCTGCTCCCAGTCAGCTGCAACTAACTGGACCTGTGCCCTCCGACTCTGCTCCCCGTCAGCTGCAACCAACTGGAACTGCGCCCTCCGACTCTGCTCCCAGTCAGCTGCAACCAACTGGAACTGTGCCCTCCGACTCTGCACCCAGTCAGCTGCAACCAACTGGAACTGCGCCCTCTGACTCTGCTCCCCGTCAGCTGCAACCAACTGGAACTGTGCCCTCCGACTCTGCTCCCAGTCAGCTGCAACCAACTGGAACTGTGCCCTCCGACTCAGCTCCCAGTCACTGCAACCAACTGGAACTCCGCCCTCCGACTCTGCTCCCAGTCAGCTGCAACCAACTGGAACTGCGCCCTCCGACTCTGCTCCCAGTCAGCTGCAGCCAACTGGCCCTCCGCCCTCCGACTCTGCTCCCAGTCAGCTGCATCCAACTGGAACTGTGCCCTCCGACTCTGCTCCCAGTCAGCTGCATCCAACTGGAACTCCGCCCTCCGACTCTGCTCCCAGTCAGCTGCAACCAACTGGAACTGTGCCCTCCGACTCTGCTCCCAGTCAGCTGCAACCAACTGGATCTCCGCCCTCCGACTCTGCTCCCAGTCAGCTGCAACCAACTGGAACTGCGCCCTCCGACTCTGCTCCCAGTCAGCTGCAACCAACTGGAACTGCGCCCTCCGACTCTGCTCCCAGTCAGCTGCAACCAACTGGAACTGCGCCCTCCGACTCCACTCCCAGTCAGCTGCAACCAACTGGACCTCCGCCCTCCAACTCTGCTCCCCGTCAGCTGCATCCAACTGGACCTCCGCCCTCCGACTCTGCTCCCAGTCAGCTGCAACCAACTGGCCCTCCGCCCTCCGACTCTGCTCCCAGTCAGCTGCAACTAACTGGCCCTCCGCCCTCCGACTCTGCTCCCCGTCAGCTGCAACCAACTGGACCTCCGGCCTCCGACTCTGCTCCCAGTCAGCTGCAACCAACTGGAACTGTGCCCTCCGACTCTGCTCCCTGTCAGTAGCAACCAACTGGCCCTCCGTCCTCCGACTCTGCTCCCACTCAGCAGCAACCAACTGGCCCTCCGCCCTCCGACTCTGCTCCCTGTCAGTAGCAACCAACTGGAACTGTGCCCTCCGACTCTGCTCCCAGTCAGCTGCAACCAACTGGAACTGCGCCCTCCGACTCTGCTCCCAGTCAGCTGCAACCAACTGGAACTGCGCCCTCCGACTCTGCTCCCAGTCAGCTGCAACCAACTGGACCTCCGCCCTCCGACTCTGCTCCCAGTCAGCTGCAACCAACTGGACCTCCGACCTCCGACTCTGCTCCCAGTCAGCTGCAACCAACTGGAACTGCGCCCTCCGACTCTGCTCCCAGTCAGCTGCAACCAACTGGAACTGCGCCCTCCGACTCTGCTCCCAGTCAGCTGCAACCAACTGGAACTGCGCCCTCCGACTCTGCTCCCAGTCAGCTGCAACCAACTGGCCCTCCGCCCTCCAACTCTGCTCCCAGTCAGCTGCAACCAACTGGACCTCCGCCCTCCGACTCTGCTCCCAGTCAGCTGCAACCAACTGGAACTGTGCCCTCCGACTCTGCTCCCAGTCAGCTGCAACCAACTGGAACTGTACCCTCCGACTCTGCTCCCAGTCAGCTGCAACCAACTGGAACTGCGCCCTCCGACTCTGCTCCCCGTCAGCTGCAACCAACTGGCCCTCCGCCCTCCGACTCTGCTCCCAGTCAGCTGCAACCAACTGGACCTCCGCCCTCCGACTCTGCTCCCAGTCAGCTGCAACCAACTGGAACTGTGCCCTCCGACTCTGCTCCCAGTCAGCTGCAACCAACTGGAACTGCGCCCTCCGACTCTGCTCCCAGTCAGCTGCAACCAACTGGAACTGCGCCCTCCGACTCTGCTCCCAGTCAGCTGCAACCAACTGGAACTCCGCCCTCCGACTCTGCTCCCAGTCAGCTGCAACCAACTGGACCTCCGCCCTCCGACTCTGCTCCCAGTCAGCTGCAACCAACTGGAACTGTGCCCTCCGACACTGCTCCCAGTCAGCTGCAACCAACTGGCCCTCCGCCCTCCGACTCTGCTCCCAGTCAGCAGCAACCAACTGGAACTGTGCCCTCCGACTCTGCTCCCACTCAGCAGCAACCAACTGGAACTCCGCCCTCCGACTCTGCTCCCAGTCAGCTGCAACCAACTGGAACTGCGCCCTCCGACTCTGCTCCCAGTCAGCAGCAACCAACTGGAACTGTGCCCTCCGACTCTGCTCCCAGTCAGCAGCAACCAACTGGAACTGCGCCCTCCGACTCTGCTCCCAGTCAGCTGCAACCAACTGGAACTGCGCCCTCCGACTCTGCTCCCAGTCAGCTGCAACCAACTGGAACTGCGCCCTCCGACTCTGCTCCCAGTCAGCTGCAACGAACTGGAACTGTGCCCTCCGACTCTGCTCCCAGTCAGCTGCAACTAACTGGAACTGCGCCCTCCGACTCTGCTCCCAGTCAGCTGCAACCAACTGGAACTGCGCCCTCCGACTCTGCTCCCAGTCAGCTGCAACCAACTGGACCTCCGACCTCCGACTCTGCTCCCAGTCAGCTGCAACCAACTGGAACTGCGCCCTCCGACTCTGCTCCCAGTCAGCTGCAACCAACTGGACCTCCGCCCTCCGACTCTGCTCCCAGTCAGCTGCAACCAACTGGACCTCCGACCTCCGACTCTGCTCCCAGTCAGCTGCAACCAACTGGAACTGCGCCCTCCGACTCTGCTCCCAGTCAGCTGCAACCAACTGGAACTGCGCCCTCCGACTCTGCTCCCAGTCAGCTGCAACTAACTGGCCCTCCGCCCTCCGATTCTGCTCCCAGTCAGCTGCAACCAACTGGAACTGCGCCCTCCGACTCTGCTCCCAGTCAGCTGCAACCAACTGGCCCTCCGCCCTCCGACTCTGCTCCCAGTCAGCTGCAACCAACTGGACCTCCGCCCTCCGACTCTGCTCCCAGTCAGCTGCAACCAACTGGAACTGTGCCCTCCGACTCTGCTCCCAGTCAGCTGCAACCAACTGGAACTGTACCCTCCGACTCTGCTCCCAGTCAGCTGCAACCAACTGGAACTGCGCCCTCCGACTCTGCTCCCCGTCAGCTGCAACCAACTGGCCCTCCGCCCTCCGACTCTGCTCCCAGTCAGCTGCAACCAACTGGAACTGCGCCCTCCGACTCTGCTCCCAGTCAGCTGCAACCAACTGGACCTCCGCCCTCCGACTCTGCTCCCAGTCAGCTGCAACCAACTGGAACTGCGCCCTCCGACTCTGCTCCCAGTCAGCTGCAACCAACTGGAACTGCGCCCTCCGACTCTGCTCCCAGTCAGCTGCAACCAACTGGAACTCCGCCCTCCGACTCTGCTCCCAGTCAGCTGCAACCAACTGGAACTCCGCCCTCCGACTCTGCTCCCAGTCAGCTGCAACCAACTGGACCTCCGCCCTCCGACTCTGCTCCCAGTCAGCTGCAACCAACTGGAACTGTGCCCTCCGACACTGCTCCCAGTCAGCTGCAACCAACTGGCCCTCCGCCCTCCGACTCTGCTCCCAGTCAGCAGCAACCAACTGGAACTGTGCCCTCCGACTCTGCTCCCACTCAGCAGCAACCAACTGGAACTCCGCCCTCCGACTCTGCTCCCAGTCAGCTGCAACCAACTGGAACTGCGCCCTCCGACTCTGCTCCCAGTCAGCAGCAACCAACTGGAACTGTGCCCTCCGACTCTGCTCCCAGTCAGCAGCAACCAACTGGAACTGCGCCCTCCGACTCTGCTCCCAGTCAGCTGCAACCAACTGGAACTGCGCCCTCCGACTCTGCTCCCAGTCAGCTGCAACCAACTGGAACTGCGCCCTCCGACTCTGCTCCCAGTCAGCTGCAACCAACTGGAACTCCGCCCTCCGACTCTGCTCCCAGTCAGCAGCAACCAACTGGAACTGTGCCCTCCGACTCTGCTCCCCGTCAGCTGCAACCAACTGGAACTGCGCCCTCCGACTCTGCTCCCAGTCAGCTGCAACCAACTGGAACTGTGCCCTCCGACTCTGCTCCCAGTCAGCTGCAACTAACTGGAACTGCGCCCTCCGACTCTGCTCCCAGTCAGCTGCAACCAACTGGAACTGTGCCCTCCGACTCTGCACCCAGTCAGCTGCAACCAACTGGAACTGTGCCCTCCGACTCTGCTCCCAGTCACTGCAACCAACTGGAACTCCGCCCTCCGACTCTGCTCCCAGTCAGCTGCAACCAACTGGAACTGCGCCCTCCGACTCTGCTCCCAGTCAGCTGCAGCCAACTGGCCCTCCGCCCTCCGACTCTGCTCCCAGTCAGCTGCAACCAACTGGAACTGTGCCCTCCGACTCTGCTCCCAGTCAGCTGCATCCAACTGGAACTCCGCCCTCCGACTCTGCTCCCAGTCAGCTGCAACCAACTGGAACTGTGCCCTCCGACTCTGCTCCCAGTCAGCTGCAACCAACTGGATCTCCGCCCTCCGACTCTGCTCCCAGTCAGCTGCAACCAACTGGAACTTCGCCCTCCGACTCTGCTCCCAGTCAGCTGCAACCAACTGGAACTGCGCCCGCCGACTCTGCTCCCAGTCAGCTGCAACCAACTGGAACTGCGCCCTCCGACTCCACTCCCAGTCAGCTGCAACCAACTGGACCTCCGCCCTCCAACTCTGCTCCCCGTCAGCTGCATCCAACTGGACCTCCGCCCTCCGACTCTGCTCCCAGTCAGCTGCAACCAACTGGCCCTCCACCCTCCGACTCTGCTCCCAGTCAGCTGCAACTAACTGGCCCTCCGCCCTCCGATTCTGCTCCCAGTCAGCTGCAACCAACTGGAACTGCGCCCTCCGACTCTGCTCCCAGTCAGCTGCAACCAACTGGCCCTCCGCCCTCCGACTCTGCTCCCAGTCAGCTGCAACCAACTGGACCTCCGTCCTCCGACTCTGCTCCCAGTCAGCTGCAACCAACTGGAACTGTGCCCTCCGACTCTGCTCCCAGTCAGCTGCAACCAACTGGAACTGTACCCTCCGACTCTGCTCCCAGTCAGCTGCAACCAACTGGAACTGCGCCCTCCGACTCTGCTCCCCGTCAGCTGCAACCAACTGGCCCTCCGCCCTCCGACTCTGCTCCCAGTCAGCTGCAACCAACTGGAACTGCGCCCTCCGACTCTGCTCCCAGTCAGCTGCAACCAACTGGACCTCCGCCCTCCGACTCTGCTCCCAGTCAGCTGCAACCAACTGGAACTGTGCCCTCCGACTCTGCTCCCAGTCAGCTGCAACCAACTGGAACTGCGCCCTCCGACTCTGCTCCCAGTCAGCTGCAACCAACTGGAACTGCGCCCTCCGAATCTGCTCCCAGTCAGCTGCAACCAACTGGAACTCCGCCCTCCGACTCTGCTCCCAGTCAGCTGCAACCAACTGGACCTCCGCCCTCCGACTCTGCTCCCAGTCAGCTGCAACCAACTGGAACTGTGCCCTCCGACACTGCTCCCAGTCAGCTGCAACCAACTGGCCCTCCGCCCTCCGACTCTGCTCCCAGTCAGCAGCAACCAACTGGAACTGTGCCCTCCGACTCTGCTCCCACTCAGCAGCAACCAACTGGAACTCCGCCCTCCGACTCTGCTCCCAGTCAGCTGCAACCAACTGGAACTGCGCCCTCCGACTCTGCTCCCAGTCAGCAGCAACCAACTGGAACTGTGCCCTCCGACTCTGCTCCCAGTCAGCAGCAACCAACTGGAACTGCGCCCTCCGACTCTGCTCCCAGTCAGCTGCAACCAACTGGAACTGCGCCCTCCGACTCTGCTCCCAGTCAGCTGCAACCAACTGGAACTGCGCCCTCCGACTCTGCTCCCAGTCAGCTGCAACCAACTGGAACTCCGCCCTCCGACTCTGCTCCCAGTCAGCAGCAACCAACTGGAACTGTGCCCTCCGACTCTGCTCCCAGTCAGCTGCAACCAACTGGATCTCCGCCCTCCGACTCTGCTCCCAGTCTGCTGCAACCAACTGGAACTGCGCCCTCCGACTCTGCTCCCAGTCAGCTGCAACTAACTGGACCTGTGCCCTCCGACTCTGCTCCCCGTCAGCTGCAACCAACTGGAACTGCGCCCTCCGACTCTGCTCCCAGTCAGCTGCAACCAACTGGAACTGTGCCCTCCGACTCTGCACCCAGTCAGCTGCAACCAACTGGAACTGCGCCCTCCGACTCTGCTCCCCGTCAGCTGCAACCAACTGGAACTGTGCCCTCCGACTCTGCTCCCAGTCAGCTGCAACCAACTGGAACTGTGCCCTCCGACTCTGCTCCCAGTCACTGCAACCAACTGGAACTCCGCCCTCCGACTCTGCTCCCAGTCAGCTGCAACCAACTGGAACTGCGCCCTCCGACTCTGCTCCCAGTCAGCTGCAGCCAACTGGCCCTCCGCCCTCCGACTCTGCTCCCAGTCAGCTGCAACCAACTGGAACTGTGCCCTCCGACTCTGCTCCCAGTCAGCTGCATCCAACTGGAACTCCGCCCTCCGACTCTGCTCCCAGTCAGCTGCAACCAACTGGAACTGTGCCCTCCGACTCTGCTCCCAGTCAGCTGCAACCAACTGGATCTCCGCCCTCCGACTCTGCTCCCAGTCAGCTGCAACCAACTGGAACTGCGCCCTCCGACTCTGCTCCCAGTCAGCTGCAACCAACTGGAACTGCGCCCTCCGACTCTGCTCCCAGTCAGCTGCAACCAACTGGAACTGCGCCCTCCGACTCCACTCCCAGTCAGCTGCAACCAACTGGACCTCCGCCCTCCAACTCTGCTCCCCGTCAGCTGCATCCAACTGGACCTCCGCCCTCCGACTCTGCTCCCAGTCAGCTGCAACCAACTGGCCCTCCGCCCTCCGACTCTGCTCCCAGTCAGCTGCAACTAACTGGCCCTCCGCCCTCCGACTCTGCTCCCCGTCAGCTGCAACCAACTGGATCTCCGGCCTCCGACTCTGCTCCCAGTCAGCTGCAACCAACTGGAACTGTGCCCTCCGACTCTGCTCCCTGTGAGTAGCAACCAACTGGCCCTCCGCCCTCCGACTCTGCTCCCACTCAGCAGCAACCAACTGGCCCTCCGCCCTCCGACTCTGCTCCCTGTCAGTAGCAACCAACTGGAACTGTGCCCTCCGACTCTGCTCCCAGTCAGCTGCAACCAACTGGAACTGCGCCCTCCGACTCTGCTCCCAGTCAGCTGCAACCAACTGGAACTGTGCCCTCCGACTCTGCTCCCTGTCAGTAGCAACCAACTGGAACTGCGCCCTCCGACTCTGCTCCCAGTCAGCTGCAACCAACTGGAACTGCGCCCTCCGACTCTGCTCCCGGTCAGCTGCAACCAACTGGCCCTCCGCCCTCCGACTCTGCTCCCAGTCAGCTGCAACCAACTGTAACTGCGCCCTCCGACTCTGCTCCCAGTCAGCAGCAACCAACTGGAACTGCGCCCTCCGACTCTGCTCCCAGTCAGCAGCAACCAACTGGAACTGTGCCCTCCGACTCTGCTCCCAGTCAGCTGCAACTAACTGGACCTGTGCCCTCCGACTCTGCTCCCCGTCAGCTGCAACCAACTGGAACTGCGCCCTCCGACTCTGCTCCCAGTCAGCTGCAACCAACTGGAACTGTGCCCTCCGACTCTGCACCCAGTCAGCTGCAACCAACTGGAACTGCGCCCTCCGACTCTGCTCCCCGTCAGCTGCAACCAACTGGAACTGTGCCCTCCGACTCTGCTCCCAGTCAGCTGCAACCAACTGGAACTGCGCCCTCCGACTCTGCTCCCAGTCACTGCAACCAACTGGAACTCCGCCCTCCGACTCTGCTCCCAGTCAGCTGCAACCAACTGGAACTGCGCCCTCCGACTCTGCTCCCAGTCAGCTGCAGCCAACTGGCCCTCCGCCGTCCGACTCTGCTCCCAGTCAGCTGCAACCAACTGGAACTGTGCCCTCCGACTCTGCTCCCAGTCAGCTGCAACCAACTGGAACTGTACCCTCCGACTCTGCTCCCAGTCAGCTGCAACCAACTGGAACTGCGCCCTCCGACTCTGCTCCCCGTCAGCTGCAACCAACTGGCCCTCCGCCCTCCGACTCTGCTCCCAGTCAGCTGCAACCAACTGGAACTGCGCCCTCCGACTCTGCTCCCAGTCAGCTGCAACCAACTGGACCTCCGCCCTCCGACTCTGCTCCCAGTCAGCTGCAACCAACTGGAACTGTGCCCTCCGACTCTGCTCCCAGTCAGCTGCAACCAACTGGAACTGCGCCCTCCGACTCTGCTCCCAGTCAGCTGCAACCAACTGGAACTGCGCCCTCCGAATCTGCTCCCAGTCAGCTGCAACCAACTGGAACTCCGCCCTCCGACTCTGCTCCCAGTCAGCTGCAACCAACTGGACCTCCGCCCTCCGACTCTGCTCCCAGTCAGCTGCAACCAACTGGAACTGTGCCCTCCGACACTGCTCCCAGTCAGCTGCAACCAACTGGCCCTCCGCCCTCCGACTCTGCTCCCAGTCAGCAGCAACCAACTGGAACTGTGCCCTCCGACTCTGCTCCCACTCAGCAGCAACCAACTGGAACTCCGCCCTCCGACTCTGCTCCCAGTCAGCTGCAACCAACTCGAACTGCGCCCTCCGACTCTGCTCCAAGTCAGCAGCAACCAACTGGAACTGTGCCCTCCGACTCTGCTCCCAGTCAGCAGCAACCAACTGGAACTGCGCCCTCCGACTCTGCTCCCAGTCAGCTGCAACCAACTGGAACTGCGCCCTCCGACTCTGCTCCCAGTCAGCTGCAACCAACTGGAACTGCGCCCTCCGACTCTGCTCCCAGTCAGCTGCAACCAACTGGAACTCCGCCCTCCGACTCTGCTCCCAGTCAGCAGCAACCAACTGGAACTGTGCCCTCCGACTCTGCTCCCAGTCAGCTGCAACCAACTGGATCTCCGCCCTCCGACTCTGCTCCCAGTCTGCTGCAACCAACTGGAACTGCGCCCTCCGACTCTGCTCCCAGTCAGCTGCAACTAACTGGACCTGTGCCCTCCGACTCTGCTCCCCGTCAGCTGCAACCAACTGGAACTGCGCCCTCCGACTCTGCTCCCAGTCAGCTGCAACCAACTGGAACTGTGCCCTCCGACTCTGCACCCAGTCAGCTGCAACCAACTGGAACTGCGCCCTCCGACTCTGCTCCCCGTCAGCTGCAACCAACTGGAACTGTGCCCTCCGACTCTGCTCCCAGTCAGCTGCAACCAACTGGAACTGTGCCCTCCGACTCTGCTCCCAGTCACTGCAACCAACTGGAACTCCGCCCTCCGACTCTGCTCCCAGTCAGCTGCAACCAACTGGAACTGCGCCCTCCGACTCTGCTCCCAGTCAGCTGCAGCCAACTGGCCCTCCGCCCTCCGACTCTGCTCCCAGTCAGCTGCAACCAACTGGAACTGTGCCCTCCGACTCTGCTCCCAGTCAGCTGCATCCAACTGGAACTCCGCCCTCCGACTCTGCTCCCAGTCAGCTGCAACCAACTGGAACTGTGCCCTCCGACTCTGCTCCCAGTCAGCTGCAACCAACTGGATCTCCGCCCTCCGACTCTGCTCCCAGTCAGCTGCAACCAACTGGAACTGCGCCCTCCGACTCTGCTCCCAGTCAGCTGCAACCAACTGGAACTGCGCCCTCCGACTCTGCTCCCAGTCAGCTGCAACCAACTGGAACTGCGCCCTCCGACTCCACTCCCAGTCAGCTGCAACCAACTGGACCTCCGCCCTCCAACTCTGCTCCCCGTCAGCTGCATCCAACTGGACCTCCGCCCTCCGACTCTGCTCCCAGTCAGCTGCAACCAACTGGCCCTCCGCCCTCCGACTCTGCTCCCAGTCAGCTGCAACTAACTGGCCCTCCGCCCTCCGACTCTGCTCCCCGTCAGCTGCAACCAACTGGATCTCCGGCCTCCGACTCTGCTCCCAGTCAGCTGCAACCAACTGGAACTGTGCCCTCCGACTCTGCTCCCTGTGAGTAGCAACCAACTGGCCCTCCGCCCTCCGACTCTGCTCCCACTCAGCAGCAACCAACTGGCCCTCCGCCCTCCGACTCTGCTCCCTGTCAGTAGCAACCAACTGGAACTGTGCCCTCCGACTCTGCTCCCAGTCAGCTGCAACCAACTGGAACTGCGCCCTCCGACTCTGCTCCCAGTCAGCTGCAACCAACTGGAACTGTGCCCTCCGACTCTGCTCCCTGTCAGTAGCAACCAACTGGAACTGCGCCCTCCGACTCTGCTCCCAGTCAGCTGCAACCAACTGGAACTGCGCCCTCCGACTCTGCTCCCGGTCAGCTGCAACCAACTGGCCCTCCGCCCTCCGACTCTGCTCCCAGTCAGCTGCAACCAACTGTAACTGCGCCCTCCGACTCTGCTCCCAGTCAGCAGCAACCAACTGGAACTGCGCCCTCCGACTCTGCTCCCAGTCAGCAGCAACCAACTGGAACTGTGCCCTCCGACTCTGCTCCCAGTCAGCTGCAACTAACTGGACCTGTGCCCTCCGACTCTGCTCCCCGTCAGCTGCAACCAACTGGAACTGCGCCCTCCGACTCTGCTCCCAGTCAGCTGCAACCAACTGGAACTGTGCCCTCCGACTCTGCACCCAGTCAGCTGCAACCAACTGGAACTGCGCCCTCCGACTCTGCTCCCCGTCAGCTGCAACCAACTGGAACTGTGCCCTCCGACTCTGCTCCCAGTCAGCTGCAACCAACTGGAACTGCGCCCTCCGACTCTGCTCCCAGTCACTGCAACCAACTGGAACTCCGCCCTCCGACTCTGCTCCCAGTCAGCTGCAACCAACTGGAACTGCGCCCTCCGACTCTGCTCCCAGTCAGCTGCAGCCAACTGGCCCTCCGCCCTCCGACTCTGCTCCCAGTCAGCTGCAACCAACTGGAACTGTGCCCTCCGACTCTGCTCCCAGTCAGCTGCATCCAACTGGAACTCCGCCCTCCGACTCTGCTCCCAGTCAGCTGCAACCAACTGGAACTGTGCCCTCCGACTCTGCTCCCAGTCAGCTGCAACCAACTGGATCTCCGCCCTCCGACTCTGCTCCCAGTCAGCTGCAACCAACTGGAACTGCGCCCTCCGACTCTGCTCCCAGTCAGCTGCAACCAACTGGAACTGCGCCCTCCGACTCTGCTCCCAGTCAGCTGCAACCAACTGGAACTGCGCCCTCCGACTCCACTCCCAGTCAGCTGCAACCAACTGGACCTCCGCCCTCCAACTCTGCTCCCCGTCAGCTGCATCCAACTGGACCTCCGCCCTCCGACTCTGCTCCCAGTCAGCTGCAACCAACTGGCCCTCCGCCCTCCGACTCTGCTCCCAGTCAGCTGCAACTAACTGGCCCTCCGCCCTCCGACTCTGCTCCCCGTCAGCTGCAACCAACTGGACCTCCGGCCTCCGACTCTGCTCCCAGTCAGCTGCAACCAACTGGAACTGTGCCCTCCGACTCTGCTCCCTGTCAGTAGCAACCAACTGGCCCTCCGCCCTCCGACTCTGCTCCCACTCAGCAGCAACCAACTGGCCCTCCGCCCTCCGACTCTGCTCCCTGTTAGTAGCAACCAACTGGAACTGTGCCCTCCGACTCTGCTCCCAGTCAGCTGCAACCAACTGGAACTGCGCCCTCCGACTCTGCTCCCAGTCAGCTGCAACCAACTGGAACTGTGCCCTCCGACTCTGCTCCCTGTCAGTAGCAACCAACTGGAACTGCGCCCTCCGACTCTGCTCCCAGTCAGCTGCAACCAACTGGAACTGCGCCCTCCGTCTCTGCTCCCGGTCAGCTGCAACCAACTGGCCCTCCGCCCTCCGACTCTGCTCCCAGTCAGCTGCAACCAACTGTAACTGCGCCCTCCGACTCTGCTCCCAGTCAGCAGCAACCAACTGGAACTGTGCCCTCCGACTCTGCTCCCAGTCAGCTGCAACCAACTGGAACTGCGCCCTACGACTCTGCTCCCAGTCAGCAGCAACTAACTGGAACTGCGCCCTCCGACTCTGCTCTCGGTCAGCTGCAACCAACTGGCCCTCCGCCCTCCGACTCTGCTCCCTGTCAGCTGCAACCAACTGGCCCTCCGCCCTCCGACTCTGCTCCCAGTCAGCTGCAAACAACTGGAACTCCGCCCTCCGACTCTGCTCCCAGTCAGCTGCAACCAACTGGCCCTCCGGCCTCCGACTCTGCTCCCAGTCAGCTGCAACCAACTGGAACTGCGCCCTCCGACTCTGCTCCCAGTCAGCTGCAACCAACTGGAACTGCGCCCTCCGACTCTGCTCCCAGTCAGCTGCAACCAACTGGAACTGCGCCCTCCGACTCTGCTCCCAGTCAGCTGCAACCAACTGGAACTGCGCCCTCCGACTCTGCTCCCAGTCAGCTGCAACCAACTGGAACTGCGCCCTCCGACTCTGCTCCCAGTCAGCTGCAACCAACTGGACCTCCGCCCTCCGACTCTGCTCCCAGTCAGCTGCAACCAACTGGAACTGCGCCCTCCGACTCTGCTCCCAGTCAGCAGCAACCAACTGGAACTGCGCCCTCCGACTCTGCTCCCAGTCAGCTGCAACCAACTGGAACTGCGCCCTCCGACTCTGCTCCCAGTCAGCTGCAACCAACTGGAACTGCGCCCTCCGACTCTGCTCCCAGTCAGCTGCAACCAACTGGAACTGCGCCCTCCGACTCTGCTCCCAGTCAGCTGCAACCAACTGGAACTGCGCCCTCCGACTCTGCTCCCAGTCAGCTGCAACCAACTGGAACTGCGCCCTCCGACTCTGCTCCCAGTCAGCTGCAACCAACTGGAACTGCGCCCTCTTACTCTGATCCCAGTCAGCAGCAACCAACTGGAACTCCGCCCTCCGACTCTGCTCCCAGTCAGCTGCAACCAACTGGAACTCCGCCCTCCGACTCTGCTCCCAGTCAGCTGCAACCAACTGGAACTCCGGCCTCCGACTCTGCTCCCAGTCAGCTGCAACCAACTGGACCTCCGCCCTCCGACTCTGCTCCCAGTCAGCTGCAACCAACTGGAACTCCGCCCTCCGACTCTGCTCCCAGTCAGCTGCAACCAACTGGAACTGCGCCCTCCGACGCTGCTCCCAGTCAGCAGCAACCAACTGGAACTGCGCCCTCCGACTCTGCTCCCAGTCAGCTGCAACCAACTGGAACTGTGCCCTCCGACTCTGCTCCCAGTCAGCTGCAACCAACTGGAACTGGGCCCTCCGACTCTGCTCCCAGTCAGCTGCAACCAACTGGAACTGCGCCCTCCGACGCTGCTCCCAGTCAGCTGCAACCAACTGGAACTGCGCCCTCCGACTCTGCTCCCAGTCAGCTGCAACCAACTGGAACTGCGCCCTCCGACTCTGCTCCCAGTCAGCTGCAACCAACTGGACCTCCGCCCTCCGACTCTGCTCCCAGTCAGCAGCAACCAACTGGACCTCCGCCCTCCGACTCTGCTCCCAGTCAGCTGCAACCAACTGGAACTCCGCCCTCCGACTCTGCTCCCAGTCAGCTGCAACCAACTGGACCTCCGCCCTCCGACTCTGCTCCCAGTCAGCAGCAACCAACTGGAACTGCACCCTCCGACTCTGCTCCCAGTCAGCTGCAACCAACTGGAACTCCGCCCTCCGACTCTGCTCCCAGTCAGCTGCAACCAACTGGAACTGTGCCCTCCGACTCTGCTCCCGGTCAGCTGCAACCAACTGGAACTCCGCCCTCCGACTCTGCTCCCAGTCAGCTGCAACCAACTGGCCCTCCGCCCTCCGACTCTGCTCCCAGTCAGCTGCAACCAACTGTAACTGCGCCCTCCGACTCTGCTCCCAGTCAGCAGCAACCAACTGGAACTGTGCCCTCCGACTCTGCTCCCAGTCAGCAGCAACTAACTGGAACTGCGCCCTCCGACTCTGCTCTCGGTCAGCTGCAACCAACTGGCCCTCCGCCCTCCGACTCTGCTCCCTGTCAGCTGCAACCAACTGGCCCTCCGCCCTCCGACTCTGCTCCCAGTCAGCTGCAAACAACTGGAACTCCGCCCTCCGACTCTGCTCCCAGTCAGCTGCAACCAACTGGCCCTCCGGCCTCCGACTCTGCTCCCAGTCAGCTGCAACCAACTGGAACTGCGCCCTCCGACTCTGCTCCCAGTCAGCAGCAACCAACTGGAACTGCGCCCTCCGACTCTGCTCCCAGTCAGCTGCAACCAACTGGAACTGCGCCCTCCGACTCTGCTCCCAGTCAGCTGCAACCAACTGGAACTGCGCCCTCCGACTCTGCTCCCAGTCAGCTGCAACCAACTGGCACTGCGCCCTCCGACTCTGCTCCCAGTCAGCAGCAACCAACTGGAACTCCGCCCTCCGACTCTGCTCCCAGTCAGCAGCAACCAACTGGAACTGCGCCCTCCGACTCTGCTCCCAGTCAGCAGCAACCAACTGGCCCTCCGCCCTCCGACTCTGCTCCCGGTCAGCAGCAACCAACTGGAACTGCGCCCTCCGACTCTGCTCCCAGTCAGCTGCAACCAACTGGAACTGCGCCCTCCGACTCTGATCCCAGTCAGCAGCAACCAACTGGAACTCCGCCCTCCGACTCTGCTCCCAGTCAGCTGCAACCAACTGGAACTCCGGCCTCCGACTCTGCTCCCAGTCAGCTGCAACCAACTGGACCTCCGCCCTCCGACTCTGCTCCCAGTCAGCTGCAACCAACTGGAACTCCGCCCTCCGACTCTGCTCCCAGTCAGCTGCAACCAACTGGAACTGCGCCCTCCGACGCTGCTCCCAGTCAGCAGCAACCAACTGGAACTGCGCCCTCCGACTCTGCTCCCAGTCAGCTGCAACCAACTGGAACTGTGCCCTCCGACTCTGCTCCCAGTCAGCTGCAACCAACTGGAACTGGGCCCTCCGACTCTGCTCCCAGTCAGCTGCAACCAACTGGAACTGCGCCCTCCGACGCTGCTCCCAGTCAGCTGCAACCAACTGGAACTGCGCCCTCCGACTCTGCTCCCAGTCAGCTGCAACCAACTGGAACTGCGCCCTCCGACTCTGCTCCCAGTCAGCTGCAACCAACTGGACCTCCGCCCTCCGACTCTGCTCCCAGTCAGCAGCAACCAACTGGACCTCCGCCCTCCGACTCTGCTCCCAGTCAGCTGCAACCAACTGGAACTCCGCCCTCCGACTCTGCTCCCAGTCAGCTGCAACCAACTGGACCTCCGCCCTCCGACTCTGCTCCCAGTCAGCAGCAACCAACTGGAACTGCGCCCTCCGACTCTGCTCCCAGTCAGCTGCAACCAACTGGAACTCCGCCCTCCGACTCTGCTCCCAGTCAGCTGCAACCAACTGGAACTGTGCCCTCCGACTCTGCTCCCGGTCAGCTGCAACCAACTGGAACTCCGCCCTCCGACTCTGCTCCCAGTCAGCAGCAACCAACTGGAACTGTGCCCTCCGACTCTGCTCCCACTCAGCAGCAACCAACTGGAACTCCGCCCTCCGACTCTGCTCCCAGTCAGCTGCAACCAACTGGAACTGCGCCCTCCGACTCTGCTCCCAGTCAGCAGCAACCAACTGGAACTGTGCCCTCCGACTCTGCTCCCAGTCAGCAGCAACCAACTGGAACTGCGCCCTCCGACTCTGCTCCCAGTCAGCTGCAACCAACTGGAACTGCGCCCTCCGACTCTGCTCCCAGTCAGCTGCAACCAACTGGAACTGCGCCCTCCGACTCTGCTCCCAGTCAGCTGCAACCAACTGGAACTCCGCCCTCCGACTCTGCTCCCAGTCAGCAGCAACCAACTGGAACTGTGCCCTCCGACTCTGCTCCCAGTCAGCTGCAACCAACTGGATCTCCGCCCTCCGACTCTGCTCCCAGTCAGCTGCAACCAACTGGAACTGCGCCCTCCGACTCTGCTCCCAGTCAGCTGCAACTAACTGGACCTGTGCCCTCCGACTCTGCTCCCCGTCAGCTGCAACCAACTGGAACTGCGCCCTCCAACTCTGCTCCCAGTCAGCTGCAACCAACTGGAACTGTGCCCTCCGACTCTGCACCCAGTCAGCTGCAACCAACTGGAACTGCGCCCTCCCACTCTGCTCCCCGTCAGCTGCAACCAACTGGAACTGTGCCCTCCGACTCTGCTCCCAGTCAGCTGAAACCAACTGGAACTGTGCCCTCCGACTCTGCTCCCAGTCACTGCAACCAACTGGAACTCCGCCCTCCGACTCTGCTCCCAGTCAGCTGCAACCAACTGGAACTGTGCCCTCCGACTCTGCTCCCAGTCAGCTGCAACCAACTGGATCTCCGCCCTCCGACTCTGCTCCCAGTCAGCTGCAACCAACTGGAACTGCGCCCTCCGACTCTGCTCCCAGTCAGCTGCAACCAACTGGAACTGCGCCCTCCGACACTGCTCCCAGTCAGCTGCAACCAACTGGAACTGCGCCCTCCGACTCCACTCCCAGTCAGCTGCAACCAACTGGACCTCCGCCCTCCAACTCTGCTCCCCGTCAGCTGCATCCAACTGGACCTCCGCCCTCCGACTCTGCTCCCAGTCAGCTGCAACCAACTGGCCCTCCGCCCTCCGACTCTGCTCCCAGTCAGCTGCAACTAACTGGCCCTCCGCCCTCCGACTCTGCTCCCCGTCAGCTGCAACCAACTGGACCTCTGGCCTCCGACTCTGCTCCCAGTCAGCTGCAACCAACTGGAACTGTGCCCTCCGACTCTGCTCCCTGTCAGTAGCAACCAACTGGCCCTCCGCCCTCCGACTCTGCTCCCACTCAGCAGCAACCAACTGGCCCTCCGCCCTCCGACTCTGCTCCCAGTCAGCTGCAAACAACTGGAACTCCGCCCTCCGACTCTGCTCCCAGTCAGCTGCAACCAACTGGCCCTCCGGCCTCCGACTCTGCTCCCAGTCAGCTGCAACCAACTGGAACTGCGCCCTCCGACTCTGCTCCCAGTCAGCAGCAACCAACTGGAACTGCGCCCTCCGACTCTGCTCCCAGTCAGCTGCAACCAACTGGAACTGCGCCCTCCGACTCTGCTCCCAGTCAGCTGCAACCAACTGGAACTGCGCCCTCCGACTCTGCTCCCAGTCAGCTGCAACCAACTGGAACTGCGCCCTCCGATTCTGCTCCCAGTCAGCAGCAACCAACTGGAACTCCGCCCTCCGACTCTGCTCCCAGTCAGCAGCAACCAACTGGAACTGCGCCCTCCGACTCTGCTCCCAGTCAGCAGCAACCAACTGGCCCTCCGCCCTCCGACTCTGCTCCCGGTCAGCAGCAACCAACTGGAACTGCGCCCTCCGACTCTGCTCCCAGTCAGCTGCAACCAACTGGAACTCCGGCCTCCGACTCTGCTCCCAGTCAGCTGCAACCAACTGGACCTCCGCCCTCCGACTCTGCTCCCAGTCAGCTGCAACCAACTGGAACTCCGCCCTCCGACTCTGCTCCCAGTCAGCTGCAACCAACTGGAACTGCGCCCTCTGACTCTGCTCCCAGTCAGCTGCAACCAACTGGAACTGTGCCCTCCGACTCTGCTCCCAGTCAGCTGCAACCAACTGGAACTGTGCCCTCCGACTCTGCTCCCAGTCAGCTGCAACCAACTGGAACTGGGCCCTCCGACTCTGCTCCCAGTCAGCAGCAACCAACTGGAACTGCGCCCTCCGACGCTGCTCCCAGTCAGCTGCAACCAACTGGAACTGCGCCCTCCGACTCTGCTCCCAGTCAGCTGCAACCAACTGGAACTGCGCCCTCCGACTCTGCTCCCAGTCAGCTGCAACCAACTGGACCTCCGCCCTCCGACTCTGCTCCCAGTCAGCAGCAACCAACTGGACCTCCGCCCTCCGACTCTGCTCCCAGTCAGCTGCAACCAACTGGAACTCCGCCCTCCGACTCTGCTCCCAGTCAGCTGCAACCAACTGGACCTCCGCCCTCCGACTCTGCTCCCAGTCAGCAGCAACCAACTGGAACTGCGCCCTCCGACTCTGCTCCCAGTCAGCTGCAACCAACTGGAACTCCGCCCTCCGACTCTGCTCCCAGTCAGCTGCAACCAACTGGAACTGTGCCCTCCGACTCTCCTCCCGGTCAGCTGCAACCAACTGGAACTCCGCCCTCCGACTCTGCTCCCAGTCAGCAGCAACCAACTGGAACTGTGCCCTCCGACTCTGCTCCCACTCAGCAGCAACCAACTGGAACTCCGCCCTCCGACTCTGCTCCCAGTCAGCTGCAACCAACTGGAACTGCGCCCTCCGACTCTGCTCCCAGTCAGCAGCAACCAACTGGAACTGTGCCCTCCGACTCTGCTCCCAGTCAGCAGCAACCAACTGGAACTGCGCCCTCCGACTCTGCTCCCAGTCAGCTGCAACCAACTGGAACTGCGCCCTCCGACTCTGCTCCCAGTCAGCTGCAACCAACTGGAACTGCGCCCTCCGACTCTGCTCCCAGTCAGCTGCAACCAACTGGAACTCCGCCCTCCGACTCTGCTCCCAGTCAGCAGCAACCAACTGGAACTGTGCCCTCCGACTCTGCTCCCAGTCAGCTGCAACCAACTGGATCTCCGCCCTCCGACTCTGCTCCCAGTCAGCTGCAACCAACTGGAACTGCGCCCTCCGACTCTGCTCCCAGTCAGCTGCAACTAACTGGACCTGTGCCCTCCGACTCTGCTCCCCGTCAGCTGCAACCAACTGGAACTGCGCCCTCCAACTCTGCTCCCAGTCAGCTGCAAGCAACTGGAACTGTGCCCTCCGACTCTGCACCCAGTCAGCTGCAACCAACTGGAACTGCGCCCTCCGACTCTGCTCCCCGTCAGCTGCAACCAACTGGAACTGTGCCCTCCGACTCTGCTCCCAGTCAGCTGCAACCAACTGGAACTGTGCCCTCCGACTCTGCTCCCAGTCACTGCAACCAACTGGAACTCCGCCCTCCGACTCTGCTCCCAGTCAGCTGCAACCAACTGGAACTGCGCCCTCCGACTCTGCTCCCAGTCAGCTGCAGCCAACTGGCCCTCCGCCCTCCGACTCTGCTCCCAGTCAGCTGCAACCAACTGGAACTGTGCCCTCCGACTCTGCTCCCAGTCAGCTGCATCCAACTGGAACTCCGCCCTCCGACTCTGCTCCCAGTCAGCTGCAACCAACTGGAACTGTGCCCTCCGACTCTGCTCCCAGTCAGCTGCAACCAACTGGAACTCCGGCCTCCGACTCTGCTCCCAGTCAGCTGCAACCAACTGGAACTGCGCCCTCCGACTCTGCTCCCAGTCAGCAGCAACCAACTGGAACTGCGCCCTCCGACTCTGCTCCCAGTCAGCTGCAACCAACTGGAACTGCGCCCTCCGACTCTGCTCCCAGTCAGCTGCAACCAACTGGAACTGCGCCCTCCGACTCTGCTCCCAGTCAGCTGCAACCAACTGGAACTGCGCCCTCCGATTCTGCTCCCAGTCAGCAGCAACCAACTGGAACTCCGCCCTCCGACTCTGCTCCCAGTCAGCAGCAACCAACTGGAACTGCGCCCTCCGACTCTGCTCCCAGTCAGCAGCAACCAACTGGCCCTCCGCCCTCCGACTCTGCTCCCGGTCAGCAGCAACCAACTGGAACTGCGCCCTCCGACTCTGCTCCCAGTCAGCTGCAACCAACTGGAACTGCGCCCTCCGACTTTGATCCCAGTCAGCAGCAACCAACTGGAACTCCGCCCTCCGACTCTGCTCCCAGTCAGCTGCAACCAACTGGAACTCCGGCCTCCGACTCTGCTCCCAGTCAGCTGCAACCAACTGGACCTCCGCCCTCCGACTCTGCTCCCAGTCAGCTGCAACCAACTGGAACTCCGCCCTCCGACTCTGCTCCCAGTCAGCTGCAACCAACTGGAACTGCGCCCTCCGACGCTGCTCCCAGTCAGCAGCAACCAACTGGAACTGCGCCCTCCGACTCTGCTCCCAGTCAGCTGCAACCAACTGGAACTGTGCCCTCCGACTCTGCTCCCAGTCAGCTGCAACCAACTGGAACTGGGCCCTCCGACTCTGCTCCCAGTCAGCTGCAACCAACTGGAACTGCGCCCTCCGACGCTGCTCCCAGTCAGCTGCAACCAACTGGAACTGCGCCCTCCGACTCTGCTCCCAGTCAGCTGCAACCAACTGGAACTGCGCCCTCCGACTCTGCTCCCAGTCAGCTGCAACCAACTGGAACTCCGCCCTCCGACTCTGCTCCCAGTCAGCTGCAACCAACTGGAACTGTGCCCTCCGACTCTGCTCCCGGTCAGCTGCAACCAACTGGAACTCCGCCCTCCGACTCTGCTCCCAGTCAGCTGCAACCAACTGGAACTGTGCCCTCCGACTCTGCTCCCAGTCAGCAGCAACCAACTGGACCTCCGCCCTCCGACTCTGCTCCCGGTCAGCTGCAACCAACTGGAACTCCGCCCTCCGACTCTGCTCCCAGTCAGCTGCAACCAACTGGAACTGTGCCCTCCGACTCTGCTCCCAGTCAGCAGCAACCAACTGGAACTGTGCCCTCCGACTCTGCTCCCAGTCAGCTGCAACCAACTGGCCCTCCGCCCTCCGACTCTGCTCCCCGTCAGCTGCAACCAATTGGAACTCCGCCCTCCGACTCTGCTCCCAGTCAGCAGCAACCAACTGGAACTGCGCCCTCCGACTCTGCTCCCAGTCAGCTGCAACCAACTGGAACTGTGCCCTCCGACTCTGCTCCCAGTCAGCAGCAACCAACTGGCCCTCCGCCCTCCGACTCTGCTCCCCGTCAGCTGCAACCAACTGGAGCTCCGCCCTCCGACTCTGCTCCCAGTCAGCTGCAACCAACTGGAACTGTGCCCTCCGACTCTGCTCCCAGTCAGCTGCAACCAACTGGACCTCCGCACTCCGACTCTGCTCCCAGTCAGCAGCAACCAACTGGAACTCCGCCCTCCGACTCTGCTCCCAGTCAGCTGCAACCAACTGGAACTGTGCCCTCCGACTCTGCTCCCAGTCAGCAGCAACCAACTGGCCCTCCGCCCTCCGACTCTGCTCCCAGTCAGCTGCAACCAACTGGACCTCCGCACTCCGACTCTGCTCCCAGTCAGCTGCAACCAACTGGAACTGCGCCCTCCGACTCTGCTCCCAGTCAGCTGCAACTAACTGGAACTCCGCCCTCCGACTCTGCTCCCAGTCAGCTGCAACTAACTGGAACTCCGCCCTCCGACTCTGCTCCCAGTCAGCTGCAACCAACTGGAACTGTGCCCTCCGACTCTGCTCCCAGTCAGCAGCAACCAACTGGCCCTCCGCCCTCCGACTCTGCTCCCGGTCAGCTGCAACCAACTGGAGCTCCGCACTCCGACTCTGCTCCCAGTCAGCAGCAACCAACTGGAACTCCGCCCTCCGACTCTGCTCCCAGTCAGCTGCAACCAACTGGAACTGCGCCCTCCGACTCTGCTCCCAGTCAGCTGCAACCAACTGGAACTGTGCCCTCCGACTCTGCTCCCAGTCAGCTGCAACCAACTGGAACTGTATCCTCCGACTCTGCTCCCAGTCAGCTGCAACCAACTGGAACTGCGCCCTCCGACTCTGCTCCCCGTCAGCTGCAACCAACTGGCCCTCCGCCCTCCGACTCTGCTCCCAGTCAGCTGCAACCAACTGGAACTGTGCCCTGCGACTCTGCTCCCAGTCAGCTGCAACCAACTGGAACTGTGCCCTCCGACTCTGCTCCCAGTCAGCTGCAACCAACTGGAACTCCGCCCTCCGACTCTGCTCCCAGTCAGCTGCAACCAACTGGAACTGTGCCCTCCGGCTCTGCTCCCAGTCAGCAGCAACCAACTGGAACTGCGCCCTCCGACTCTGCTCCCAGTCAGCTGCAACCAACTGGAACTGCGCCCTCCGACTCTGCTCCCAGTCAGCTGCAACCAACTGGAACTGCGCCCTCCGACTCTGCTCCCAGTCAGCTGCAACCAACTGGAACTCCGCCCTCCGACTCTGCTCCCAGTCAGCTGCAACCAACTGGACCTCCGCCCTCCGACTCTGCTCCCAGTCAGCAGCAACCAACTGGAACTGTGCCCTCCGACTCTGCTCCCACTCAGCAGCAACCAACTGGAACTCCGCCCTCCGACTCTGCTCCCAGTCAGCTGCAACCAACTGGAACTGCGCCCTCCGACTCTGCTCCCAGTCAGCAGCAACCAACTGGAACTGCGCCCTCCGACTCTGCTCCCAGTCAGCAGCAACCAACTGGCCCTCCGCCCTCCGACTCTGCTCCCAGTCAGCTGCAACCAACTGGAACTGTGCCCTCCGACTCTGCTCCCAGTCAGCAGCAACCAACTGGCCCTCCGCCCTCCGACTCTGCTCCCAGTCAGCTGCAACCAACTGGAACTGCGCCCTCCGACTCTGCTCCCAGTCAGCTGCAACCAACTGGCCCTCCGCCCTCCGACTCTGCTCCCAGTCAGCTGCAACCAACTGGAACTGTGCCCTCCGACCCTGCTCCCAGTCAGCAGCAACCAACTGGAACTGCGCCCTCCGACTCTGCTCCCAGTCAGCAGCAACCAACTGGAACTGCGCCCTCCGACTCTGCTCCCAGTCAGCTGCAACCAACTGGAACTGTGCCCTCCGACTCTGCTCCCAGTCAGCAGCAACCAACTGGCCCTCCGCCCTCCGACTCTGCTCCCAGTCAGCTGCAACCAACTGGAACTGTGCCCTCCGACTCTGCTCCCAGTCAGCTGCAACCAACTGGAACTGCGCCCTCCGACTCTGCTCCCAGTCAGCTGCAACCAACTGGAACTCCGCCCTCCGACTCTGCTCCCAGTCAGCTGCAACCAACTGGCCCTCCGCCCTCCGACTCTGCTCCCAGTCAGCTGCAACTAACTGGCCCTCCGCCCTCCGACTCTGCTCCCAGTCAGCTGCAACCAACTGGCCCTCCGCCCTCCGACTCTGCTGCCAGTCAGCTGCAACCAACTGGAACTCCGCCCTCCGACTCTGCTCCCGGTCAGCAGCAACCAACTGGAACTGCGCCTTCCGACTCTGCTCCCAGTCAGCTGCAAGCAACTGGAACTGCGCCCTCCGACTCTGCTCCCAGTCAGCTGCAACCAACTGGAACTGTGCCCTCCGACACTGCTCCCAGTCAGCTGCAACCAACTGGCCCTCCGCCCTCCGACTCTGCTCCCAGTCAGCAGCAACCAACTGGAACTGCGCCCTCCGACTCTGCTCCCAGTCAGCTGCAACCAACTGGAACTCCGCCCTCCGACTCTGCTCCCAGTCAGCTGCAACCAACTGGAACTGCGCCCTCCGACTCTGCTCCCAGTCAGCTGCAACCAACTGGAACTGCGCCCTCCGACTCTGCTCCCAGTCAGCTGCAACCAACTGGACCTCCGCCCTCCGACTCAGCTCCCAGTCAGCAGCAACCAACTGGCCCTCCGCCCTCCGACTCTGCTCCCAGTCAGCTGCAACCAACTGGAACTGCGCCCTCCGACTCTGCTCCCAGTCAGCTGCAACCAACTGGAACTCCGCCCTCCGACTCTGCTCCCAGTCAGCTGCAACCAACTGGACCTCCGCCCTCCGACTCTGCTCCCAGTCAGCTGCAACCAACTGGAACTGCGCCCTCCGACTCTGCTCCCAGTCAGCTGCAACCAACTGGACCTCCGCCCACCAACTCTGCTCCCCGTCAGCTGCATCCAACTGGACCTCCGCCCTCCGACTCTGCTCCCAGTCAGCTGCAACTAACTGGCCCTCCGCCCTCCGACTCTGCTCCCAGTCAGCTGCAACCAACTGGAACTCCGCCCTCCGAGTCTGCTCCCAGTCAGCAGCAACCAACTGGAACTCCGGCCTCCGACTCTGCTCCCAGTCAGCTGCAACCAACTGGAATTCCGCCCTCCGACTCTGCTCCCCGTCAGCTGCAACCAACTGGAACTGTGCCCTCCGACTCTGCTCCCAGTCAGCTGCAACCAACTGGAACTGTGCCCACCGACTCTGCTCCCAGTCAGCTGCAACCAACTGGAACTGCGCCCTCCGACTCTTCTCCCAGTCAGCTGCAACCAACTGGAACTGTGCCCTCCGACGCTGCTCCCAGTCAGCTGCAACCAACTGGCCCTACGCCCTCCGACTCTGCTCCCAGTAAGCTGCAACCAACTGGACCTCCGCCCTCCGACTCTGCTCCCCGTCAGCTGCAACCAACTGGACCTCCGCCCTCCAACTCTGCTCCCCGTCAGCTGCAACCAACTGGCCCTCCGCCCTCCGACTCTGCTCCCAGTCAGCTGCAACCAACTGGAACTGTGCCCTCCGACTCTGCTCCCAGTCAGCTGCAACCAACTGGAACTGTGCCCTCCGACTCTGCTCCCAGTCAGCAGCAACCAACTGGAACTGTGCCCTCCGACTCTGCTCCCAGTCAGCTGCAACCAACTGGCCCTCCGCCCTCCGACTCTGCTCCCCGTCAGCTGCAACCAACTGGAACTCCGCCCTCCGACTCTGCTCCCAGTCAGCAGCAACCAACTGGAACTGCGCCCTCCGACTCTGCTCCCAGTCAGCTGCAACCAACTGGAACTGTGCCCTCCGACTCTGCTCCCAGTCAGCAGCAACCAACTGGCCCTCCGCCCTCCGACTCTGCTCCCCGTCAGCTGCAACCAACTGGAACTCCGCCCTCCGACTCTGCTCCCAGTCAGCTGCAACCAACTGGAACTGTGCCCTCCGACTCTGCTCCCAGTCAGCTGCAACCAACTGGACCTCCGCACTCCGACTCTGCTCCCAGTCAGCAGCAACCAACTGGAACTCCGCCCTCCGACTCTGCTCCCAGTCAGCTGCAACCAACTGGAACTGTGCCCTCCGACTCTGCTCCCAGTCAGCAGCAACCAACTGGCCCTCCGCCCTCCGACTCTGCTCCCAGTCAGCTGCAACCAACTGGACCTCCGCACTCCGACTCTGCTCCCAGTCAGCTGCAACCAACTGGAACTGCGCCCTCCGACTCTGCTCCCAGTCAGCTGCAACTAACTGGAACTCCGCCCTCCGACTCTGCTCCCAGTCAGCTGCAACTAACTGGAACTCCGCCCTCCGACTCTGCTCCCAGTCAGCTGCAACCAACTGGAACTGTGCCCTCCGACTCTGCTCCCAGTCAGCAGCAACCAACTGGCCCTCCGCCCTCCGACTCTGCTCCCGGTCAGCTGCAACCAACTGGAGCTCCGCACTCCGACTCTGCTCCCAGTCAGCAGCAACCAACAGGAACTCCGCCCTCCGACTCTGCTCCCAGTCAGCTGCAACCAACTGGAACTGCGCCCTCCGACTCTGCTCCCAGTCAGCTGCAACCAACTGGAACTGTGCCCTCCGACTCTGCTCCCAGTCAGCTGCAACCAACTGGAACTGTATCCTCCGACTCTGCTCCCAGTCAGCTGCAACCAACTGGAACTGCGCCCTCCGACTCTGCTCCCCGTCAGCTGCAACCAACTGGCCCTCCGCCCTCCGACTCTGCTCCCAGTCAGCTGCAACCAACTGGAACTGTGCCCTGCGACTCTGCTCCCAGTCAGCTGCAACCAACTGGAACTGTGCCCTCCGACTCTGCTCCCAGTCAGCTGCAACCAACTGGAACTCCGCCCTCCGACTCTGCTCCCAGTCAGCTGCAACCAACTGGAACTGTGCCCTCCGGCTCTGCTCCCAGTCAGCAGCAACCAACTGGAACTGCGCCCTCCGACTCTGCTCCCAGTCAGCTGCAACCAACTGGAACTGCGCCCTCCGACTCTGCTCCCAGTCAGCTGCAACCAACTGGAACTGCGCCCTCCGACTCTGCTCCCAGTCAGCTGCAACCAACTGGAACTCCGCCCTCCGACTCTGCTCCCAGTCAGCTGCAACCAACTGGACCTCCGCCCTCCGACTCTGCTCCCAGTCAGCAGCAACCAACTGGAACTGTGCCCTCCGACTCTGCTCCCACTCAGCAGCAACCAACTGGAACTCCGCCCTCCGACTCTGCTCCCAGTCAGCTGCAACCAACTGGAACTGCGCCCTCCGACTCTGCTCCCAGTCAGCAGCAACCAACTGGCCCTCCGCCCTCCGACTCTGCTCCCAGTCAGCTGCAACCAACTGGAACTGTGCCCTCCGACTCTGCTCCCAGTCAGCAGCAACCAACTGGAACTGCGCCCTCCGACTCTGCTCCCAGTCAGCAGCAACCAACTGGCCCTCCGCCCTCCGACTCTGCTCCCAGTCAGCTGCAACCAACTGGAACTGTGCCCTCCGACTCTGCTCCCAGTCAGCAGCAACCAACTGGCCCTCCGCCCTCCGACTCAGCTCCCAGTCAGCTGCAACCAACTGGAACTGCGCCCTCCGACTCTGCTCCCAGTCAGCTGCAACCAACTGGCCCTCCGCCCTCCGACTCTGCTCCCAGTCAGCTGCAACCAACTGGAACTGTGCCCTCCGACTCTGCTCCCAGTCAGCAGCAACCAACTGGAACTGCGCCCTCCGACTCTGCTCCCAGTCAGCAGCAACCAACTGGAACTGCGCCCTCCGACTCTGCTCCCAGTCAGCTGCAACCAACTGGAACTGTGCCCTCCGACTCTGCTCCCAGTCAGCAGCAACCAACTGGCCCTCCGCCCTCCGACTCTGCTCCCAGTCAGCTGCAACCAACTGGAACTGTGCCCTCCGACTCTGCTCCCAGTCAGCTGCAACCAACTGGAACTGCGCCCTCCGACTCTGCTCCCAGTCAGCTGCAACCAACTGGAACTCCGCCCTCCGACTCTGCTCCCAGTCAGCTGCAACCAACTGGCCCTCCGCCCTCCGACTCTGCTCCCAGTCAGCTGCAACTAACTGGCCCTCCGCCCTCCGACTCTGCTCCCAGTCAGCTGCAACCAACTGGCCCTCCGCCCTCCGACTCTGCTGCCAGTCAGCTGCAACCAACTGGAACTCCGCCCTCCGACTCTGCTCCCGGTCAGCAGCAACCAACTGGAACTGCGCCCTCCGACTCTGCTCCCAGTCAGCTGCAACCAACTGGAACTGCGCCCTCCGACTCTGCTCCTAGTCAGCTGCAACCAACTGGAACTGTGCCCTCCGACACTGCTCCCAGTCAGCTGCAACCAACTGGCCCTCCGCCCTCCGACTCTGCTCCCAGTCAGCAGCAACCAATTGGAACTGCGCCCTCCGACTCTGCTCCCAGTCAGCTGCAACCAACTGGAACTCCGCCCTCCGACTCTGCTCCCAGTCAGCTGCAACCAACTGGAACTGCGCCCTCCGACTCTGCTCCCAGTCAGCTGCAACCAACTGGAACTGCGCCCTCCGACTCTGCTCCCAGTCAGCTGCAACCAACTGGACCTCCGCCCTCCGACTCTGCTCCCAGTCAGCAGCAACCAACTGGCCCTCCGCCCTCCGACTCTGCTCCCAGTCAGCTGCAACCAACTGGAACTGCGCCCTCCGACTCTGCTCCCAGTCAGCTGCAACCAACTGGAACTCCGCCCTCCGACTCTGCTCCCAGTCAGCTGCAACCAACTGGACCTCCGCCCTCCGACTCTGCTCCCAGTCAGCTGCAACCAACTGGAACTGCGCCCTCCGACTCTGCTCCCAGTCAGCTGCAACCAACTGGACCTCCGCCCTCCAACTCTGCTCCCCGTCAGCTGCATCCAACTGGACCTCCGCCCTCCGACTCTGCTCCCAGTCAGCTGCAACTAACTGGCCCTCCGCCCTCCGACTCTGCTCCCAGTCAGCTGCAACCAACTGGAACTCCGCCCTCCGAGTCTGCTCCCAGTCAGCAGCAACCAACTGGAACTCCGGCCTCCGACTCTGCTCCCAGTCAGCTGCAACCAACTGGAATTCCGCCCTCCGACTCTGCTCCCCGTCAGCTGCAACCAACTGGAACTGTGCCCTCCGACTCTGCTCCCAGTCAGCTGCAACCAACTGGAACTGTGCCCTCCGACTCTGCTCCCAGTCAGCTGCAACCAACTGGAACTGCGCCCTCCGACTCTTCTCCCAGTCAGCTGCAACCAACTGGAACTGTGCCCTCCGACGCTGCTCCCAGTCAGCTGCAACCAACTGGCCCTCCGCCCTCCGACTCTGCTCCCAGTAAGCTGCAACCAACTGGACCTCCGCCCTCCGACTCTGCTCCCCGTCAGCTGCAACCAACTGGACCTCCGCCCTCCAACTCTGCTCCCCGTCAGCTGCAACCAACTGGCCCTCCGCCCTCCGACTCTGCTCCCAGTCAGCTGCAACCAACTGGAACTGTGCCCTCCGACTCTGCTCCCAGTCAGCTGCAACCAACTGGAACTGTGCCCTCCGACTCTGCTCCCAGTCAGCTGCAACCAACTGGAACTCCGCCCTCCGACTCTGCTCCCAGTCAGCAGCAACCAACTGGAACTGCGCCCTCCGACTCTGCTCCCAGTCAGCTGCAACCAACTGGAACTGCGCCCTCCGACTCTGCTCCCAGTCAGCTGCAACCAACTGGACCTCCGCCCTCCGACTCTGCTCCCAGTCAGCAGCAACCAACTGGCCCTCCGCCCTCCGACTCTGCTCCCGGTCAGCAGCAACCAACTGGAACTCCGCCCTCCGACTCTGCTCCCAGTCAGCTGCAACCAACTGGCCCTCCGCCCTCCGACTCTGCACCCTGTCAGTAGCAACCAACTGGAACTGTGCCCTCCGACTCTGCTCCCAGTCAGCAGCAACCAACTGGAACTGCGCCCTCCGACTCTGCTCCCAGTCAGCTGCAACCAACTGGAACTGCGCCCTCCGACTCTGCTCCCAGTCAGCTGCAACCAACTGGAACTGTGCCCTCCGACTCTGCTCCCAGTCAGCTGCAACCAACTGGAACTGCGCCCTCCGACTCTGCTCCCAGTCAGCTGCAACCAACTGGACCTCCGCCCTCCGACTCTGCTCCCAGTCAGCAGCAACCAACTGGCCCTCCGCCCTCCGACTCTGCTCCCCGTCAGCTGCAAACAACTGGCCCTCCGCCCTCCGACTCTGCTCCCAGTCAGCTGCAAACAGCTGGCCCTCCGCCCTCCGACTCTGCTCCCTGTCAGTAGCAACCAACTGGAACTGTGCCCTCCGACTCTGCTCCCAGTCACTGCAACCAACTGGAACTGCGCCCTCCGACTCTGCTCCCAGTCAGCTGCAACCAACTGGCCCTCCGCCCTCCGACTCTGCTCCCTGTCAGTAGCAACCAACTGGAACTGTGCCCTCCGACTCTGCTCCCAGTCACTGCAACCAACTGGAACTGTGCCCTCCGACTCTGCTCCCGGTCAGCTGCAACCAACTGGAACTGCGCCCTCCGACTCTGCTCCCCGTCAGCTGCAACCAACTGGAACTGCGCCCTCCGACTCTGTTCCCCGTCAGCTGCAACCAACTGGAACTGCGCCCTCCGACTCTGCTCCCAGTCAGCTGCAACCAACTGGAACTCCGCCCTCCGACTCTGCTCCCAGTCAGCTGCAACCAACTGGCCCTCCGCCCTCCGACTCTGCTCCCAGTCAGCTGCAACTAACTGGCCCTCCGCCCTCCGACTCTGCTCCCAGTCAGCTGCAACCAACTGGCCCTCCGCCCTCCGACTCTGCTCCCAGTCAGCTGCAACCAACTGGAACTCCGCCCTCCGACTCTGCTCCCGGTCAGCAGCAACCAACTGGAACTGCGCCCTCCGACTCTGCTCCCAGTCAGCTGCAACCAACTGGAACTGCGCCCTCCGACTCTGCTCCCAGTCAGCTGCAACCAACTGGAACTGTGCCCTCCGACACTGCTCCCAGTCAGCTGCAACCAACTGGCCCTCCGCCCTCCGACTCTGCTCCCAGTCAGCAGCAACCAACTGGAACTGCGCCCTCCGACTCTGCTCCCAGTCAGCTGCAACCAACTGGAACTCCGCCCTCCGACTCTGCTCCCAGTCAGCTGCAACCAACTGGAACTGCGCCCTCCGACTCTGCTCCCAGTCAGCTGCAACCAACTGGAACTGCACCCTCCGACTCTGCTCCCAGTCAGCTGCAACCAACTGGACCTCCGCCCTCCGACTCTGCTCCCAGTCAGCAGCAACCAACTGGCCCTCCGCCCTCCGACTCTGCTCCCAGTCAGCTGCAACCAACTGGAACTGCGCCCTCCGACTCTGCTCCCAGTCAGCTGCAACCAACTGGACCTCCGCCCTCCGACTCTGCTCCCAGTCAGCTGCAACCAACTGGACCTCCGCCCTCCAACTCTGCTCCCCGTCAGCTGCATCCAACTGGACCTCCGCCCTCCGACTCTGCTCCCAGTCAGCTGCAACTAACTGGCCCTCCGCCCTCCGACTCTGCTCCCAGTCAGCTGCAACCAACTGGAACTCCGCCCTCCGAGTCTGCTCCCAGTCAGCAGCAACCAACTGGAACTCCGGCCTCCGACTCTGCTCCCAGTCAGCTGCAACCAACTGGAATTCCGCCCTCCGACTCTGCTCCCCGTCAGCTGCAACCAACTGGAACTGTGCCCTCCGACTCTGCTCCCAGTCAGCTGCAACCAACTGGAACTGTGCCCTCCGACTCTGCTCCCAGTCAGCTGCAACCAACTGGAACTGCGCCCTCCGACTCTTCTCCCAGTCAGCTGCAACCAACTGGAACTGTGCCCTCCGACTCTGCTCCCAGTCAGCTGCAACCAACTGGCCCTCCGCCCTCCGACTCTGCTCCCAGTAAGCTGCAACCAACTGGACCTCCGCCCTCCGACTCTGCTCCCCGTCAGCTGCAACCAACTGGACCTCCGCCCTCCGACTCTGCTCCCCGTCAGCTGCAACCAACTGGCCCTCCGCCCTCCGACTCTGCTCCCAGTCAGCTGCAACCAACTGGAACTGTGCCCTCCGACTCTGCTCCCAGTCAGCTGCAACCAACTGGAACTGTGCCCTCCGACTCTGCTCCCAGTCAGCTGCAACCAACTGGAACTCCGCCCTCCGACTCTGCTCCCAGTCAGCAGCAACCAACTGGAACTGCGCCCTCCGACTCTGCTCCCAGTCAGCTGCAACCAACTGGAACTGCGCCCTCCGACTCTGCTCCCAGTCAGCTGCAACCAACTGGACCTCCGCCCTCCGACTCTGCTCCCAGTCAGCAGCAACCAACTGGCCCTCCGCCCTGCGACTCTGCTCCCGGTCAGCAGCAACCAACTGGAACTCCGCCCTCCGACTCTGCTCCCAGTCAGCTGCAACCAACTGGCCCTCCGCCCTCCGACTCTTTTCCCTGTCAGTAGCAACCAACTGGAACTGTGCCCTCCGACTCTGCTCCCAGTCAGCAGCAACCAACTGGAACTGCGCCCTCCGACTCTGGTCCCAGTCAGCTGCAACCAACTGGAACTGCGCCCTCCGACTCTGCTCCCAGTCAGCTGCAACCAACTGGAACTGTGCCCTCCGACTCTGCTCCCAGTCAGCTGCAACCAACTGGAACTGCGCCCTCCGACTCTGCTCCCAGTCAGCTGCAACCAACTGGACCTCCGCCCTCCGACTCTGCTCCCAGTCAGCAGCAACCAACTCGCCCTCCGCCCTCCGAATCTGCTCCCCGTCAGCTGCAAACAACTGGCCCTCCGCCCTCCGACTCTGCTCCCAGTCAGCTGCAAACAGCTGGCCCTCCGCCATCCGACTCTTCTCCCTGTCAGTAGCAACCAACTGGAACTGTGCCCTCCGACTCTGCTCCCAGTCACTGCAACCAACTGGAACTGCGCCCTCCGACTCTGCTCCCAGTCAGCTGCAACCAACTGGCCCTCCGCCCTCCGACTCTGCTCCCTGTCAGTAGCAACCAACTGGAACTGTGCCCTCCGACTCTGCTCCCAGTCACTGCAACCAACTGGAACTGTGCCCTCCGACTCTGCTCCCGGTCAGCTGCAACCAACTGGAACTGCGCCCTCCGACTCTGCTCCCCGTCAGCTGCAACCAACTGGAACTGCGCCCTCCGACTCTGTTCCCCGTCAGCTGCAACCAACTGGAACTCCGCCCTCCGACTCTGCTCCCAGTCAGCTGCAACCAACTGGAACTGTGCCCTCCGACTCTGCTCCCAGTCAGCTGCAACCAACTGGAACTGCGCCCTCCGACTCTGCTCCCAGTCAGCTGCATCCAACTGGCCCTCCGCCCTCCGACTCTGCTCCCAGTTAGCTGCAACCAACTGGCCCTCCGCCCTCCGACTCTGCTCCCAGTCAGCTGCATCCAACTGGAACTGCGCCCTCCGACTCTGCTCCCAGTCAGCTGCAACCAACTGGAACTGTGCCCTCCGACTCTGCTCCCAGTCAGCTGCAACCAACTGGAACTGCGCCCTCCGACTCTGCTCCCAGTCAGCTGCAACCAACTGGAACTGTGCCCTCCGACTCTGCTCCCAGTCAGCTGCAACCAACTGGAACTGTATCCTCCGACTCTGCTCCCAGTCAGCTGCAACCAACTGGAACTGCGCCCTCCGACTCTGCTCCCCGTCAGCTGCAACCAACTGGCCCTCCGCCCTCCGACTCTGCTCCCAGTCAGCTGCAACCAACTGGAACTGTGCCCTGCGACTCTGCTCCCAGTCAGCTGCAACCAACTGGAACTGTGCCCTCCGACTCTGCTCCCAGTCAGCTGCAACCAACTGGCCCTCCGCCTTCCGACTCTGCTCCCAGTCAGCTGCAACCAACTGGAACTGCGCCGTCCGACTCTGCTCCCAATCAGCTGCAACCAACTGGCCCTCCGCCCTCCGACTCTGCTCCCAGTCAGCAGCAACCAACTGGCCCTCCGCCCTCCGACTCTGCTCCCTGTCAGTAGCAACCAACTGGACCTCCGCCCTCCGACTCTGCTCCCAGTCAGCTGCAACCAACTGGAACTGCGCCCTCCGACTCTGCTCCCAGTCAGCTGCAACCAACTGGAACTCCGCCCTCCGACACTGCTCCCGGTCAGCTGCAACCAACTGGAACTGCGCCCTCCGACTCTGCTCCCAGTCAGCTGCAACCAACTGGAACTGAGCCCTCCGACTCTGCTCCCAGTCAGCTGCAACCAACTGGCCCTCCGCGCTCCGACTCTGCTCCCAGTCAGCAGCATCCAACTGGAACTCCGCCCTCCGACTCTGCTCCCAGTCAGCAGCATCCAACTGGAACTCCGGCCTCCGACTCTGCTCCCAGTCAGCTGCAACCAACTGGCCCTCCGCCCTCCGACTCTGCTCCCAGTCAGCAGCAACCAACTGGACCTCCGCACTCCGACTCTGCTCCCAGTCAGCTGCAACCAACTGGAACTGCGCCCTCCGACTCTGCTCCCAGTCAGCTGCAACCAACTGGACCTCCGCCCTCCGACTCTGCTCCCAGTCAGCTGCAACCAACTGGACCTCCGCACTCCGACTCTGCTCCCAGTCAGCTGCAACCAACTGGAACTGCGCCCTCCGACTCTGCTCCCAGTCAGCTGCAACCAACTGGAACTGCGCCCTCCGACTCTGCTCCCAGTCAGCTGCAACCAACTGGAACTCCGCCCTCCGACTCTGCTCCCAGTCAGCTGCAACCAACTGGAACTGCGCCCTCCGACGCTGCTCCCAGTCAGCAGCAACCAACTGGAACTGCGCCCTCCGACTCTGCTCCCAGTCAGCTGCAACCAACTGGAACTGTGCCCTCCGACTCTGCTCCCAGTCAGCTGCAACCAACTGGAACTGGGCCCTCCGACTCTGCTCCCAGTCAGCTGCAACCAACTGGAACTGCGCCCTCCGACGCTGCTCCCAGTCAGCTGCAACCAACTGGAACTGCGCCCTCCGACTCTGCTCCCAGTCAGCTGCAACCAACTGGAACTGCGCCCTCCGACTCTGCTCCCAGTCAGCTGCAACCAACTGGAACTCCGCCCTCCGACTCTGCTCCCAGTCAGCTGCAACCAACTGGAACTGTGCCCTCCGACTCTGCTCCCGGTCAGCTGCAACCAACTGGAACTCCGCCCTCCGACTCTGCTCCCAGTCAGCTGCAACCAACTGGAACTGTGCCCTCCGACCCTGCTCCCATTCAGCTGCAACCAACTGGACCTCCGCCCTCCGACTCTGCTCCCGGTCAGCTGCAACCAACTGGAACTCCGCCCTCCGACTCTGCTCCCAGTCAGCTGCAACCAACTGGAACTGTGCCCTCCGACTCTGCTCCCAGTCAGCAGCAACCAACTGGAACTGTGCCCTCCGACTCTGCTCCCAGTCAGCTGCAACCAACTGGCCCTCCGCCCTCCGACTCTGCTCCCCGTCAGCTGCAACCAACTGGAACTCCGCCCTCCGACTCTGCTCCCAGTCAGCAGCAACCAACTGGAACTGCGCCCTCCGACTCTGCTCCCAGTCAGCTGCAACCAACTGGAACTGTGCCCTCCGACTCTGCTCCCAGTCAGCAGCAACCAACTGGCCCTCCGCCCTCCGACTCTGCTCCCCGTCAGCTGCAACCAACTGGAGCTCCGCCCTCCGACTCTGCTCCCAGTCAGCTGCAACCAACTGGAACTGTGCCCTCCGACTCTGCTCCCAGTCAGCTGCAACCAACTGGACCTCCGCACTCCGACTCTGCTCCCAGTCAGCAGCAACCAACTGGAACTCCGCCCTCCGACTCTGCTCCCAGTCAGCTGCAACCAACTGGAACTGTGCCCTCCGACTCTGCTCCCAGTCAGCAGCAACCAACTGGCCCTCCGCCCTCCGACTCTGCTCCCAGTCAGCTGCAACCAACTGGACCTCCGCACTCCGACTCTGCTCCCAGTCAGCTGCAACCAACTGGAACTGCGCCCTCCGACTCTGCTCCCAGTCAGCTGCAACTAACTGGAACTCCGCCCTCCGACTCTGCTCCCAGTCAGCTGCAACTAACTGGAACTCCGCCCTCCGACTCTGCTCCCAGTCAGCTGCAACCAACTGGAACTGTGCCCTCCGACTCTGCTCCCAGTCAGCAGCAACCAACTGGCCCTCCGCCCTCCGACTCTGCTCCCGGTCAGCTGCAACCAACTGGAGCTCCGCACTCCGACTCTGCTCCCAGTCAGCAGCAACCAACTGGAACTCCGCCCTCCGACTCTGCTCCCAGTCAGCTGCAACCAACTGGAACTGCGCCCTCCGACTCTGCTCCCAGTCAGCTGCAACCAACTGGAACTGTGCCCTCCTACTCTGCTCCCAGTCAGCTGCAACCAACTGGAACTGTATCCTCCGACTCTGCTCCCAGTCAGCTGCAACCAACTGGAACTGCGCCCTCCGACTCTGCTCCCCGTCAGCTGCAACCAACTGGCCCTCCGCCCTCCGACTCTGCTCCCAGTCAGCTGCAACCAACTGGAACTGTGCCCTGCGACTCTGCTCCCAGTCAGCTGCAACCAACTGGAACTGTGCCCTCCGACTCTGCTCCCAGTCAGCTGCAACCAACTGGAACTCCGCCCTCCGACTCTGCTCCCAGTCAGCTGCAACCAACTGGAACTGTGCCCTCCGGCTCTGCTCCCAGTCAGCAGCAACCAACTGGAACTGCGCCCTCCGACTCTGCTCCCAGTCAGCTGCAACCAACTGGAACTGCGCCCTCCGACTCTGCTCCCAGTCAGCTGCAACCAACTGGAACTGCGCCCTCCGACTCTGCTCCCAGTCAGCTGCAACCAACTGGAACTCCGCCCTCCGACTCTGCTCCCAGTCAGCTGCAACCAACTGGACCTCCGCCCTCCGACTCTGCTCCCAGTCAGCAGCAACCAACTGGAACTGTGCCCTCCGACTCTGCTCCCACTCAGCAGCAACCAACTGGAACTCCGCCCTCCGACTCTGCTCCCAGTCAGCTGCAACCAACTGGAACTGCGCCCTCCGACTCTGCTCCCAGTCAGCAGCAACCAACTGGAACTGCGCCCTCCGACTCTGCTCCCAGTCAGCAGCAACCAACTGGCCCTCCGCCCTCCGACTCTGCTCCCAGTCAGCTGCAACCAACTGGAACTGTGCCCTCCGACTCTGCTCCCAGTCAGCAGCAACCAACTGGCCCTCCGCCCTCCGACTCTGCTCCCAGTCAGCTGCAACCAACTGGAACTGCGCCCTCCGACTCTGCTCCCAGTCAGCTGCAACCAACTGGCCCTCCGCCCTCCGACTCTGCTCCCAGTCAGCTGCAACCAACTGGAACTGTGCCCTCCGACCCTGCTCCCAGTCAGCAGCAACCAACTGGAACTGCGCCCTCCGACTCTGCTCCCAGTCAGCAGCAACCAACTGGAACTGCGCCCTCCGACTCTGCTCCCAGTCAGCTGCAACCAACTGGAACTGTGCCCTCCGACTCTGCTCCCAGTCAGCAGCAACCAACTGGCCCTCCGCCCTCCGACTCTGCTCCCAGTCAGCTGCAACCAACTGGAACTGTGCCCTCCGACTCTGCTCCCAGTCAGCTGCAACCAACTGGAACTGCGCCCTCCGACTCTGCTCCCAGTCAGCTGCAACCAACTGGAACTCCGCCCTCCGACTCTGCTCCCAGTCAGCTGCAACCAACTGGCCCTCCGCCCTCCGACTCTGCTCCCAGTCAGCTGCAACTAACTGGCCCTCCGCCCTCCGACTCTGCTCCCAGTCAGCTGCAACCAACTGGCCCTCCGCCCTCCGACTCTGCTGCCAGTCAGCTGCAAC
Source organism: Scyliorhinus torazame (assembly GCF_047496885.1). Classification (NCBI taxonomy): domain Eukaryota; kingdom Metazoa; phylum Chordata; class Chondrichthyes; order Carcharhiniformes; family Scyliorhinidae; genus Scyliorhinus; species Scyliorhinus torazame. The sequence continues at coordinate 12,157,989 of NC_092712.1, read as the reverse complement.
CAACTGGAACTCCGCCCTCCGACTCTGCTCCCGGTCAGCAGCAACCAACTGGAACTGCGCCCTCCGACTCTGCTCCCAGTCAGCTGCAACCAACTGGAACTGCGCCCTCCGACTCTGCTCCCAGTCAGCTGCAACCAACTGGAACTGTGCCCTCCGACACTGCTCCCAGTCAGCTGCAACCAACTGGCCCTCCGCCCTCCGACTCTGCTCCCAGTCAGCAGCAACCAACTGGAACTGCGCCCTCCGACTCTGCTCCCAGTCAGCTGCAACCAACTGGAACTCCGCCCTCCGACTCTGCTCCCAGTCAGCTGCAACCAACTGGAACTGCGCCCTCCGACTCTGCTCCCAGTCAGCTGCAACCAACTGGAACTGCGCCCTCCGACTCTGCTCCCAGTCAGCTGCAACCAACTGGACCTCCGCCCTCCGACTCTGCTCCCAGTCAGCAGCAACCAACTGGCCCTCCGCCCTCCGACTCTGCTCCCAGTCAGCTGCAACCAACTGGAACTGCGCCCTCCGACTCTGCTCCCAGTCAGCTGCAACCAACTGGAACTCCGCCCTCCGACTCTGCTCCCAGTCAGCTGCAACCAACTGGACCTCCGCCCTCCAACTCTGCTCCCAGTCAGCTGCAACCAACTGGAACTGCGCCCTCCGACTCTGCTCCCAGTCAGCTGCAACCAACTGGACCTCCGCCCACCAACTCTGCTCCCCGTCAGCTGCATCCAACTGGACCTCCGCCCTCCGACTCTGCTCCCAGTCAGCTGCAACTAACTGGCCCTCCGCCCTCCGACTCTGCTCCCAGTCAGCTGCAACCAACTGGAACTCCGCCCTCCGAGTCTGCTCCCAGTCAGCAGCAACCAACTGGAACTCCGGCCTCCGACTCTGCTCCCAGTCAGCTGCAACCAACTGGAATTCCGCCCTCCGACTCTGCTCCCCGTCAGCTGCAACCAACTGGAACTGTGCCCTCCGACTCTGCTCCCAGTCAGCTGCAACCAACTGGAACTGTGCCCTCCGACTCTGCTCCCAGTCAGCTGCAACCAACTGGAACTGCGCCCTCCGACTCTTCTCCCAGTCAGCTGCAACCAACTGGAACTGTGCCCTCCGACGCTGCTCCCAGTCAGCTGCAACCAACTGGCCCTCCGCCCTCCGACTCTGCTCCCAGTAAGCTGCAACCAACTGGACCTCCGCCCTCCGACTCTGCTCCCCGTCAGCTGCAACCAACTGGACCTCCGCCCTCCAACTCTGCTCCCCGTCAGCTGCAACCAACTGGCCCTCCGCCCTCCGACTCTGCTCCCAGTCAGCTGCAACCAACTGGAACTGTGCCCTCCGACTCTGCTCCCAGTCAGCTGCAACCAACTGGAACTGTGCCCTCCGACTCTGCTCCCAGTCAGCAGCAACCAACTGGAACTGTGCCCTCCGACTCTGCTCCCAGTCAGCTGCAACCAACTGGCCCTCCGCCCTCCGACTCTGCTCCCCGTCAGCTGCAACCAACTGGAACTCCGCCCTCCGACTCTGCTCCCAGTCAGCAGCAACCAACTGGAACTGCGCCCTCCGACTCTGCTCCCAGTCAGCTGCAACCAACTGGAACTGTGCCCTCCGACTCTGCTCCCAGTCAGCAGCAACCAACTGGCCCTCCGCCCTCCGACTCTGCTCCCCGTCAGCTGCAACCAACTGGAACTCCGCCCTCCGACTCTGCTCCCAGTCAGCTGCAACCAACTGGAACTGTGCCCTCCGACTCTGCTCCCAGTCAGCTGCAACCAACTGGACCTCCGCACTCCGACTCTGCTCCCAGTCAGCAGCAACCAACTGGAACTCCGCCCTCCGACTCTGCTCCCAGTCAGCTGCAACCAACTGGAACTGTGCCCTCCGACTCTGCTCCCAGTCAGCAGCAACCAACTGGCCCTCCGCCCTCCGACTCTGCTCCCAGTCAGCTGCAACCAACTGGACCTCCGCACTCCGACTCTGCTCCCAGTCAGCTGCAACCAACTGGAACTGCGCCCTCCGACTCTGCTCCCAGTCAGCTGCAACTAACTGGAACTCCGCCCTCCGACTCTGCTCCCAGTCAGCTGCAACTAACTGGAACTCCGCCCTCCGACTCTGCTCCCAGTCAGCTGCAACCAACTGGAACTGTGCCCTCCGACTCTGCTCCCAGTCAGCAGCAACCAACTGGCCCTCCGCCCTCCGACTCTGCTCCCGGTCAGCTGCAACCAACTGGAGCTCCGCACTCCGACTCTGCTCCCAGTCAGCAGCAACCAACAGGAACTCCGCCCTCCGACTCTGCTCCCAGTCAGCTGCAACCAACTGGAACTGCGCCCTCCGACTCTGCTCCCAGTCAGCTGCAACCAACTGGAACTGTGCCCTCCGACTCTGCTCCCAGTCAGCTGCAACCAACTGGAACTGTATCCTCCGACTCTGCTCCCAGTCAGCTGCAACCAACTGGAACTGCGCCCTCCGACTCTGCTCCCCGTCAGCTGCAACCAACTGGCCCTCCGCCCTCCGACTCTGCTCCCAGTCAGCTGCAACCAACTGGAACTGTGCCCTGCGACTCTGCTCCCAGTCAGCTGCAACCAACTGGAACTGTGCCCTCCGACTCTGCTCCCAGTCAGCTGCAACCAACTGGAACTCCGCCCTCCGACTCTGCTCCCAGTCAGCTGCAACCAACTGGAACTGTGCCCTCCGGCTCTGCTCCCAGTCAGCAGCAACCAACTGGAACTGCGCCCTCCGACTCTGCTCCCAGTCAGCTGCAACCAACTGGAACTGCGCCCTCCGACTCTGCTCCCAGTCAGCTGCAACCAACTGGAACTGCGCCCTCCGACTCTGCTCCCAGTCAGCTGCAACCAACTGGAACTCCGCCCTCCGACTCTGCTCCCAGTCAGCTGCAACCAACTGGACCTCCGCCCTCCGACTCTGCTCCCAGTCAGCAGCAACCAACTGGAACTGTGCCCTCCGACTCTGCTCCCACTCAGCAGCAACCAACTGGAACTCCGCCCTCCGACTCTGCTCCCAGTCAGCTGCAACCAACTGGAACTGCGCCCTCCGACTCTGCTCCCAGTCAGCAGCAACCAACTGGCCCTCCGCCCTCCGACTCTGCTCCCAGTCAGCTGCAACCAACTGGAACTGTGCCCTCCGACTCTGCTCCCAGTCAGCAGCAACCAACTGGAACTGCGCCCTCCGACTCTGCTCCCAGTCAGCAGCAACCAACTGGCCCTCCGCCCTCCGACTCTGCTCCCAGTCAGCTGCAACCAACTGGAACTGTGCCCTCCGACTCTGCTCCCAGTCAGCAGCAACCAACTGGCCCTCCGCCCTCCGACTCTGCTCCCAGTCAGCTGCAACCAACTGGAACTGCGCCCTACGACTCTGCTCCCAGTCAGCTGCAACCAACTGGCCCTCCGCCCTCCGACTCTGCTCCCAGTCAGCTGCAACCAACTGGAACTGTGCCCTCCGACTCTGCTCCCAGTCAGCAGCAACCAACTGGAACTGCGCCCTCCGACTCTGCTCCCAGTCAGCAGCAACCAACTGGAACTGCGCCCTCCGACTCTGCTCCCAGTCAGCTGCAACCAACTGGAACTGTGCCCTCCGACTCTGCTCCCAGTCAGCAGCAACCAACTGGCCCTCCGCCCTCCGACTCTGCTCCCAGTCAGCTGCAACCAACTGGAACTGTGCCCTCCGACTCTGCTCCCAGTCAGCTGCAACCAACTGGAACTGCGCCCTCCGACTCTGCTCCCAGTCAGCTGCAACCAACTGGAACTCCGCCCTCCGACTCTGCTCCCAGTCAGCTGCAACCAACTGGCCCTCCGCCCTCCGACTCTGCTCCCAGTCAGCTGCAACTAACTGGCCCTCCGCCCTCCGACTCTGCTCCCAGTCAGCTGCAACCAACTGGCCCTCCGCCCTCCGACTCTGCTGCCAGTCAGCTGCAACCAACTGGAACTCCGCCCTCCGACTCTGCTCCCGGTCAGCAGCAACCAACTGGAACTGCGCCCTCCGACTCTGCTCCCAGTCAGCTGCAACCAACTGGAACTGCGCCCTCCGACTCTGCTCCCAGTCAGCTGCAACCAACTGGAACTGTGCCCTCCGACACTGCTCCCAGTCAGCTGCAACCAACTGGCCCTCCGCCCTCCGACTCTGCTCCCAGTCAGCAGCAACCAACTGGAACTGCGCCCTCCGACTCTGCTCCCAGTCAGCTGCAACCAACTGGAACTCCGCCCTCCGACTCTGCTCCCAGTCAGCTGCAACCAACTGGAACTGCGCCCTCCGACTCTGCTCCCAGTCAGCTGCAACCAACTGGAACTGCGCCCTCCGACTCTGCTCCCAGTCAGCTGCAACCAACTGGACCTCCGCCCTCCGACTCTGCTCCCAGTCAGCAGCAACCAACTGGCCCTCCGCCCTCCGACTCTGCTCCCAGTCAGCTGCAACCAACTGGAACTGCGCCCTCCGACTCTGCTCCCAGTCAGCTGCAACCAACTGGAACTCCGCCCTCCGACTCTGCTCCCAGTCAGCTGCAACCAACTGGACCTCCGCCCTCCGACTCTGCTCCCAGTCAGCTGCAACCAACTGGAACTGCGCCCTCCGACTCTGCTCCCAGTCAGCTGCAACCAACTGGACCTCCGCCCTCCAACTCTGCTCCCCGTCAGCTGCATCCAACTGGACCTCCGCCCTCCGACTCTGCTCCCAGTCAGCTGCAACTAACTGGCCCTCCGCCCTCCGACTCTGCTCCCAGTCAGCTGCAACCACCTGGAACTCCGCCCTCCGAGTCTGCTCCCAGTCAGCAGCAACCAACTGGAACTCCGGCCTCCGACTCTGCTCCCAGTCAGCTGCAACCAACTGGAATTCCGCCCTCCGACTCTGCTCCCCGTCAGCTGCAACCAACTGGAACTGTGCCCTCCGACTCTGCTCCCAGTCAGCTGCAACCAACTGGAACTGTGCCCTCCGACTCTGCTCCCAGTCAGCTGCAACCAACTGGAACTGCGCCCTCCGACTCTTCTCCCAGTCAGCTGCAACCAACTGGAACTGTGCCCTCCGACGCTGCTCCCAGTCAGCTGCAACCAACTGGCCCTCCGCCCTCCGACTCTGCTCCCAGTAAGCTGCAACCAACTGGACCTCCGCCCTCCGACTCTGCTCCCCGTCAGCTGCAACCAACTGGACCTCCGCCCTCCAACTCTGCTCCCCGTCAGCTGCAACCAACTGGCCCTCCGCCCTCCGACTCTGCTCCCAGTCAGCTGCAACCAACTGGAACTGTGCCCTCCGACTCTGCTCCCAGTCAGCTGCAACCAACTGGAACTGTGCCCTCCGACTCTGCTCCCAGTCAGCTGCAACCAACTGGAACTCCGCCCTCCGACTCTGCTCCCAGTCAGCAGCAACCAACTGGAACTGCGCCCTCCGACTCTGCTCCCAGTCAGCTGCAACCAACTGGAACTGCGCCCTCCGACTCTGCTCCCAGTCAGCTGCAACCAACTGGACCTCCGCCCTCCGACTCTGCTCCCAGTCAGCAGCAACCAACTGGCCCTCCGCCCTCCGACTCTGCTCCCGGTCAGCAGCAACCAACTGGAACTCCGCCCTCCGACTCTGCTCCCAGTCAGCTGCAACCAACTGGCCCTCCGCCCTCCGACTCTGCACCCTGTCAGTAGCAACCAACTGGAACTGTGCCCTCCGACTCTGCTCCCAGTCAGCAGCAACCAACTGGAACTGCGCCCTCCGACTCTGCTCCCAGTCAGCTGCAACCAACTGGAACTGCGCCCTCCGACTCTGCTCCCAGTCAGCTGCAACCAACTGGAACTGTGCCCTCCGACTCTGCTCCCAGTCAGCTGCAACCAACTGGAACTGCGCCCTCCGACTCTGCTCCCAGTCAGCTGCAACCAACTGGACCTCCGCCCTCCGACTCTGCTCCCAGTCAGCAGCAACCAACTGGCCCTCCGCCCTCCGACTCTGCTCCCCGTCAGCTGCAAACAACTGGCCCTCCGCCCTCCGACTCTGCTCCCAGTCAGCTGCAAACAGCTGGCCCTCCGCCCTCCGACTCTGCTCCCTGTCAGTAGCAACCAACTGGAACTGTGCCCTCCGACTCTGCTCCCAGTCACTGCAACCAACTGGAACTGCGCCCTCCGACTCTGCTCCCAGTCAGCTGCAACCAACTGGCCCTCCGCCCTCCGACTCTGCTCCCTGTCAGTAGCAACCAACTGGAACTGTGCCCTCCGACTCTGCTCCCAGTCACTGCAACCAACTGGAACTGTGCCCTCCGACTCTGCTCCCGGTCAGCTGCAACCAACTGGAACTGCGCCCTCCGACTCTGCTCCCCGTCAGCTGCAACCAACTGGAACTGCGCCCTCCGACTCTGTTCCCCGTCAGCTGCAACCAACTGGAACTGCGCCCTCCGACTCTGCTCCCAGTCAGCTGCAACCAACTGGAACTCCGCCCTCCGACTCTGCTCCCAGTCAGCTGCAACCAACTGGCCCTCCGCCCTCCGACTCTGCTCCCAGTCAGCTGCAACTAACTGGCCCTCCGCCCTCCGACTCTGCTCCCAGTCAGCTGCAACCAACTGGCCCTCCGCCCTCCGACTCTGCTCCCAGTCAGCTGCAACCAACTGGAACTCCGCCCTCCGACTCTGCTCCCGGTCAGCAGCAACCAACTGGAACTGCGCCCTCCGACTCTGCTCCCAGTCAGCTGCAACCAACTGGAACTGCGCCCTCCGACTCTGCTCCCAGTCAGCTGCAACCAACTGGAACTGTGCCCTCCGACACTGCTCCCAGTCAGCTGCAACCAACTGGCCCTCCGCCCTCCGACTCTGCTCCCAGTCAGCAGCAACCAACTGGAACTGCGCCCTCCGACTCTGCTCCCAGTCAGCTGCAACCAACTGGAACTCCGCCCTCCGACTCTGCTCCCAGTCAGCTGCAACCAACTGGAACTGCGCCCTCCGACTCTGCTCCCAGTCAGCTGCAACCAACTGGAACTGCACCCTCCGACTCTGCTCCCAGTCAGCTGCAACCAACTGGACCTCCGCCCTCCGACTCTGCTCCCAGTCAGCAGCAACCAACTGGCCCTCCGCCCTCCGACTCTGCTCCCAGTCAGCTGCAACCAACTGGAACTGCGCCCTCCGACTCTGCTCCCAGTCAGCTGCAACCAACTGGAACTCCGCCCTCCGACTCTGCTCCCAGTCAGCTGCAACCAACTGGACCTCCGCCCTCCGACTCTGCTCCCAGTCAGCTGCAACCAACTGGAACTGCGCCCTCCGACTCTGCTCCCAGTCAGCTGCAACCAACTGGACCTCCGCCCTCCAACTCTGCTCCCCGTCAGCTGCATCCAACTGGACCTCCGCCCTCCGACTCTGCTCCCAGTCAGCTGCAACTAACTGGCCCTCCGCCCTCCGACTCTGCTCCCAGTCAGCTGCAACCAACTGGAACTCCGCCCTCCGAGTCTGCTCCCAGTCAGCAGCAACCAACTGGAACTCCGGCCTCTGACTCTGCTCCCAGTCAGCTGCAACCAACTGGAATTCCGCCCTCCGACTCTGCTCCCCGTCAGCTGCAACCAACTGGAACTGTGCCCTCCGACTCTGCTCCCAGTCAGCTGCAACCAACTGGAACTGTGCCCTCCGACTCTGCTCCCAGTCAGCTGCAACCAACTGGAACTGCGCCCTCCGACTCTTCTCCCAGTCAGCTGCAACCAACTGGAACTGTGCCCTCCGACTCTGCTCCCAGTCAGCTGCAACCAACTGGCCCTCCGCCCTCCGACTCTGCTCCCAGTAAGCTGCAACCAACTGGACCTCCGCCCTCCGACTCTGCTCCCCGTCAGCTGCAACCAACTGGACCTCCGCCCTCCGACTCTGCTCCCCGTCAGCTGCAACCAACTGGCCCTCCGCCCTCCGACTCTGCTCCCAGTCAGCTGCAACCAACTGGAACTGTGCCCTCCGACTCTGCTCCCAGTCAGCTGCAACCAACTGGAACTGTGCCCTCCGACTCTGCTCCCAGTCAGCTGCAACCAACTGGAACTCCGCCCTCCGACTCTGCTCCCAGTCAGCAGCAACCAACTGGAACTGCGCCCTCCGACTCTGCTCCCAGTCAGCTGCAACCAACTGGAACTGCGCCCTCCGACTCTGCTCCCAGTCAGCTGCAACCAACTGGACCTCCGCCCTCCGACTCTGCTCCCAGTCAGCAGCAACCAACTGGCCCTCCGCCCTGCGACTCTGCTCCCGGTCAGCAGCAACCAACTGGAACTCCGCCCTCCGACTCTGCTCCCAGTCAGCTGCAACCAACTGGCCCTCCGCCCTCCGACTCTTTTCCCTGTCAGTAGCAACCAACTGGAACTGTGCCCTCCGACTCTGCTCCCAGTCAGCAGCAACCAACTGGAACTGCGCCCTCCGACTCTGGTCCCAGTCAGCTGCAACCAACTGGAACTGCGCCCTCCGACTCTGCTCCCAGTCAGCTGCAACCAACTGGAACTGTGCCCTCCGACTCTGCTCCCAGTCAGCTGCAACCAACTGGAACTGCGCCCTCCGACTCTGCTCCCAGTCAGCTGCAACCAACTGGACCTCCGCCCTCCGACTCTGCTCCCAGTCAGCAGCAACCAACTGGCCCTCCGCCCTCCGACTCTGCTCCCCGTCAGCTGCAAACAACTGGCCCTCCGCCCTCCGACTCTGCTCCCAGTCAGCTGCAAACAGCTGGCCCTCCGCCATCCGACTCTTCTCCCTGTCAGTAGCAACCAACTGGAACTGTGCCCTCCGACTCTGCTCCCAGTCACTGCAACCAACTGGAACTGCGCCCTCCGACTCTGCTCCCAGTCACTGCAACCAACTGGTCCTCCGCCCTCCGACTCTGCTCCCAGTCAGCTGCAACCAACTGGCCCTCCGCCCTCCGACTCTGCTCCCTGTCAGTAGCAACCAACTGGAACTGTGCCCTCCGACTCTGCTCCCAGTCACTGCAACCAACTGGAACTGTGCCCTCCGACTCTGCTCCCGGTCAGCTGCAACCAACTGGAACTGCGCCCTCCGACTCTGCTCCCCGTCAGCTGCAACCAACTGGAACTGCGCCCTCCGACTCTGTTCCCCGTCAGCTGCAACCAACTGGAACTCCGCCCTCCGACTCTGCTCCCAGTCAGCTGCAACCAACTGGAACTGTGCCCTCCGACTCTGCTCCCAGTCAGCTGCAACCAACTGGAACTGCGCCCTCCGACTCTGCTCCCAGTCAGCTGCATCCAACTGGCCCTCCGCCCTCCGACTCTGCTCCCAGTTAGCTGCAACCAACTGGCCCTCCGCCCTCCGACTCTGCTCCCAGTCAGCTGCATCCAACTGGAACTGCGCCCTCCGACTCTGCTCCCAGTCAGCTGCAACCAACTGGAACTGTGCCCTCCGACTCTGCTCCCAGTCAGCTGCAACCAACTGGAACTGCGCCCTCCGACTCTGCTCCCAGTCAGCTGCAACCAACTGGAACTGTGCCCTCCGACTCTGCTCCCAGTCAGCTGCAACCAACTGGAACTGTATCCTCCGACTCTGCTCCCAGTCAGCTGCAACCAACTGGAACTGCGCCCTCCGACTCTGCTCCCCGTCAGCTGCAACCAACTGGCCCTCCGCCCTCCGACTCTGCTCCCAGTCAGCTGCAACCAACTGGAACTGTGCCCTGCGACTCTGCTCCCAGTCAGCTGCAACCAACTGGAACTGTGCCCTCCGACTCTGCTCCCAGTCAGCTGCAACCAACTGGCCCTCCGCCTTCCGACTCTGCTCCCAGTCAGCTGCAACCAACTGGAACTGCGCCGTCCGACTCTGCTCCCAATCAGCTGCAACCAACTGGCCCTCCGCCCTCCGACTCTGCTCCCAGTCAGCAGCAACCAACTGGCCCTCCGCCCTCCGACTCTGCTCCCTGTCAGTAGCAACCAACTGGACCTCCGCCCTCCGACTCTGCTCCCAGTCAGCTGCAACCAACTGGAACTGCGCCCTCCGACTCTGCTCCCAGTCAGCTGCAACCAACTGGAACTCCGCCCTCCGACACTGCTCCCGGTCAGCTGCAACCAACTGGAACTGCGCCCTCCGACTCTGCTCCCAGTCAGCTGCAACCAACTGGAACTGCGCCCTCCGACTCTGCTCCCAGTCAGCTGCATCCAACTGGCCCTCCGCCCTCCGACTCTGCTCCCAGTTAGCTGCAACCAACTGGCCCTCCGCCCTCCGACTCTGCTCCCAGTCAGCTGCATCCAACTGGAACTGCGCCCTCCGACTCTGCTCCCAGTCAGCTGCAACCAACTGGAACTGTGCCCTCCGACTCTGCTCCCAGTCAGCTGCAACCAACTGGAACTGCGCCCTCCGACTCTGCTCCCAGTCAGCTGCAACCAACTGGAACTGTGCCCTCCGACTCTGCTCCCAGTCAGCTGCAACCAACTGGAACTGTATCCTCCGACTCTGCTCCCAGTCAGCTGCAACCAACTGGAACTGCGCCCTCCGACTCTGCTCCCCGTCAGCTGCAACCAACTGGCCCTCCGCCCTCCGACTCTGCTCCCAGTCAGCTGCAACCAACTGGAACTGTGCCCTGCGACTCTGCTCCCAGTCAGCTGCAACCAACTGGAACTGTGCCCTCCGACTCTGCTCCCAGTCAGCTGCAACCAACTGGCCCTCCGCCTTCCGACTCTGCTCCCAGTCAGCTGCAACCAACTGGAACTGCGCCGTCCGACTCTGCTCCCAATCAGCTGCAACCAACTGGCCCTCCGCCCTCCGACTCTGCTCCCAGTCAGCAGCAACCAACTGGCCCTCCGCCCTCCGACTCTGCTCCCTGTCAGTAGCAACCAACTGGACCTCCGCCCTCCGACTCTGCTCCCAGTCAGCTGCAACCAACTGGAACTGCGCCCTCCGACTCTGCTCCCAGTCAGCTGCAACCAACTGGAACTCCGCCCTCCGACACTGCTCCCGGTCAGCTGCAACCAACTGGAACTGCGCCCTCCGACTCTGCTCCCAGTCAGCTGCAACCAACTGGAACTGAGCCCTCCGACTCTGCTCCCAGTCAGCTGCAACCAACTGGCCCTCCGCGCTCCGACTCTGCTCCCAGTCAGCAGCATCCAACTGGAACTCCGCCCTCCGACTCTGCTCCCAGTCAGCAGCATCCAACTGGAACTCCGGCCTCCGACTCTGCTCCCAGTCAGCTGCAACCAACTGGCCCTCCGCCCTCCGACTCTGCTCCCAGTCAGCAGCAACCAACTGGACCTCCGCACTCCGACTCTGCTCCCAGTCAGCTGCAACCAACTGGAACTGCGCCCTCCGACTCTGCTCCCAGTCAGCTGCAACCAACTGGACCTCCGCCCTCCGACTCTGCTCCCAGTCAGCTGCAACCAACTGGACCTCCGCACTCCGACTCTGCTCCCAGTCAGCTGCAACCAACTGGAACTGCGCCCTCCGACTCTGCTCCCAGTCAGCTGCAACCAACTGGAACTGCGCCCTCCGACTCTGCTCCCAGTCAGCTGCAACCAACTGGAACTCCGCCCTCCGACTCTGCTCCCAGTCAGCAGCAACCAACTGGAACTGTGCCCTCCGACTCTGCTCCCAGTCAGCTGCAACCAACTGGATCTCCGCCCTCCGACTCTGCTCCCAGTCAGCTGCAACCAACTGGAACTGCGCCCTCCGACTCTGCTCCCAGTCAGCTGCAACTAACTGGACCTGTGCCCTCCGACTCTGCTCCCCGTCAGCTGCAACCAACTGGAACTGCGCCCTCCGACTCTGCTCCCAGTCAGCTGCAACCAACTGGAACTGTGCCCTCCGACTCTGCACCCAGTCAGCTGCAACCAACTGGAACTGCGCCCTCCGACTCTGCTCCCCGTCAGCTGCAACCAACTGGAACTGTGCCCTCCGACTCTGCTCCCAGTCAGCTGCAACCAACTGGAACTGTGCCCTCCGACTCTGCTCCCAGTCACTGCAACCAACTGGAACTCCGCCCTCCGACTCTGCTCCCAGTCAGCTGCAACCAACTGGAACTGCGCCCTCCGACTCTGCTCCCAGTCAGCTGCAACCAACTGGCCCTCCGCCCTCCGACTCTGCTCCCAGTCAGCTGCAACCAACTGGAACTGTGCCCTCCGACTCTGCTCCCAGTCAGCTGCATCCAACTGGAACTCCGCCCTCCGACTCTGCTCCCAGTCAGCTGCAACCAACTGGAACTGTGCCCTCCGACTCTGCTCCCAGTCAGCTGCAACCAACTGGATCTCCGCCCTCCGACTCTGCTCCCAGTCAGCTGCAACCAACTGGAACTGCGCCCTCCGACTCTGCTCCCAGTCAGCTGCTACCAACTGGAACTGCGCCCTCCGACTCTGCTCCCAGTCAGCTGCAACCAACTGGAACTGCGCCCTCCGACTCTGCTCCCAGTCAGCTGCAACCAACTGGACCTCCGCCCTCCAACTCTGCTCCCCGTCAGCTGCATCCAACTGGACCTCCGCCCTCCGACTCTGCTCCCAGTCAGCTGCAACCAACTGGCCCTCCGCCCTCCGACTCTGCTCCCAGTCAGCTGCAACTAACTGGCCCTCCGCCCTCCGACTCTGCTCCCCGTCAGCTGCAACCAACTGGACCTCCGCCCTCCGACTCTGCTCCCAGTCAGCAGCAACCAACTGGAACTGCGCCCTCCGACTCTGCTCCCAGTCAGCTGCAACCAACTGGCCCTCCGCCCTCCGACTCTGCTCCCAGTCAGCTGCAACCAACTGGAACTGCGCCCTCCGACTCTGCTCCCAGTCAGCTGCAACCAACTGTAACTGCGCCCTCCGATTCTGCTCCCAGTCAGCTGCAACCAACTGGCCCTCCGCCCTCCGACTCTGCTCCCAGTCAGCTGCAACCAACTGGAACTGCGCCCTCCGACTCTGCTCCCAGTCAGCTGCAACCAACTGGAACTGCGCCCTCCGACTCTGCTCCCGGTCAGCTGCAACCAACTGGAACTCCGCCCTCCGATTCTGCTCCCAGTCAGCTGCAACCAACTGGACCTGCGCCTCCGACTCTGCTCCCAGTCAGCTGCAACCAACTGGAACTGTGCCCTCCGACTCTGCTCCCGGTCAGCTGCAACCAACTGGAACTCCGCCCTCCGACTCTGCTCCCAGTCAGCTGCAACCAACTGGAACTGTGCCCTCCGACTCTGCTCCCCGTCAGCTGCAACCAACTGGAACTCCGCCCTCCGACTCTGCTCCCCGTCAGCTGCAACCAACTGGCCCTCCGCCCTCCGACTCTGCTCCCTGTCAGTAGCAACCAACTGGAACTCCGCCCTCCGACTCTGCTCCCGGTCAGCTGCAACCAACTGGCCCTCCGCCCTCCGACTCTGCTCCCTGTCAGTATCAACCAACTGGAACTGTGCCCTCCGACTCTGCTCCCAGTCAGCTGCAACCAACTGGAACTGCGCCCTCCGACTCTGCTCCCAGTCAGCTGCAACCAACTGGAACTGTGCCCTCCGACTCTGCTCCCTGTCAGTAGCAACCAACTGGAACTGTGCCCTCCGACTCTGCTCCCAGTCAGCTGCAACCAACTGGAACTCCGCCCTCCGACTCTTCTCCCAGTCAGCTGCAACCAACTGGAACTGTGCCCTCCGACTCTGCTCCCAGTCAGCTGCAACCAACTGGAACTGTGCCCTCCGACTCTGCTCCCAGTCAGCTGCAACCAACTGGCCCTCCGCCCTCCGACTCTGCTCCCGGTCAGCTGCAACCAACTGGCCCACCGCCCTCCGACTCTGCTCCCAGTCAGCTGCAACCAACTGTAACTGCGACCTCCGACTCTGCTCCCAGTCAGCAGCAACCAACTGGAACTGTGCCCTCCGACTCTGCTCTCGGTCAGCTGCAACCAACTGGCCCTCCGCCCTCCGACTCTGCTCCCAGTCAGCTGCAACCAACTGGCCCTCCGGCCTCCGACTCTGCTCCCAGTCAGCTGCAACCAACTGGAACTGCGCCCTCCGTCTCTGCTCCCAGTCAGCAGCAACCAACTGGAACTGCGCCCTCCGACTCTGCTCCCAGTCAGCTGCAACCAACTGGAACTGCGCCCTCCGACTCTGCTCCCAGTCAGCTGCAACCAACTGGAACTGCGCCCTCCGACTCTGCTCCCAGTCAGCTGCAACCAACTGGAACTGCGCCCTCCGACTCTGCTCCCAGTCAGCAGCAACCAACTGGAACTCCGCCCTCCGACTCTGCTCCCAGTCAGCAGCAACCAACTGGAACTGCGCCCTCCGACTCTGCTCCCAGTCAGCAGCAACCAACTGGCCCTCCGCCCTCCGACTCTGCTCCCGGTCAGCAGCAACCAACTGGAACTGCGCCCTCCGACTCTGCTCCCAGTCAGCTGCAACCAACTGGAAATGCGCCCTCCGACTCTGCTCCCAGTCAGCAGCAACCAACTGGAACTCCGCCCTCCGACTCTGCTCCCAGTCAGCTGCAACCAACTGGAACTCCGGCCTCCGACTCTGCTCCCAGTCAGCTGCAACCAACTGGACCTCCGCCCTCCGACTCTGCTCCCAGTCAGCTGCAACCAACTGGAACTCCGCCCTCCGACTCTGCTCCCAGTCAGCTGCAACCAACTGGAACTGCGCCCTCCGACGCTGCTCCCAGTCAGCAGCAACCAACTGGAACTGCGCCCTCCGACTTTTCTCCCAGTCAGCTGCAACCAACTGGAACTGTGCCCTCCGACTCTGCTCCCAGTCAGCTGCAACCAACTGGAACTGTGCCCTCCGACTCTGCTCCCAGTCAGCTGCAACCAACTGGAACTGCGCCCTCCGACGCTGCTCCCAGTCAGCTGCAACCAACTGGAACTGCGCCCTCCGACTCTGCTCCCAGTCAGCTGCAACCAACTGGAACTGCGCCCTCCGACTCTGCTCCCAGTCAGCTGCAACCAACTGGACCTCCGCCCTCCGACTCTGCTCCCAGTCAGCAGCAACCAACTGGACCTCCGCCCTCCGACTCTGCTCCCAGTCAGCTGCAACCAACTGGAACTCCGCCCTCCGACTCTGCTCCCAGTCAGCTGCAACCAACTGGACCTCCGCCCTCCGACTCTGCTCCCGGTCAGCAGCAACCAACTGGAACTCCGCCCTCCGACTCTGCTCCCAGTCAGCTGCAACCAACTGGAACTCCGCCCTCCGACTCTGCTCCCAGCCAGCTGCAACCAACTGGAACTGTGCCCTCCGACTCTGCTCCCGGTCAGCTGCAACCAAATGGAACTCCGCCCTCCGACTCTGCTCCCAGTCAGCTGCAACCAACTGGAACTGTGCCCTCCGACTCTGCTCCCAGTCAGCTGCAACCAACTGGACCTCCGCCCTCCGACTCTGCTCCCGGTCAGCTGCAACCAACTGGAACTCCGCCCTCCGACTCTGCTCCCAGTCAGCTGCAACCAACTGGAACTGTGCCCTCCGACTCTGCTCCCAGTCAGCAGCAACCAACTGGAACTGTGCCCTCCGACTCTGCTCCCAGTCAGCTGCAACCAACTGGCCCTCCGCCCTCCGACTCTGCTCCCCGTCAGCTGCAACCAACTGGAACTCCGCCCTCCGACTCTGCTCCCAGTCAGCTGCAACCAACTGGACCTCCGCCCTCCGACTCTGTTCCCGGTCAGCAGCAACCAACTGGAACTGCGCCCTCCGACTCTGCTCCCAGTCAGCTGCAACCAACTGGAAATGCGCCCTCCGACTCTGCTCCCAGTCAGCAGCAACCAACTGGAACTCCGCCCTCCGACTCTGCTCCCAGTCAGCTGCAACCAACTGGAACTCCGGCCTCCGACTCTGCTCCCAGTCAGCTGCAACCAACTGGACCTCCGCCCTCCGACTCTGCTCCCAGTCAGCTGCAACCAACTGGAACTCCGCCCTCCGACTCTGCTCCCAGTCAGCTGCAACCAACTGGAACTGCGCCCTCCGACGCTGCTCCCAGTCAGCAGCAACCAACTGGAACTGCGCCCTCCGACTTTTCTCCCAGTCAGCTGCAACCAACTGGAACTGTGCCCTCCGACTCTGCTCCCAGTCAGCTGCAACCAACTGGAACTGTGCCCTCCGACTCTGCTCCCAGTCAGCTGCAACCAACTGGAACTGCGCCCTCCGACGCTGCTCCCAGTCAGCTGCAACCAACTGGAACTGCGCCCTCCGACTCTGCTCCCAGTCAGCTGCAACCAACTGGAACTGCGCCCTCCGACTCTGCTCCCAGTCAGCTGCAACCAACTGGACCTCCGCCCTCCGACTCTGCTCCCAGTCAGCAGCAACCAACTGGACCTCCGCCCTCCGACTCTGCTCCCAGTCAGCTGCAACCAACTGGAACTCCGCCCTCCGACTCTGCTCCCAGTCAGCTGCAACCAACTGGACCTCCGCCCTCCGACTCTGCTCCCAGTCCGCAGCAACCAACTGGAACTCCGCCCTCCGACTCTGCTCCCAGTCAGCTGCAACCAACTGGAACTCCGCCCTCCGACTCTGCTCCCAGTCAGCTGCAACCAACTGGAACTGTGCCCTCCGACTCTGCTCCCGGTCAGCTGCAACCAAATGGAACTCCGCCCTCCGACTCTGCTCCCAGTCAGCTGCAACCAACTGGAACTGTGCCCTCCGACTCTGCTCCCAGTCAGCTGCAACCAACTGGACCTCCGCCCTCCGACTCTGCTCCCGGTCAGCTGCAACCAACTGGAACTCCGCCCTCCGACTCTGCTCCCAGTCAGCTGCAACCAACTGGAACTGTGCCCTCCGACTCTGCTCCCAGTCAGCAGCAACCAACTGGAACTGTGCCCTCCGACTCTGCTCCCAGTCAGCTGCAACCAACTGGCCCTCCGCCCTCCGACTCTGCTCCCCGTCAGCTGCAACCAACTGGAACTCCGCCCTCCGACTCTGCTCCCAGTCAGCTGCAACCAACTGGACCTCCGCCCTCCGACTCTGTTCCCGGTCAGCAGCAACCAACTGGAACTGTGCCCTCCGACTCTGCTCCCAGTCAGCTGCAACCAACTGGAACTGTGCCCTCCGACTCTGCTCCCAGTCAGCTGCAACCAACTGGACCTCCGCACTCCGACTCTGCTCCCAGTCAGCAGCAACCAACTGGAACTCCGCCCTCCGACTCTGCTCCCAGTCAGCTGCAACTAACTGGAACTCCGCCCTCCGACTCTGCTCCCAGTCAGCTGCAACCAACTGGAACTGCGCCCTCCGACTCTGCTCCCAGTCAGCTGCAACAAACTGGAACTCCGCCCTCCGACTCTGCTCCCAGTCAGCTGCAACTAACTGGAACTCCGCCCTCCGACTCTGCTCCCAGTCAGCTGCAACCAACTGGAACTGTGCCCTCCGACTCTGCTCCCAGTCAGCAGCAACCAACTGGCCCTCCGCCCTCCGACTCTGCTCCCGGTCAGCTGCAACCAACTGGACCTCCGCACTCCGACTCTGCTCCCAGTCAGCAGCAACCAACTGGAACTCCGCCCTCCGACTCTGCTCCCAGTCAGCTGCAACCAACTGGAACTGCGCCCTCTGACTCTGCTCCCAGTCAGCTGCAACCAACTGGACCTCCGCCCTCCGACTCTGCTCCCAGTCAGCTGCAACCAACTGGAACTGTTCCCTCCGACTCTGCTCCCAGTCAGCTGCAACCAACTGGAACTGCGCCCTCCGACTCTGCTCCCCGTCAGCTGCAACCAACTGGCCCTCCGCCCTCCGACTCTGCTCCCAGTCAGCTGCAACCAACTGGAACTGCGCCCTCCGACTCTGCTCCCAGTCAGCTGCAACCAACTGGACCTCCGCCCTCCGACTCTGCTCCCAGTCAGCTGCAACAAACTGGAACTGTGCCCTCCGACTCTGCTCCCAGTCAGCTGCAAACAACTGGAACAGCGCCCTCCGACTCTGCTCCCAGTCAGCTGCAACCAACTGGAACTGCGCCCTCCGACTCTGCTCCCAGTCAGCTGCAACCAACTGGAACTCCGCCCTCCGACTCTGCTCCCAGTCAGCTGCAACCAACTGGACCTCCGCCCTCCGACTCTGCTCCCAGTCAGCAGCAACCAACTGGAACTGTGCCCTCCGACTCTGCTCCCACTCAGCAGCAACCAACTGGAACTCCGCCCTCCGACTCTGCTCCCAGTCAGCTGCAACCAACTGGAACTGCGCCCTCCGACTCTGCTCCCAGTCAGCAGCAACCAACTGGAACTGTGCCCTCCGACTCTGCTCCCAGTCAGCTGCAACCAACTGGAACTCTGCCCTCCGACTCTGCTCCCAGTCAGCTGCAACCAACTGGAACTCCGCCCTCCGACTCTGCTCCCAGTCAGCTGCAACCAACTGGAACTGTGCCCTCCGACTCTGCTCCCAGTCAGCAGCAACCAACTGGCCCTCCGCCCTCCGACTCTGCTCCCAGTCAGCTGCAACCAACTGGAACTGTGCCCTCCGACTCTGCTCCCAGTCAGCAGCAACCAACTGGAACTGCGCCCTCCGACTCTGCTCCCAGTCAGCTGCAACCAACTGGCCCTCCGCCCTCCGACTCTGCTCCCAGTCAGCTGCAACCAACTGGAACTGTGCCCTCCGACTCTGCTCCCAGTCAGCAGCAACCAACTGGAACTGCGCCCTCCGACTCTGCTCCCAGTCAGCAGCAACCAACTGGAACTGTGCCCTCCGACTCTGCTCCCAGTCAGTTGCAACCAACTGGAACTGTGCCCTCCGACTCTGCTCCCAGTCAGCAGCAACCAACTGGCCCTCCGCCCTCCGACTCTGCTCCCAGTCAGCTGCAACCAACTGGAACTGTGCCCTCCGACTCTGCTCCCAGTCAGCTGCAACCAACTGGAACTGCGCCCTCCGACTCTGCTCCCAGTCAGCAGCAACCAACTGGAACTGTGCCCTCCGACTCTGCTCCCGGTCAGCAGCAACCAACTGGAACTGTGCCCTCCGACTCTGCTCCCAGTCAGCTGCAACCAACTGGCCCTCCGCCCTCCGACTCTGCTCCCAGTCAGCTGCAACCAACTGGAACTGCGCCCTCCGACTCTGCTCCCAGTCAGCAGCAACCAACTGGAACTGTGCCCTCCGACTCTGCTCCCAGTCAGCTGCAACCAACTGGAACTGTGCCCTCCGACTCTGCTCCCAGTCAGCAGCAACCAACTGGCCCTCCGCCCTCCGACTCTGCTCCCAGTCAGCTGCAACCAACTGGAACTGTGCCCTCCGACTCTGCTCCCAGTCAGCTGCAACCAACTGGAACTGCGCCCTCCGACTCTGCTCCCAGTCAGCAGCAACCAACTGGAACTGTGCCCTCCGACTCTGCTCCCGGTCAGCAGCAACCAACTGGAACTGTGCCCTCCGACTCTGCTCCCAGTCAGCTGCAACCAACTGGCCCTCCGCCCTCCGACTCTGCTCCCAGTCAGCTGCAACCAACTGGAACTCCGCCCTCCGACTCTGCTCCCAGTCAGCTACATCCAACTGGCCCTCCGCCCTCCGACTCTGCTCCCAGTCAGCTGCAACCAACTGGAACTCCGCCCTCCGACTCTGCTCCCGGTCAGCAGCAACCAACTGGAACTGCGCCCTCCGACTCTGCTCCCAGTCAGCTGCAACCAACTGGAACTGCGCCCTCCGACTCTGCTCCCAGTCAGCTGCAACCAACTGGAACTGTGCCCTCCGACTCTGCTCCCAGTCAGCTGCAACCAACTGGACCTCCGCCCTCCGACTCTGCTCCCAGTCAGCAGCAACCAACTGGCCCTCCGCCCTCCGACTCTGCTCCCAGTCAGCTGCAACCAACTGGAACTGCGCCCTCCGACTCTGCTCCCAGTCAGCTGCAACCAACTGGAACTCCGCCCTCCGACTCTGCTCCCAGTCAGCTGCAACCAACTGGACCTCAGCCCTCCGACTCTGCTCCCAGTCAGCTGCAACCAACTGGAACTGCGCCCTCCGACTCTGCTCCCAGTCAGCTGCAACCAACTGGAACTGCGCCCTCCGACTCTGCTCCCAGTCAGCTGCAACCAACTGGACCTCCGCCCTCCAACTCTGCTCCCCGTCAGCTGCATCCAACTGGACCTCCGCCCTCCGACTCTGCTCCCAGTCAGCTGCAACTAACTGGCCCTCCGCCCTCCGACTCTGCTCCCAGTCAGCAGCAACCAACTGGCCCTCCGCCCTCCGACTCTGCTCCCAGTCAGCTGCAACCAACTGGAACTCCGCCCTCCGACTCTGCTCCCAGTCAGCAGCAACCAACTGGAACTCCGGCCTCCGACTCTGCTCCCAGTCAGCTGCAACCAACTGGAATTCCGCCCTCCGACTCTGCTCCCCGTCAGCTGCAACCAACTGGAACTGTGCCCTCCGACTCTGCTCCGAGTCAGCTGCAACCAACTGGAACTGTGCCCTCCGACTCTGCTCCCAGTCAGCTGCAACCAACTGGCCCTCCGCCCTCCGACTCTGCTCCCAGTCAGCAGCAACCAACTGGAACTGCGGCCTCCGACTCTGCTCCCAGTCAGCTGCAACCAACTGGAACTGCGCCCTCCGACTCTTCTCCCAGTCAGCTGCAACCAACTGGAACTGTGCCCTCCGACTCTGGTCCCAGTCAGCTGCAACCAACTGCTCCTCCGCCCTCCGACTCTGCTCCCAGTAAGCTGCAACCAACTGGACCTCCGCCCTCCGACTCTGCTCCCCGTCAGCTGCAACCAACTGGACCTCCGCCCTCCGACTCTGCTCCCCGTCAGCTGCAACCAACTGGCCCTCCGCCCTCCGACTCTGCTCCCAGTCAGCTGCAACCAACTGGAACTGTGCCCTCCGACTCTGCTCCCAGTCAGCTGCAACCAACTGGAACTGTGCCCTCCGACTCTGCTCCCCGTCAGCTGCAACCAACAGGAACTGTGCCCTCCGACTCTGCTCCCAGTCAGCAGCAACCAACTGGAACTGTGCCCTCCGACTCTGCTCCCAGTCAGCTGCAACCAACTGGAACTCCGCCCTCCGACTCTGCTCCCAGTCAGCAGCAACCAACTGGAACTGCGCCCTCCGACTCTGCTCCCAGTCAGCTGCAACCAACTGGAACTGCGCCCTCCGACTCTGCTCCCAGTCAGCAGCAACCAACTGGAACTCCGCCCTCCGATTCTGCTCCCAGTCAGCTGCAACCAACTGGAACTCCGCCCTCCGACTCTGCTCCCAGTGAGCAGCAACCAACTGGAACTGCGCCCTCCGACTCTGCTCCCAGTCAGCTGCAACCAACTGGAACTGCGCCCTCCGACTCTGCTCCCAGTCAGCTGCAACCAACTGGAACTCCGCCCTCCGACTCTGCTCCCAGTCAGCTGCAACCAACTGGAACTGTGCCCTCCGACTCTGCTCCCAGTCAGCTGCAACCAACTGGAACTGCGCCCTCTGACTCTGCTCCCGGTCAGCTGCAACCAACTGGAACTGCGCCCTCCGACTCTGCTCCCAGTCAGCTGCAACCAACTGGAACTGTGCCCTCCGACTCTGCTCCCAGTCAGCTGCAACCAACTGGAACTGTGCCCTCCGACTCTGCTCCCAGTCAGCTGCAACCAACTGGCCCTCCGCCCTCCGACTCTGCTCCCAGTCAGCTGCAACCAACTGGAACTCCGCCCTCCGACTCTGCTCCCAGTCAGCTGCAACCAACTGGAACTGCGCCCTCCGACTCTGCTCCCAGTCAGCTGCAACCAACTGGACCTCCGCCCTCCAACTCTGCTCCCCGTCAGCTGCATCCAACTGGACCTCCGCCCTCCGACTCTGCTCCCAGTCAGCTGCAACTAACTGGCCCTCCGCCCTCCGACTCTGCTCCCAGTCAGCAGCAACCAACTGGAACTGTGCCCTCCGACTCTGCTCCCAGTCAGCTGCAACCAACTGGACCTCCGCCCTCCGACTCTGCTCCCAGTCAGCAGCAACCAACTGGCCCTCCGCCCTCCGACTCTGCTCCCAGTCAGCTGCAACCAACTGGAACTGCGCCCTCCGACTCTGCTCCCAGTCAGCTGCAACCAACTGGAACTCCGCCCTCCGACTCTGCTCCCAGTCAGCTGCAACCAACTGGACCTCAGCCCTCCGACTCTGCTCCCAGTCAGCTGCAACCAACTGGAACTGCGCCCTCCGACTCTGCTCCCAGTCAGCTGCAACCAACTGGAACTGCGCCCTCCGACTCTGCTCCCAGTCAGCTGCAACCAACTGGACCTCCGCCCTCCAACTCTGCTCCCCGTCAGCTGCATCCAACTGGACCTCCGCCCTCCGACTCTGCTCCCAGTCAGCTGCAACTAACTGGCCCTCCGCCCTCCGACTCTGCTCCCAGTCAGCAGCAACCAACTGGCCCTCCGCCCTCCGACTCTGCTCCCAGTCAGCTGCAACCAACTGGAACTCCGCCCTCCGACTCTGCTCCCAGTCAGCAGCAACCAACTGGAACTCCGGCCTCCGACTCTGCTCCCAGTCAGCTGCAACCAACTGGAATTCCGCCCTCCGACTCTGCTCCCCGTCAGCTGCAACCAACTGGAACTGTGCCCTCCGACTCTGCTCCGAGTCAGCTGCAACCAACTGGAACTGTGCCCTCCGACTCTGCTCCCAGTCAGCTGCAACCAACTGGCCCTCCGCCCTCCGACTCTGCTCCCAGTCAGCAGCAACCAACTGGAACTGCGGCCTCCGACTCTGCTCCCAGTCAGCTGCAACCAACTGGAACTGCGCCCTCCGACTCTTCTCCCAGTCAGCTGCAACCAACTGGAACTGTGCCCTCCGACTCTGGTCCCAGTCAGCTGCAACCAACTGCTCCTCCGCCCTCCGACTCTGCTCCCAGTAAGCTGCAACCAACTGGACCTCCGCCCTCCGACTCTGCTCCCCGTCAGCTGCAACCAACTGGACCTCCGCCCTCCGACTCTGCTCCCCGTCAGCTGCAACCAACTGGCCCT
This sequence comes from Scyliorhinus torazame, assembly GCF_047496885.1. Lineage (NCBI taxonomy): Eukaryota > Metazoa > Chordata > Chondrichthyes > Carcharhiniformes > Scyliorhinidae > Scyliorhinus > Scyliorhinus torazame. The sequence goes on along the minus strand of NC_092712.1, from coordinate 12,135,260 downwards.
CCGCCCTCCGACTCTGCTCCCAGTCAGCTGCAACCAACTGGAACTGTGCCCTCCGACTCTGCTCCCAGTCAGCTGCAACCAACTGGAACTGTGCCCTCCGACTCTGCTCCCCGTCAGCTGCAACCAACAGGAACTGTGCCCTCCGACTCTGCTCCCAGTCAGCAGCAACCAACTGGAACTGTGCCCTCCGACTCTGCTCCCAGTCAGCTGCAACCAACTGGAACTCCGCCCTCCGACTCTGCTCCCAGTCAGCAGCAACCAACTGGAACTGCGCCCTCCGACTCTGCTCCCAGTCAGCTGCAACCAACTGGAACTGCGCCCTCCGACTCTGCTCCCAGTCAGCAGCAACCAACTGGAACTCCGCCCTCCGATTCTGCTCCCAGTCAGCTGCAACCAACTGGAACTCCGCCCTCCGACTCTGCTCCCAGTCAGCAGCAACCAACTGGAACTGCGCCCTCCGACTCTGCTCCCAGTCAGCTGCAACCAACTGGAACTGCGCCCTCCGACTCTGCTCCCAGTCAGCTGCAACCAACTGGAACTCCGCCCTCCGACTCTGCTCCCAGTCAGCTGCAACCAACTGGAACTGTGCCCTCCGACTCTGCTCCCAGTCAGCTGCAACCAACTGGAACTGCGCCCTCTGACTCTGCTCCCGGTCAGCTGCAACCAACTGGAACTGCGCCCTCCGACTCTGCTCCCAGTCAGCTGCAACCAACTGGAACTGTGCCCTCCGACTCTGCTCCCAGTCAGCTGCAACCAACTGGAACTGTGCCCTCCGACTCTGCTCCCAGTCAGCTGCAACCAACTGGCCCTCCGCCCTCCGACTCTGCTCCCAGTCAGCTGCAACCAACTGGAACTCCGCCCTCCGACTCTGCTCCCAGTCAGCTGCAACCAACTGGAACTGCGCCCTCCGACTCTGCTCCCAGTCAGCTGCAACCAACTGGACCTCCGCCCTCCAACTCTGCTCCCCGTCAGCTGCATCCAACTGGACCTCCGCCCTCCGACTCTGCTCCCAGTCAGCTGCAACTAACTGGCCCTCCGCCCTCCGACTCTGCTCCCAGTCAGCAGCAACCAACTGGCCCTCCGCCCTCCGACTCTGCTCCCAGTCAGCTGCAACCAACTGGAACTCCGCCCTCCGACTCTGCTCCCAGTCAGCAGCAACCAACTGGAACTCCGGCCTCCGACTCTGCTCCCAGTCAGCTGCAACCAACTGGAATTCCGCCCTCCGACTCTGCTCCCCGTCAGCTGCAACCAACTGGAACTGTGCCCTCCGACTCTGCTCCGAGTCAGCTGCAACCAACTGGAACTGTGCCCTCCGACTCTGCTCCCAGTCAGCTGCAACCAACTGGCCCTCCGCCCTCCGACTCTGCTCCCAGTCAGCAGCAACCAACTGGAACTGCGGCCTCCGACTCCGCTCCCAGTCAGCTGCAACCAACTGGAACTGCGCCCTCCGACTCTTCTCCCAGTCAGCTGCAACCAACTGGAACTGTGCCCTCCGACTCTGGTCCCAGTCAGCTGCAACCAACTGGCCCTCCGCCCTCCGACTCTGCTCCCAGTAAGCTGCAACCAACTGGACCTCCGCCCTCCGACTCTGCTCCCAGTCAGCTGCAACCAACTGGAACTGTGCCCTCCGACTCTGCTCCCAGTCAGCTGCAACCAACTGGAACTGTGCCCTCCGACTCTGCTCCCCGTCAGCTGCAACCAACAGGAACTGTGCCCTCCGACTCTGCTCCCAGTCAGCAGCAACCAACTGGAACTGTGCCCTCCGACTCTGCTCCCAGTCAGCTGCAACCAACTGGAACTCCGCCCTCCGACTCTGCTCCCAGTCAGCAGCAACCAACTGGAACTGCGCCCTCCGACTCTGCTCCCAGTCAGCTGCAACCAACTGGAACTGCGCCCTCCGACTCTGCTCCCAGTCAGCAGCAACCAACTGGAACTCCGCCCTCCGACTCTGCTCCCAGTCAGCTGCAACCAACTGGAACTCCGCCCTCCGACTCTGCTCCCAGTCAGCAGCAACCAACTGGAACTGCGCCCTCCGACTCTGCTCCCAGTCAGCTGCAACCAACTGGAACTGCGCCCTCCGACTCTGCTCCCAGTCAGCTGCAACCAACTGGAACTCCGCCCTCCGACTCTGCTCCCAGTCAGCTGCAACCAACTGGAACTGTGCCCTCCGACTCTGCTCCCAGTCAGCTGCAACCAACTGGAACTGCGCCCTCTGACTCTGCTCCCGGTCAGCTGCAACCAACTGGAACTGTGCCCTCCGACTCTGCTCCCAGTCAGCTGCAACCAACTGGCCCTCCGCCCTCCGACTCTGCTCCCAGTCAGCTGCAACCAACTGGAACTCCGCCCTCCGACTCTGCTCCCAGTCAGCTGCAACCAACTGGAACTGCGCCCTCTGACTCTGCTCCCGGTCAGCTGCAACCAACTGGAACTGTGCCCTCCGACTCTGCTCCCAGTCAGCTGCAACCAACTGGCCCTCCGCCCTCCGACTCTGCTCCCTGTCAGTAGCAACCAACTGGAACTGTGCCCTCCGACTCTGCTCCCAGTCAGCTGCAACCAACTGGAACTCCGCCCTCCGACTCTGCTCCCAGTCAGCTGCAACCAACTGGCCCTCCGCCCTCCGACTCTGCTCCCAGTCAGCTGCAACCAACTGGAACTGCGCCCTCCGACTCTGCTCCCAGTCAGCTGCAACCAACTGGAACTGCGCCCTCCGACTCTGCTCCCAGTCAGCTGCAACCAACTGGACCTCCGCCCTCCGACTCTGCTCCCAGTCAGCAGCAACCAACTGGCCCTCCGCCCTCCGACTCTGCTCCCCGTCAGCTGCAAACAACTGGCCCTCCGCCCTCCGACTCTGCTCCCAGTCAGCAGCAACCAACTGGCCCTCCGCCCTCCGACTCTGCTCCCAGTCAGCTGCAAACAACTGGCCCTCCGCCCTCCGACTCTGCTCCCAGTCAGCTGCAACCAACTGGAACTGTGCCCTCCGACTCTGCTCCCAGTCAGCTGCAACCAACTGGCCCTCCGCCCTCCGACTCTGCTCCCAGTCACTGCAACCAACTGGAACTCCGCCCTCCAATTCTGCTCCCTGTCAGTAGCAACCAACTGGAACTGTGCCCTCCGACTCTGCTCCCAGTCACTGCAACCAACTGGAACTGTGCCCTCCGACTCTGCTCCCGGTCAGCTGCAACCAACTGGAACTGCGCCCTCCGACTCTGCTCCCCGTCAGCTGCAACCAACTGGAACTCCGCCCTCCGACTCTGCTCCCAGTCAGCTGCAACCAACTGGAACTGTGCCCTCCGACTCTGCTCCCAGTCAGCTGCAACCAACTGGACCTCCGCACTCCGACTCTGCTCCCAGTCAGCTGCAACCAACTGGAACTGTGCCCTCCGACTCTGCTCCCGGTCAGCTGCAACCAACTGGCCCTCCGCCCTCCGACTCTGCTCCCTGTCAGTAGCAACCAACTGGAACTGCGCCCTCCGACTCTGCTCCCTGTCAGTAGCAACCAACTGGACCTCCGCCCTCCGACTCTGCTCCCAGTCAGCTGCAACCAACTGGAACTGCGCCCTCCGACTCTGCTCCCAGTCAGCTGCAACCAACTGGCCCTCCGCCCTCCGACTCTGCTCCCAGTCAGCAGCATCCAACTGGAACTCCGCCCTCCGACTCTGCTCCCAGTCAGCTGCAACCAACTGGAACTCCGCCCTCCGACTCTGCTCCCAGTCAGCTGCAACCAACTGGAACTCCGCCCTCCGACTCTGCTCCCAGTCAGCTGCAACCAACTGGAACTGTGCCCTCCGACTCTGCTCCCAGTCAGCTGCAACCAACTGGATCTCCGGCCTCCGACTCTGCTCCCAGTCAGCTGCAACCAACTGGCCCTCCGCCCTCCGACTCTGCTCCCAGTCAGCAGCAACCAACTGGAACTGCACCCTCCGACTCTGCTCCCAGTCAGCAGCAACCAACTGGAACTGTGCCCCCCGACTCTGCTCCCAGTCAGCTGCATCCAACTGGATCTCCGGCCTCCGACTCTGCTCCCAGTCAGCAGCAACCAACTGGCCCTCCGGCCTCCGACTCTGCTCCCGGTCAGCAGCAACCAACTGGAACTGTGCCCTCCGACTCTGCTCCCAGTCAGCAGCAACTAACTGGAACTGCGCCCTCCGACTCTGCTCCCAGTCAGCTGCAACCAACTGGACCTCCGCCCTCCGATTCTGCTCCCAGTCAGCTGCAACCAACTGGAACTGCGCCCTCCGACTCTTCTCCCAGTCAGCTGCAACCAACTGGAACTGTGCCCTCCGACTCTGCTCCCAGTCAGCTGCAACCAACTGGCCCTCCGCCCTCCGACTCTGCTCCCAGTCAGCAGCAACCAACTGGAACTGCGGCCTCCGACTCTGCTCCCAGTCAGCTGCAACCAACTGGAACTGCGCCCTCCGACTCTTCTCCCAGTCAGCTGCAACCAACTGGAACTGTGCCCTCCGACTCTGCTCCCAGTCAGCTGCAACCAACTGGCCCTCCGCCCTCCGACTCTGCTCCCAGTAAGCTGCAACCAACTGGACCTCCGCCCTCCGACTCTGCTCCCCGTCAGCTGCAACCAACTGGACCTCAGCCCTCCGACTCTGCTCCCCGTCAGCTGCAACCAACTGGCCATCCGCCCTCCGACTCTGCTCCCAGTCAGCTGCAACCAACTGGAACTGTGCCCTCCGACTCTGCTCCCAGTCAGCTGCAACCAACTGGAACTGTGCCCTCCGACTCTGCTCCCAGTCAGCTGCAACCAACTGGAACTCCGCCCTCCGACGCTGCACCCAGTCAGCTGCAACCAACTGGAACTGTGCCCTCCGACTCTGCTCCCAGTCAGCTGCAACTAACTGGAACTCCGCCCTCCGACTCTGCTCCCAGTCAGCTGCAACCAACTGGAACTCCGCCCTCCGACTCTGCTCCCAGTCACCTGCAACCAACTGGACCTCCGCCCTCCGACTCTGCTCCCAGTCAGCTGCAACCAACTGGACCTCCGCACTCCGACTCTGCTCCCAGTCAGCTGCAACCAACTGGAACTGCGCCCTCCGACTCTGCTCCCAGTCAGCTGCAACCAACTGGAACTGCGCCCTCCGACTCTGCTCCCAGTCAGCTGCAACCAACTGGAACTCCGCCCTCCGACTCTGCTCCCAGTCAGCAGCAACCAACTGGAACTGTGCCCTCCGACTCTGCTCCCAGTCAGCTGCAACCAACTGGATCTCCGCCCTCCGACTCTGCTCCCAGTCAGCTGCAACCAACTGGAACTGCGCCCTCCGACTCTGCTCCCAGTCAGCTGCAACTAACTGGACCTGTGCCCTCCGACTCTGCTCCCCGTCAGCTGCAACCAACTGGAACTGCGCCCTCCGACTCTGCTCCCAGTCAGCTGCAACCAACTGGAACTGTGCCCTCCGACTCTGCACCCAGTCAGCTGCAACCAACTGGAACTGCGCCCTCTGACTCTGCTCCCCGTCAGCTGCAACCAACTGGAACTGCGCCCTCCGACTCTGCTCCCAGTCAGCTGCAACCAACTGGAACTGTGCCCTCCGACTCTGCTCCCAGTCAGCTGCAACCAACTGGCCCTCCGCCCTCCGACTCTGCTCCCAGTCAGCTGCAACCAACTGGCCCTCCGCCCTCCGACTCTGCTCCCAGTCAGCTGCAACCAACTGGAACTGTGACCTCCGACTCTGCTCCCAGTCAGCTGCATCCAACTGGAACTCCGCCCTCCGACTCTGCTCCCAGTCAGCTGCAACCAACTGGAACTGTGCCCTCCGACTCTGCTCCCAGTCAGCTGCAACCAACTGGATCTCCGCCCTCCGACTCTGCTCACAGTCAGCTGCAACCAACTGGAACTGCGCCCTCCGACTCTGCTCCCAGTCAGCTGCAACCAACTGGAACTGCGCCCTCCGCCTCTGCTCCCAATCAGCTGCAACCAACTGGAACTGCGCCCTCCGACTCTGCTCCCAGTCAGCTGCAACCAACTGGACCTCCGCCCTCCAACTCTGCTCCCCGTCAGCTGCATCCAACTGGACCTCCGCCCTCCGACTCTGCTCCCAGTCAGCTGCAACCAACTGGCCCTCCGCCCTCCGACTCTGCTCCCAGTCAGCTGCAACTAACTGGCCCTCCGCCCTCCGCTCTGCTCCCCGACAGCTGCAACCAACTGGACCTCCGCCCTCCGACTCTGCTCCCAGTCAGCAGCAACCAACTGGAACTGCGCCCTCCGACTCTGCTCCCAGTCAGCAGCAACCAACTGGAACTGCGCCCTCCGACTCTGCTCCCAGTCAGCTGCAAACCAACTGGACCTCCGCCCTCCGACTCTGCTCCCAGTCAGCTGCAACCAACTGGCCCTCCGCCCTCCGACTCTGCTCCCCGTCAGCTGTAACCAACTGGAACTGTGCCCTCCGACTCTGCTCCCAGTCAGCTGCAACCAACTGGAACTGCGCCCTCCGACTCTGCTCCCAGTCAGCTGCAACCAACTGGAACTGCGCCCTCCGATTCTGCTCCCAGTCAGCTGCAACCAACTGGAACTGCGCCCTCCGACTCTGCTCCCAGTCAGCTGCAACCAACTGGAACTGCGCCCTCCGACTCTGCTCCCCGTCAGCTGCAACCAACTGGAACTCCGCCCTCCGACTCTGCTCCCAGTCAGCAGCAACCAACTGGACCTCCGCCCTCCGACTCTGCTCCCAGTCAGCTGCAACCAACTGGAACTGTGCCCTCCAACTCTGCTCCCAGTCAGCTGCAACCAACTGGACCTGCGCCTCCGACTCTGCTCCCAGTCAGCTGCAACCAACTGGAACTGTGCCCTCCGACTCTGCTCCCCGTCAGCTGCAACCAACTGGCCCTCCGCCCTCCGACTCTGCTCCCTGTCAGTAGCAACCAACTGGAACTCCGCCCTCCGACTCTGCTCCCGGTCAGCTGCAACCAACTGGCCCTCCGCCCTCCGACTCTGCTCCCTGTCAGTAGCAACCAACTGGAACTGTGCCCTCCGACTCTGCTCCCAGTCAGCTGCAACCAACTGGAACTGCGCCCTCCGACTCTGCTCCCAGTCAGCTGCAACCAACTGGAACTGTGCCCTCCGACTCTGCTCCCTGTCAGTAGCAACCAACTGGAACTGTGCCCTCCGACTCTGCTCCCAGTCAGCTGCAACCAACTGGAACTGCGCCCTCCGACTCTGCTCCCGGTCAGTAGCAACCAACTGGCCCTCCGCCCTCCGACTCTGCTCCCGGTCAGCTGCAACCAACTGGCCCTCCGCCCTCCGACTCTGCTCCCAGTCAGCTGCAAACAACTGGAACTGCGCCCTCCGACTCTGCTCCCAGTCAGCAGCAACCAACTGGAACTGCGCCCTCCGACTCTGCTCCCAGTCAGCAGCAACCAACTGGAACTGCGCCCTCCGACTCTGCTCCCAGTCAGCTGCAAACCAACTGGACCTCCGCCCTCCGACTCTGCTCCCAGTCAGCTGCAACCAACTGGCCCTCCGCCCTCCGACTCTGCTCCCCGTCAGCTGTAACCAACTGGAACTGTGCCCTCCGACTCTGCTCCCAGTCAGCTGCAACCAACTGGAACTGCGCCCTCCGACTCTGCTCCCAGTCAGCTGCAACCAACTGGAACTGCGCCCTCCGATTCTGCTCCCAGTCAGCTGCAACCAACTGGAACTGCGCCCTCCGACTCTGCTCCCAGTCAGCTGCAACCAACTGGAACTGCGCCCTCCGACTCTGCTCCCCGTCAGCTGCAACCAACTGGAACTCCGCCCTCCGACTCTGCTCCCAGTCAGCAGCAACCAACTGGACCTCCGCCCTCCGACTCTGCTCCCAGTCAGCTGCAACCAACTGGAACTGCGGCCTCCGACTCTGCTCCCAGTCAGCTGCAACCAACTGGAACTGTGCCCTCCGACTCTGCTCCCCGTCAGCTGCAACCAACTGGCCCTCCGCCCTCCGACTCTGCTCCCTGTCAGTAGCAACCAACTGGAACTCCGCCCTCCGACTCTGCTCCCGGTCAGCTGCAACCAACTGGCCCTCCGCCCTCCGACTCTGCTCCCTGTCAGTAGCAACCAACTGGAACTGTGCCCTCCGACTCTGCTCCCAGTCAGCTGCAACCAACTGGAACTGCGCCCTCCGACTCTGCTCCCAGTCAGCTGCAACCAACTGGAACTGTGCCCTCCGACTCTGCTCCCTGTCAGTAGCAACCAACTGGAACTGTGCCCTCCGACTCTGCTCCCAGTCAGCTGCAACCAACTGGAACTGCGCCCTCCGACTCTGCTCCCGGTCAGTAGCAACCAACTGGCCCTCCGCCCTCCGACTCTGCTCCCGGTCAGCTGCAACCAACTGGCCCTCCGCCCTCCGACTCTGCTCCCAGTCAGCTGCAAACAACTGGAACTCCGCCCTCCGACTCTGCTCCCAGTCAGCTGCAACCAACTGGAACTGCGCCCTCCGACTCTGCTCCCAGTCAGCTGCAACCAACTGGCCCTCCGGCCTCCGACTCTGCTCCCAGTCAGCTGCAACCAACTGGAACTGCGCCCTCCGACTCTGCTCCCAGTCAGCAGCAACCAACTGGAACTGCGCCCTCCGACTCTGCTCCCAGTCAGCTGCAACCAACTGGAACTGCGCCCTCCGACTCTGCTCCCAGTCAGCTGCAACCAACTGGAACTGCGCCCTCCGACTCTGCTCCCATTCAGCTGCAACCAACTGGAACTGCGCCCTCCGACTCTGCTCCCAGTCAGCAGCAACCAACTGGAACTCCGCCCTCCGACTCTGCTCCCAGTCAGCAGCAACCAACTGGCCCTCCGCCCTCCGACTCTGCTCCCGGTCAGCAGCAACCAACTGGAACTGCGCCCTCCGACTCTGCTCCCAGTCAGCTGCAACCAACTGGAACTGCGCCCTCCGACTCTGCTCCCAGTCAGCAGCAACCAACTGGAACTCCGCCCTCCGACTCTGCTCCCAGTCAGCTGCAACCAACTGGAACTCCGGCCTCCGACTCTGCTCCCAGTCAGCTGCAACCAACTGGACCTCCGCCCTCCGACTCTGCTCCCAGTCAGCTGCAACCAACTGGAACTCCGCCCTCCGACTCTGCTCCCAGTCAGCTGCAACCAACTGGAACTGCGCCCTCCGACGCTGCTCCCAGTCAGCAGCAACCAACTGGAACTGCGCCCTCCGACTCTGCTCCCAGTCAGCAGCAAGCAACTGGAACTCCGCCCTCCGACTCTGCTCCCAGTCAGCTGCAACCAACTGGAACTGCGCCCTCCGACTCTGCTCCCAGTCAGCTGCAACCAACTGGAACTGTGCCCTCCGACTCTGCTCCCAGTCAGCTGTAACCAACTGGAACTGTGCCCTCCGACTCTGCTCCCAGTCAGCTGCAACCAACTGGAACTGTGCCCTCCGACTCTGCTCCCAGTCAGCTGCAACCAACTGGAACTGCGCCCTCCGACGCTGCTCCCAGTCAGCTGCAACCAACTGGAACTGCGCCCTCCGACTCTGCTCCCAGTCAGCTGCAACCAACTGGAACTGCGCCCTCCGACTCTGCTCCCAGTCAGCTGCAACCAACTGGACCTCCGCCCTCCGACTCTGCTCCCAGTCAGCAGCAACCAACTGGACCTCCGCCCTCCGACTCTGCTCCCAGTCAGCTGCAACCAACTGGAACTCCGCCCTCCGACTCTGCTCCCAGTCAGCTGCAACCAACTGGACCTCCGCCCTCCGACTCTGCTCCCAGTCAGCAGCAACCAACTGGAACTGCGCCCTCCGACTCTGCTCCCAGTCAGCTGCAACCAACTGGAACTCCGCCCTCCGACTCTGCTCCCAGTCAGCTGCAACCAACTGGCCCTCCGCGCTCCGACTCTGCTCCCCGTCAGCTGCAACCAACTGGAACTCCGCCCTCCGACTCTGCTCCCAGTCAGCAGCAACCAACTGGAACTGCGCCCTCCGACTCTGCTCCCAGTCAGTTGCAACCAACTGGAACTGTGCCCTCCGACTCTGCTCCCAATCAGCAGCAACCAACTGGCCCTCCGCCCTCCGACTCTGCTCCCCGTCAGCTGCAACCAACTGGAACTCTGCCCTCCGACTCTGCTCCCAGTCAGCTGCAACCAACTGGAACTGTGCCCTCCGACTCTGCTCCCAGTCAGCTGCAACCAACTGGACCTCCGCACTCCGACTCTGCTCCCAGTCAGCAGCAACCAACTGGAACTCCGCCCTCCGACTCTGCTCCCAGTCAGCTGCAACTAACTGGAACTCCGCCCTCCGACTCTGCTCCCAGTCAGCTGCAACCAACTGGAACTGCGCCCTCCGACTCTGCTCCCAGTCAGCTGCAACTAACTGGAACTCCGCCCTCCGACTCTGCTCCCAGTCAGCTGCAACTAACTGGAACTCCGCCCTCCGACTCTGCTCCCAGTCAGCTGCAACCAACTGGAACTGTGCCCTCCGACTCTGCTCCCAGTCAGCAGCAACCAACTGGCCCTCCGCCCTCCGACTCTGCTCCCGGTCAGCTGCAACCAACTGGACCTCCGCACTCCGACTCTGCTCCCAGTCAGCAGCAACCAACTGGAACTCCGCCCTCCGACTCTGCTCCCAGTCAGCTGCAACCAACTGGAACTGCGGCCTCCGACTCTGCTCCCAGTCAGCTGCAACCAACTGGAACTGCGCCCTCCGACTCTGCTCCCAGTCAGCTGCAACCAACTGGAACTCCGCCCTCCGACTCTGCTCCCAGTCAGCAGCAACCAACTGGACCTCCGCCCTCCGACTCTGCTCCCAGTCAGCTGCAACCAACTGGAACTCCGCCCTCCGACTCTGCTCCCAGTCAGCTGCAACCAACTGGAACTCCGCCCTCCGACTCTGCTCCCAGTCAGCTGCAACCAACTGGACCTCCGCACTCCGACTCTGCTCCCAGTCAGCTGCAACCAACTGGAACTGCGCCCTCCGACTCTGCTCCCAGTCAGCTGCAACCAACTGGCCCTCCGCCCTCCGACTCTGCTCCCAGTCAGCTGCAACCAACTGGAACTGTGCCCTCCGACTCTGCACCCAGTCAGCTGCAACTAACTGGAACTGTGCCCTCCGACTCTGCTCCCAGTCAGCTGCAACCAACTGGAACTCCGCCCTCCGACTCTGCACCCAGTCAGCTGCAACCAACTGGAACTGCGCCCTCCGACTCTGCTCCCAGTCAGCTGCAACCAACTGGACCTGTGCCCTCCGACTCTGCTCCCAGTCAGCAGCAACCAACTGGAACTCCGCCCTCCGACTCTGCTCCCAGTCAGCTGCAACCAACTGGAACTGCGCCCTCCGACTCTGCTCCCAGTCAGCTGCAACCAACTGGAACTGCGCCCTCCGACTCTGCTCCCAGTCAGCTGCAACCAACTGGAACTGCGCCCTCCGACTCTGCTCCCAGTCAGCTGCAACCAACTGGAACTGCGCCCTCCGACTCTGCTCCCAGTCAGCTGCAACCAACTGGCCCTCCGCCCTCCGACTCTGCTCCCAGTCAGCTGCAACCAACTGGAACTGTGCCCTCCGACTCTGCTCCCGGTCAGCAGCAACCAACTGGAACTGTGCCCTCCGACTCTGCTCCCAGTCAGCTGCAACCAACTGGACCTCCGCCCTCCGACTCTGCTCCCAGTCAGCTGCAACCAACTGGACCTCCGCCCTCCGACTCTGCTCCCAGTCAGCTGCAACCAACTGGAACTGTGCCCTCCGACTCTGCTCCCAGTCAGCTGCAAACAACTGGACCTCCGCCCTCCGACTCTGCTCCCAGTCAGCAGCATCCAACTGGAACTGCGCCCTCTGACTGTGCTCCCAGTCAGCTGCAACCAACTGGAACTGCGCCCTCCGACTCTGCTCCCAGTCAGCTGCACTCTCTGTAAACTCCCGGCTCCCTTCACATTCTTTGAGGAAATGAAATGAAAGGAGCACCTTCCTCCCTCCTCACCTAACTCCCCGAGTCACCAAACTCTCACTTTAACACTGTAATGCACACAAATTCAGCACTCAAGTGCAAACAAACTGGATAGAGTGGATGGGCAGGCATTCTTTCCCAGGGTGGAGGGGTCAGTCACCAGGGGGCACAGTTAATGTCCATGGGGCAAAGTTTAGAGGAGATGTGCGAGGCAGGTTTACGCAGAGGGTGGTGAGGGCCTGGAACGCGTGGCCAGGGGAGGTTGTGGAAACAGATACATTAACGGTGTTCAAAAAGCATCTTGACAAACACATGGATAGGACGGGTATAGAGGGACACAGCACAAGGAAGCGCTGAGGGTTTTGGCCAAGGCTGGTATCATGACCAGTGCAGACGTGGAGGGCCGAAGGGCCTGTTCCTGTGCTGTGTTGTTCTTTGAATGTATGATTTCAACCTCTTGAGGGAGTGGCCAACCTCAAAGAGAGCCAGCAACATCTGCAATTGGTGTAAGTGCTCCAAGATCTGTAGACGGAATGGTGAACAACATTATCTCGCAGGTGGCCCAAAGGTTTGCTGTTACATCTCTTTGAACCAGCGTGAGACCACACCAAGGGCTGGTGTCAGGTTCCCTGCAAAATGAGAGAATCCCGGTTTCCATGGACCCTCCGTCAGGACGCCACCTGTGAGCCCATCACTGATGTCTACCCCTGTCACAGTGCAGGCTTTGCAGTCCCAGTAATTGCCCCAACCGGTCCCTGAATGGGAGGCCGACCAACACGGCCCTCACGGCTGAGGATGGGGAAAGACATTCTCCAAGGCAACAAGGACAGCGCTGTGTAGGAGTGTCCGAGTATGAAGGCACCAAACAGGCCACTGAATGGGTCAGTGTATAGTTTTGAACATTAACATAGTCCAGAACATTTGCTGATCCATGTTTTACTCCAGCAAAATTGTTTGTGCAATTGATAATGGATAGATATTGCAATTATTTATACACTTGTCATCATTATCTCCATAAGGGACCTGGATATTGCAGACAGCAGACTTTGCACATACGCTGACTGTGTTGCTTTGCTTGGCCACTGTAATGGTTCAGGGCAGGGTTTTGTCCGTTGGCAGGGGTATGTCTGCTCACTACCTCCTGAGGGATCGATGAGCTGAACCGCTGTTGAATGATTGGTTCCTGGTTACAATAACATCCTGTTCCTCTGCAACAACCCTCGGTCCTGCAACTGACAGGTCTCAGCCTCCGTGCCCCCTTGCTCTCCTCTCCTTCCTCTGAGGAATAGGAGGATTCTTCCTCCTCTTCTACATTGAGTGTCACATCGCTGTGCTGCATCAGACTGTATAGCATGCAGCAAACATCCTATCATAACAGAAACCCTGCCATGTGTGTCCTGGAGGCTGCCCCCAGAGTAGTGGAGGCATCTGACTCTCATTGTGGGAAAGCCTATGTTCTACTCAAAGGCTCTGCTGCTTGGAAACAGCTGTAGTCGTCACATCGCTGTTTGAAGGTGTTTCATTCCTCATGGGGTCAGCTAGTATAGAACATAGAACATAGAAAAATACAGCACAGAACAGGCCCTTCAGCCCACGATGTTGTGCCGAGCCTTTGTCCTAGATTAATCATAGATTATCATTGAATTTACAGTGCAGAAGGAGGCCATTCGGCCCATTGAGTTTGCGCCGGCTCCTGGAAAGAGCACTGTACCCAAGGTCAACACCTCCACCCCATCCCCATAACCCATCAACCCCACCCAACACTAAGGGCAATTTTGGACACTAAGGGCAATTTATCCTGGCTAATCCACCTAACCGGCACATCTTTGGACTGTGGGAGGAAACCGGAACACCCGGAGGAAACCCACGCACACACGGGGAGGATGTGCAGACTCCGCCCAGACAGTGACCCAAGCCAGAATCGAACCTGGGACCTTGGAGCTGTGAAGCATTGTGCTATCCACAATGCTACCGTGCTACCCTTAAGAACAAATAAATCTACACTATATCATTTTCCCGTAATCCATGTACCTATCCAACAGCTGCTTGAAGGTCCCTAATGTTTCCGACTCAACTACTTCCACAGGCAGTGCATTCCATGCCCCCACTACTCTCTGGGTAAAGAACCTACCTCTGATATCCCTCCTATATCTTCCACCATTCACCTTAAATTTATGTCACCTTGTAATGGTTTGTTCCACCCGGGGAAAAAGTCTTTGACTGTCTACTCTATCTATTCCCCTGATCACCTTATAAACCTCTATCAAGTCGCCCCTCATCCTTCTCCGTTCTAATGAGAAAAGGCCTAGCACCCTCAACCTTTCCTCGTAAGACCTACTCTCCATTCCAGGCAACATCCCGGTAAATCTCCTTTGCACCTTTTCCAAAGCTTCCACATCCTTCCTAAAATGAGGCGACCAGAACTGTACACAGTACTCCAAATGTGGCCTTACCAAAGGTTTGTGCAGCTGCATCATCACCTCACGGCTCTTAAATTCAATCCCTCTGTTAATGAACGCTAGCACACCATAGGCCTTCTTTACAGCTCTATCCAATTGAGTGGCAACTTTCAAAGATGTATGAACATAGACCACAAGATCTCTCTGCTCCTCACATTGCCAAGAACTCTACCGTTAACCCTGTATTCCGCATTCATATTTGTCCTTCCAAAATGGACAACCTCACACTTTTCAGGGTTAAACTCCATCTGCCACTTCTCAGCCCAGCTCTGCATCCTATCTATGTCTCTTTGCAGCCGACAACAGCCCTCCTCACTATCCACAACTCCACCAATCTTCGTATCATCTGCAAATTTACTGACCCACCCTTCAACTCTCTCATCCAAGTCATTAATGAAAATCACAAACAGCAGAGGACCCAGAACTGATCCCTGCGGTACGCCACTGGTAACTGGGATCCAGGCTGAATATTTGCCATCCACCACCACTCTCTGACTTCTATCGGTTAGCCAGTTCGTTATCCAACAGGCCAAATTTCCCACTATCCCATGCCTCCTTACTTTCTGCAGAAGCCTACCATGGGGAGCCTTATCAAATGCCTTACTAAAATCCATGTACACTACATCCACTGCTTTACCTTCATCCACATGCTTGGTCACCTCCTCAAAGAATTCAATAAGACTTGTAAGGCAAGACCTACCCCTCACAAATCCGTGCTGACTATCCCTAATCAAGCAGTGTCTTTCCAGATGCTCAGAAATCCGATCCTTCAGTACCATTTCCATTACTTTGCCTACCACGGAAATAAGACTAACTGGCCTGTAATTCCCAGGGTTATCCCTATTCCCTTTTTTGAACAGGGGCACGACATTCGCCACTCTCCAATCCCCTGGTACCACCCCTGTTGACAGTGAGGACGAAAAGATCATTGCCAACGGCTCTGCAATTTCATCTCTTGCTTCCCATAGAATCCTTGGATATATCCCGTCAGGCCCGGGGGACTTGTCTATCCTCAAGTTTTTCAAAATGCCCAACACATCTTCCTTCCTGACAAGTATTTCCTCGAGCTTACCAATCTGTTTCACACTGTCCTCCCCAACAATATCGCCCCTCTCATTTGTAAATACAGAAGAAAAGTACTCGTTCAAGACCTCTCCTATCTCTTCAGACTCAATACACAATCTCCCGCTACTGTCCTTGATCGGACCTACCCTCGCTCTAGTCATTCTCATATTTCTCACATATGTGAAAAGGCCTTGGGGTTTTCCTTGGTCCTACCCGCCAAAGAAAGTATCTATCCATGGGGTCAGAGGATTGGGCAGAACATTCACAGCAACTTTGACTCACATGATGAGGAAATTATGGGAGCTCCTGGGTAACAATGTTACAATATCCTAAACACGTGCACGGTCAACTCCAGCCCCACAGACCCCAACAGAAGTGAATTAGCCAATAATTTGTGCATTTTGCTAAGATCTTTGACCCTTAACTGCTGCAATGAGTTACAAGCACCAGATATGCAAGTAAAATAATTTTTTAAAAATTGTTTATTGAAACAAGGAAAAAGATGAACATATAATGGTAAGAATGGAACAATGCTCTGCTAATCTAACTATTCTCCAAACCCCGTCCCACCCTCCACCCAGACACACACAATACAGACACACGGTGGGGGTAAGGAAAGGATTGAAAGTAATGGGGATTAAAAGGCGTGTGATGGCTCTTTGCTGCTGAGGTAGTGGTCTTTGTAGCCAGCGATCTTCTAATGGTGTCTTCAACCAGAGCCTGTAGATTTTCACTTTTAACCACCGGGGTCTTCACACTGAGAATCCCCCCACTGAGCTCGGCTCCATCCTGACAGGCCTCCACCAGGTTGACTTTCAGTCTCACTGAGACAACTTTAACATTCTCTACCTGAGAAGTTAAACCGAGATCGACTGCTCCAGACATCGACTGCTTGTCTGCCGTTTTTGCAGATCAAGATTCACTTCCAGGTCAATTGGCTCAGGTTAAACAGGCTGCAGAGAGAAAGGTCAGCTTCAGCTCCCCAGCCTTCAATCCGAGATTTAAACCTTCACAGGATGGATGGAGAGAGTGTTTAAACCAGCTCCTAACTGTTTGTGAGGTCCGAACAGAACTGAGAACTGATATGCTAAACGGGTCAACAAACAAGGCTTTATGGGTTGACATAGAAATACAAAAGGGGCAATATACTGGGAGTACATTACAGACGCCCAAATAATGAAAGGGAGATTGAAGATCAAATATATCGGTGGATGTCTGCCTGGAAGAAGGAGAGGACAATGATAGTACAAGACTTTAACTATCCCAATGTAAACTGGGATTCAAACAATATAAGGGGAACGGAGGGAGAAAAACACATGCAGTGTGTCCAGAATTTGTTCAACCAATTAGTGACATGGTTAGGTGGGGTTACTGGGTTATGGGGATAGGGTGGAGCTGTGGGGCCGAATGGTCTCCTTCTGCACTGTAAATTCTATGATCTATGACCTGGGAGTGTGGTGGAGGCAGGTTCAATCGAGGCACTCAGAGGGTATTAGATGATTATTTGAATGGAAACAATGTGCAGGAGGCAGGGGGATGGCCCGGAATCATGATGCTCATTCAGAGAGCCGGTGCAGAAACGATGGGCTGAATGGCCTCCTTCTGAGTAATAACAATTCTGTGACACGTGACACTTCACCAAATAACTTCTGGATATCTAAGTACAGTACATCCACTTGTTCCCCTTTATCCACAGCACATTTTACTTCCTCAAAGATCTCCAATTCATTGGTTGGAGAGGGGTGGCGCTCTCCAGTCACCCAGCCCCACCCAGTGTTTCTCGGCAGCTGGCTGTTCGCTGGCAGCGGGATTCTCCCTTCCCACCGCTTGTCGATTTCTCATGGAAGTCACCCCCTGTCGGCAGGAAACCCGCGGCCAATCGGAGTAGAGAATCCCGGCCATGATTTCCCTTTCACGAAACCATGTTGACCCTGCCTGATTACTGAAACTCTCTGCTATTACTTAGCACCTTCAGAGGATAATACCCGTTATTTACCGCCTGAGGGTTTCAGCTAAAGGTAACCTGGGTAATCTGCCCCTGACTCATTTATGGTCAACATCACGTGACCTAAGCTTCTGGCCTTTCGGAAAGATTTGATAGATTTCTGGCCTTGAAGGTCACTCTGCTGTTTAACGTTCTGACTACAGGGACCCAAAGCAGGACTCCAGGCCGGACCACACTCTGCATCAATCCTCATAGCCTGGTTTCTGGAATATTCCTGCCATTACCGATTGAGTAGACAAGTTCCCGTCTGCCAATTTCACTGCTGTGTCCGCATCAACTTTCAAGGAATTCTGAAATTCTGCTTTTCAACAAAGTGAAGCTGCCTGATCTCTAACTGTCACATGAAGGAAGCCACACTGGACTCTGCCAATCACGTGAACTAATATGTGGTTACATAAAAAGATAGAAACATAGAAATAGGGGCAGGAGGAGGTCATTCGGCCCTTCGAGCCCTTCACCATTCATTATGATCACGGCTAATCATCCAACTCAATAGCCTAATCCCGCTTTCCCCCCATTTCCTTTGATCCCCTTCACCCTCAGTATCTGACTGCTTCTTGGAAACATACAATGTTTTATTCTCAACTACTTCCTGCGGTAATGAATTCCACAGGCCCACCACTCTCTGGGTGAAGACATTTCTCCTCATCTCTATCCTTATGGGCAGCACGGTGTTCCAGGAAGGCGAATAAAGAGCAGCAGAGGCATATCTACGTGGATCCGACTGCTCATCTCCGATACTTCAGGGCGAAGCCTTTTCCTCATCTGCTGCTTCCAAAATTCGATGCAGAACTATGATGCCTACAGGATCTGGGGGTCATGCAAGCCGTGCAGTTTGCGGAATGGGCAGCACCTATGGTGCCGGTGATAAAGTCTGATAAAACCGTCCGTTTCTGTGGGGATTCTAAGCTCACCGTCAACAGGGCTTCATGGCTGGGCTGTTACCCAATGACCCTGGTCAAGGATTCATTCGCTAGATTGGCTGGGGGCTCCTTTCCAAAGCTGGACACAAGCCAAGGGTACCTGCAGGGGGGGCTCGATCCGGATTCCAGGAAGGTTGCCAATATGCACCGAGGATTGTTTGAAGATGCCCACTTTCCATTTGGGCCCCTGCAGTTTTTCAGTGAGTGACGGAAAACATCTTCCAGGGCCGTCCGAAAGTTGACGTCTATTTGGACGATGTGTTGGCCACCGGTTTGTTCTGGGAGCGGCGTTTACAGAACCCCAAGATGTATCATGGAGTTCAACCAACCTCCCCCTTTAATGGATTGGTGCTTTTGAAGCACACGGCTTGTTCCCCAGGCGTGGGATTACAATTATGGACACGTGGGTTTTTAAACACAAAACACTGTTTATTCAATGAACTCAACTTAACCTTTTAAATAAAGATTGGATCCCTTAACACCCCTTACTTCAAAGATAACCCCGAAAATAATACAACACTAAACAATCCCTCAAAATGTTCCTTGAAACATTCAAAATACTTCCCCTTTAACAACAGACATGAGGTTACATTCAATATATTTATAGTCTTTGGATTTGCAGACACCCACAGACCAGTTCTCTGTTTTCTTCCTGCAGCCCACAGCAAAACACACAGACACTCCCAGCCTCATCCTCAAACTGGCTTCTTCCTTTCATGCAGCTCTCAGCAAACCAGCCAGGCACTTTCCAGCTGCTCTCAGCAAAACACACAGACACTCCCAGCTTTCTCCTCAAACTGAAACCAAAAGCAGAAGTGAGCTCAGCTCAGCTCCCCCTGACATCACTTCAGTAATATGATCAGCTTAATTTGTTAAAGGTACATTTCTTAAACATCCAATTCTTAAAGGCACTCTTGCATGACACCTCCCCCCAAGAAAAAAAAATAAACCATCAACTTCAAGATGGTTTCATTTTTCACTTTTGCACCATCCACTAAGAAATGTACATAGTAAATATACCTTTTTGTTTTAAAAGTACAACAAACGCAAACAGATATAACAATATAGTCCCTTTTTCCCATTCTTCTTCCTCCAACCGAAAACCTTCTCGATTGACAGTCTCTTTGAACAAGAAAGTCTCTGCACGATCCATCCATTCCTCTACTCCTCGGCATTTCTCTTTAGAATCAGATACTTTAGTTCAATCTGACCACAGAGTCCCTTGCAATTCTCCAATACAGGAGCATTGGTGATCACAGCTGTCAGGCAGTCAAATGCCTGTTGAAAGTCCGTTGTCCATTGAAATTTTTGACGTTTCTTTAGCAAGTCCATCAGTGGAGTAATCATGCCACAAAATTTTTGCGCAAATGTTCGATCAAATCCACTCATGCTAAGAAATCGTATTATTTCCCTTCGTCTTGAGGGTATCGGAAACTCCTCAAGGAAAGTGATTCGGGCTTCTCCAAATTCACTTTCGGCTAGGTTCATCACCAAACCCGCCTCCTGAAATCGATCAAAGAACTCCATACGAGCTTTAAGATGTTCTTTCCATGTCTGGAAGTTGGAAATAAAAGCAGATTGTCCCACTTTCTCAATGCAATCCTTCAAATGTGGGATAGGATAAGAGTCCGTTCATGTAACTGCATTCACCTTTCGATAGTCCACACACAACCGTTGGGTACTGTCTGGTTTAGGTACCATCACTATGGGTGAGCTCCATTGGCTGCAACCCACTTCAATTCTGCTATTTTTAAGCATACTCTCAATCTCTCTGTTAACCTGTGCCAATTTTAAAGGGTTAAGTCTATATGGATGTTGTTTGATCGGAACAGCATTTCCCACATCTACATCATGTATAGCCATTTCAGTACTTCCCAATTTATCTCTACAGACCTGCCCATGTGATATCAATAACTCTTTCAGGTCAGTTTGTTTTTCCTCTGGAAGGTAACTTAACAATTGATCCCAATTTTTGAGAACATCCTCATTTTCCAATTTAATTTGAGGTATGTCAAATTCACAGTCATCTGGATTTGGTTCATCACTTTGAGTTAGAATCATTAAAACCTCCTTTTTCTCTCCTTCCCTTTCAAAGTACCTTTTAAGTTTATTCACATGACACACTCGGTGAGTCTATCTGGTGTTTTTACCACATAATTCACCTCACTTAATTTCCTTTCAATCTGATACAGTCCACAAAACCCACCTTTTAAAGGCTCCCCTACCACTGGTAACAACACTAAAACTTTATCCCACTGGCAAAACCACGAACTTTGGATTTCTTGTCCGCTACCCATTTCATCACATCTTGTGCAACTTTCAAATGTTGTCTAGCCAATTCACCTGCTCTATTTAACCGTTCCCTAAAATTTGACACATAATCCAATAATGTAATTTCTGATTTCTCACTCACCAATTGTTCCTTTCACAATTTAAGTGGTCCTCTTACCTCATGACCAAAAATTAGTTCAAAAGGACTGAATTTGGTTGACTAATTAGGTGCATCCCTAATTGCAAACAGTACGAATGGAATTCCTTTATCCCAATCCTCTGGATAATCTTGACAATAAGCCCTCAACATTGTCTTTAATGTCTGATGCCACCTTTCTAACGCTCCCTGCGATTCTGGATGGTACGCAGTTGATTTAAATTGTTTTATTCCGAAGCTATCCATAACTTCTTTGAATAACTTGGATTGGATTGGATTTGTTTATTGTCACGTGTACCGAGGTACAGTGAAAAGTATTTTTCTGCGAGCAGCTCAACAGATCATTAAGTACATGAGAAGAAAAGGGAATAAAAGGAAATACATAATAGGGCAACACAACATATACAATGTAACTACATAAGCACTGGCATCGGATGAAGCATACAGGGTGTAGTGTTAATGAGGTCAGTCCATAAGAGGGTCATTTAGGAGTCTGGTGACAGCGGGGAAGAAGCTGTTTTTGAGTCTGTTCGTGCGTGTTCTCAGACTTCTGTATCTCCTGCCCGATGGAAGAAGTTGGAAGAGTGAGTAAGCCGGGTGGGAGGGATCTTTGATTATACTGCCCGCTTTCCCCAGGCAGCGGGAGGTGTAGATGGAGTCAATGGATGGGAGGCGGGTTCGTGTGATGGACTGGGCGGTGTTCACGACTCTCTGAAGTTTCTTGCGGTCCTGGGCCGAGCAGTTGCCATACCAGGCTGTGATGCAGCCCGATAGGATGCTTTCTATGGTGCATCTGTAAAAGTTGGTAAGAGTCAATGTGGACATGCCGAATTTCCTTAGTTTCCTGAGGAAGTATAGGCGCTGTTGTGCTTTCTTGGTGGTAGCGTCGACGTGGGTGGACCAGGACAGATTTTTGGAGATGTGCACCCCTAAGAATTTGAAACTGCTAACCATCTCCACCTCGGCCCCGTTGATGCTGACAGGGGTGTGTACAGTACTTTGCTTCCTGAAGTCAATGACCAGCTCTTTAGTTTTGCTGGCATTGAGGGCGAGATTGTTGTCGCTACACCACTTACCTTGCAGGAGCAGCCCTTAGAATTTCGGCGGGAGCGGAGTGCAGGGGTCTGTCGGGAGGTGAGTATTTGATTTAAAAACACTTACCTGGTCCCGTTTCTGTTCTTCTTTTCTGTTTTATTTTTTATTTTATTTTTTTATATAAAGCGGGAACCGGAAGTTCGACTCGCGGACTCCTGGGAAGGTCCCCCCCACCCCCCCCCCCAACCCCCCCCGCCCCCCCCCCCCCCCCGCCCCCCTCCCACCCCCCCACCAATAAATTCTGGTGGAGAGGAAACCGGTGACACTACACGTGTAGTGTCTCCCACCCGCCCTCCTCCTCTAACCTAATAATAAAACCCATTGGTGTGAGGTAAGTACCATATTATATTATTATTATTTTTAAAATTTATTTACTAACCAGATCTTGGTTGGAAGTTAGAGGGATGGCAGGGAAGGGAGTGCAATGTTCCTCCTGCAGGATGTTTGAGGTGAGGGATGCAGTTAGTGTCCCTGCTGATTTTACCTGCAGGAAGTGCTGCCATCTCCAGCTCCTCCAAGACCGAGTTAGGGAACTCGAGCTGGAGTTGGAAGAACTTCGGGTCATTCGGGAGGCAGAAGGGGTCATAGATAGCGGCTTCAGGGAATTAGTTACACCAAAGATTGGAGATAGATGGGTAACTGTAAGAGGGACTGGGAAGAAGCAGTCAGTGCAGGGATCCCCTGCGGTCGTTCCCCTGAGAAACAAGTATACCGCTTTGGATACTTGTGGGGGGGGAGACTTACCAGGGGTAAGCCAGGGGGTACGGGCCTCTGGCACGGAGTCTGTCCCTGTTGCTCAGAAGGGAAGGGGGGAGAGGAGCAGAGCATTAGTAATTGGGGACTCTATAGTCAGGGGCACAGATAGGAGATTTTGTGGGAGCATGAGATACTCACGTTTGGTATGTTGCCTCCCAGGTGCAAGGGTACGTGATGTCTCAGATCGTGTTTTCCGGGTCCTTAAGGGGGAGGGGGAGCAGCCCCAAGTCGTGGTCCACATTGGCACTAACGACATAGGTAGGAAAGGGGACAAGGATGTCAGGCAGGCTTTCAGGGAGCTAGGATGGAAGCTCAGAACGAGAACAAACAGAGTTGTTATCTCTGGGTTGTTGCCCGTGCCACGTGATAATGAGATGAGGAATAGGGAGAGAGAGCAATTAAACACGTGGCTACAGGGATGGTGCAGGCGGGAGGGATTCAGATTTCTGGATAACTGGGGCTCTTTCTGGGGAAGGTGGGACCTCTACTGACAGGATGGTCTACATCTGAACCTGAGGGGCACAAATATCCTGGGGAGGAGATTTGTTAGTGCTCTTTGGGGGGGTTTAAACTAATGCAGCAGGGGCATGGGAACCTGGATTGTAGTTTTCGGGTACGGGAGATTGAGAGTATAGAGGTCAGGAGCACAGATTTGACGTCGCAGGAGGGGGCCAGTGTTCAGGTAGGTGGTTTGAAGTGTGTCTACTTCAATGCCAGGAGTATACGAAATAAGGTAGGGGAACTGGCAGCATGGGTTGGTACCTGGGACTTCGATGTTGTGGCCATTTCGGAGACATGGATAGAGCAGGGACAGGAATGGTTGTTGCAGGTTCCGGGGTTTAGGTGTTTTAGTAAGCTCAGAGAAGGAGGCAAAAGAGGGGGAGGTGAGGCGCTGCTAGTCAAGGGCAGTATTATGGTGGCGGAGAGGATGCTAGATGGGGACTCATCTTCCGAGGTAGTATGGGCTGAGGTTAGAAACAGGAAAGGAGAGGTCACCCTGTTGGGAGTTTTCTATAGGCCTCCAAATAGTTCTAGGGATGTAGAGGAAAGGATGGCGAAGATGATTCTGGATAAGAGCGAAAGTAACAGGGTAGTTATTATGGGAGACTTTAGCTTTCCAAATATTGACTGGAAAAGATACAGTTCAAGTACATTGGATGGGTCGTTTTTTGTATAATGTGTGCAGGAGGGTTTCCTGACACAATATGTTGACAGGCCAACAAGAGGCGAGGCCACATTGGATTTGGTTTTGGGTAATGAACCAGGCCAGGTGTTGGATTTGGAGGTAGGTGAGCACTTTGGGGACAGTGACCATAATTCGGTGACGTTTATGTTAGTGATGGAAAGGGATAAGTATACCCCACAGGGCAAGAGTTATAGCTGGGGGAAGGGCAATTATGATGCCATTAGACATGACTTGGGAGGGGTAGGTTGGAGAAGTAGGCTGCAAGTGTTGGGCACACTGGATATGTGGAGCTTGTTCAAGGATCAGCTACTGCGTGTTCTTGATAAGTACGTACCGGTCAGGCAGGGAGGAAGGCGTCGAGCGAGGGGACCGTGGTTTACCAAGGAAGTGGAATCTCTTGTTAAGAGGAAGAAGGAGGCCTATGTGAAGATGAAGTGTGAAGTTTCAGTTGGGGCGATGGATAGTTACAAGGTAGCGAGGAAGGATCTAAAGAGAGAGCTAAGACGAGCAAGGAGGGGACATGAGAAGTATTTGGCAGGAAGGATCAAGGAAAACCCAAAAGCTTTCTATAGGTATGTCAGGAATAAGCGAATGACTAGGGAAAGAGTAGGACCAGTCAAGGACAGGGATGGGAAATTGTGTGTGGAGTCTGAAGAGATAGGCGAGATACTAAATGAATATTTTTCGGGATCTGACTAGGCCCTGATTTTAACATGTGACGCTTCTCCGGACAGCATCGAAGTAGCGCTGCTCCATGGAATGCTCCATTGCGTTCCCCTCAAGGAACCTGGCGGACATCGAGCGCCGTTACGTACAGATAGAGAAGAAAGGACTGTCTGTGATCTTCGGCATTAAGACGCTCCATGAATCTGTGTCAAAGAACAAAGAACAAAGAAAAGCGCAGCACAGGAACAGACCCTTCGGCCCTCCAAGCCTGTACCGCCCATGCTGCCCGTCAAAACTAACATCTTCTACACTTCCTGGGTCCGTATCCCTCTATTCCCATCCTATTCATGTATTTGTCAAGATGCCCCTTAAACATCACTATCGTCCCTGCTTCCACCACCTCCTCCGGTAGCGAGTTCCAGGCACCCACTACCCTCTGTGTAAAAAACTTGCCTCGTACATCTACTCTAAACCTTGCCCCTCGCACCTTAAACCTCTGCCCCCTAGTAATTGACCCCTCTACCCTGGGGAAAAGCCTCTGACTATCCACTCTGTCTATGCCCCTCATAATTTTGTATACCTCTATCAGGTCGCCCCTCAACCTCCTTCATTCTAGTGAGAACAAACAAAGTCTATTCAACCTCTCCTCATAGCTAATGCCCTCCATACCAGGCAACATCCTGGTAAATCTCTTCTGCACCCTCTCTAAAGCCTCCACATCCTTCTGGTAGTGTGGCGACCAGAATTGAACACTATACTCCAAGTGTGGCATAACTGAGGTTCTATACAGCTGCAACATGACTTGCCAATTCTTATACTCAATGCCCCGGCCAATGAAGGCAAGCATACCGTATGCCTTCTTGACTACCTTCTCCACCTGTGTTGCCCCTTTCAGTGACCTATGGACCTGTACAGCTCGATCTCTCTAACTGTCAATACTCTTGAGGGTTCTACCATTCACTGTTAGTTCCTTAACTGTATTAGATCTTCCAAAATGCATTACCTCACATTTGTCCGGATTAAACTACATCTGCCATCTCTCCGCCCAAGTCTCCAAACGGTCTAAATCCTGCTGTATCCTCTGACAGTCCTCATCGCTATCCGCAATTCCACCAACCTTTGTGTCATCTGCAAACTTACTAATCAGACCAGTTACATTTTCCTTCAAATCATTTATATATACTACAAACAGCAAAGGTCCCAGCACTGATCCCTGTGGAACACCACTGGTCACAGCCCTCCAATTAGAAAAGCATCCTTCCATTGCTACTCTCTGCCTTCTATGACCTAGCTAGTTCTGTATCCAGTTGTTGTGGTCCACGTTGGGACTAACAACATAGGTAAGACTAGGTAAGAGGACCTGTTTGGGGATTATCAAACACTAGGGACTAAATTTTAGAACAGGTCCTCCAGGGTTATAATCTCTAGATTACTACCCGAGCCACGTGCCAATTGGCATAGGGTTGAGAAAATTAGGGAAGTTAACACGTGGCTAAAGGAGTGGTGCGGGAAAGAGGGATTCCATTTCATGGGGCATTGGCATCAGCACTGGGGCAGGAGGGACCTGTACCATTGGGACGGCCTTCACCTGAACCATTCTGGGACCAGTGTTCTAGCGAATAGGATAAATAGTTTGGTCACAAGGACTTTAAACTAGCAAGTTGGGGGGAAGGGAAGGGTAAAGCTATGGACAGTATAATGGTTAATGGAGAGCAAGGCAGCAGGTTACGTGACAGGTTATTATGTAGAGATATGGGTTCAAAGACAAGGAAAATTA
The DNA here is from genome assembly GCF_047496885.1 of Scyliorhinus torazame. Lineage (NCBI taxonomy): Eukaryota > Metazoa > Chordata > Chondrichthyes > Carcharhiniformes > Scyliorhinidae > Scyliorhinus > Scyliorhinus torazame. Next base: position 12,109,038 of record NC_092712.1, on the reverse strand, counting down.
GGAGATAGGGTAAGAGGAAAAATAATTTGCGAAAAGTTACTGATCAAGGTGTTAGGATTCATAACAAAGACATAAAAAACAGCATAAGTGTACTTTACCTGAATGCTCGTAGTATACAAAATAAGGTAAATGAGTTGATGGCGCAAATCATCGTGAATGACTATGATTTAGTGGCCATTACTGAAACATGGTTAAAAGATGGTCACGACTGGGAGTTAAATATCCAAGGGTATCAGACTATACGAAAGGATAGAATGGACGGTAAGGGCAGTGGTGTAGCTTTGTTGTTTAAGGCTGGCATCCGGGCAATAGTAAGGGATGATATTGGTGCTATGGAGGATAAGGTTGAATCAATTTGGGTGGAAATCAGGAATAGGAAGGCGAAAAGGTCACTGATAGGAGTAGTCTATAGGCCACCAAATAGTAATAGGATGGTAGGGCAGGCAATAAGCAAAGAAATAACGGATGCATGTAGAAATGGTACAGCGGTTATCATGGGAGATTTTAATCTGCATGTCGATTGGTTTAACCAGGTTGGTAAAGGCAGCCTTGAGGAGGAGTTTATAGAATGTGTCCGGGATAATTTCCTGGAACAGTATGTAATGGAACCTACAAGGGAACAAGCGGTCCTAGATCTGGTCCTGTGTAATGAGGCAGGATTGATTAATGATCTCATAGTTCGGAAGGAGTGTGTGCAGAGGAGATTCACTAGGTTGATCCCAGAGTTGAGGGGATTAGATTATGACGAGAGGTTGAGTAGACTGGGACTGTACTCATTGGAGTTTAGAAGGATGCGGGGGGGATCTTATTGAAACATATAAAATTATGAAGGGAATAGATAGGATAGATGCGGGCAGGTTGTTTCCACTGGCGGGTGAAAGCAGAACTAGGGGGCATAGCCTCAAAATAAGGGGAAGTAGATTTAGGACTGAGTTTAGGAGGAACTTCTTCACCCAAAGGGTTGTGAATCTATGGAATTCCTTGCCCAGTGAAGCAGTTGAGGTGGCTCCTTTAAACGTTTTTAAGAAAAAGATAGATACCTTTCAAAAGAATAAAGGGATTCGGGGATATGGTGTACGGGCCGGAGAGTGGAGCTGAGTCCACAAAGATCAGCCATGATCTCATTAAATGGCGGAGCAGGCTCGAGAGGCCAGATGGCCTACTCCTGTTCCTAGTTCTTATGTTCTTATGTTTCCATCTTGCCAGCTCACCTCTGATCCCGTGTGACTTTACCTTTTGTACCAGTCAGCCATGAGGGGCGTTGTCAAAGGCTTTACTGAAGTCCATATAGACAACACTGCCCTACCTGCATTAATCATCTTTGTGACCCCCTCGAAAAACTGTATCAAGTTAGTGAGACACGACCTCCCCTTCACAAAACCATGCTGCCTCTCACTAATACGTCCATTTGCTTCCAAATGGGAGTAGATCCTGTCTCGAAGAATTCTCTCCAGTAATTTCCCTAGAACTGATGTAAGGCTCACAGGCCTGTAGTTCCCGGGATTATCCTTGCTACCCTTCTTAAACAGAGGAACAACATTGGCTATTCTCCAGTCCTCCGGGACATCACCTGATGACAGTGAGGATCCAAATATTTCTGTCAAGGCCTCAGTAATTTCCTCTCTAGCCTCCTTCAGTATTCTGGGGTAGATCCCATCAGGCCCTGGGGACTTAACCACCTTAATATTTTTCAAGACGCCCAACACCTCGTCTTTTTTGGATCTCAATGTAACCCAGGCTATCTACACACCCTTCTCCAGACTCAACATCCATCAATTCCTTCTCTTTGGTGAATACTGATGCAAAGTATTCATTTAGTACCTCGCCCATTTCCTCTGGCTCCACACATAGATTCCCTTGCCTGTCCTTCATTGGGCCAACCCTTTCCCCGGCTACCCTCTTGCTTTTTATGTACGTGTAAAAAGCCGTGGGATTTTCCTTAACCCTATTTGCCAATAACATTTTGTGACCCCTTCTAGCCCTCCTGACTCCTTGCTTAAGTTCCTTCCTACTTTCCTTATATTCCACGCAGGCTTCGTCTGTTCCCAGCCTTTTAGCCCTGACAAATGCCTCCTTTTTCTTTTTGACGAGGCCTACAATATCTCTCGTTATCCAAGGTTCCCGAAATTTGCCGTATTTATCCTTCTTCCTCGCAGGAACATGCCGGTCCTGAATTCCTTTCAATTGACATTTGAACGCCTCCCACATGTCAGATGTTGATTTGCCCTCAAACATCCGCCCCCAATCTAGGTTCTTCAGTTCCTGCCTAATATTGTTATAATTAGCCTTCCCCCAATTTAGCACATTCATCCTAGGACCACTCTTATCCTTGTCCACCAGCACTTTAAAACTTACTGAATTGTGGTCACTGTTCCCGAAATGCTCCCCGACTGAAACTTCTACCACCTGGCCGGGCTCATTCCCCAATACTAGGTCCAGAGCCCCTTCCCTAGTTGGACTGTCTACATATTGTTTTAAGAAGCCCTCCTGGATGCTCTTTACAAACTCCGCCCCATCTAAGCCCCTGGCACTAAGTGAGTCCCAGTCAATATTGGGGAAGTTGAAGTCTCCCATCACCACAACCCTGTTGTTTTTACTCTTTTCCAATATCTGTCTACCTATCTGCTCCTCTATCTCCCGCTGGCTGTTGGGAGGCCTGTAGTAAACCCCCAACATTGTGACTGCACCCTTCTTATTCCTGATCTCTACCCAAATAGCCTCACTGCCCTCTGAGGTGTCCTCCCGCAGTACGGCTGTGATATTCTCCCTAACCAGTAGCGCAACTCCGCCTCCCCTTTTACATCCCCCTCTATCCCGCCTGAAACATCTAAATCCTGGAACGTTTAGCTGCCAATCCTGCCCTTCCCTCAACCAGGTCTCTGTAATGGCAACAAGATCAGCAAGTGTCTGGGCGACATTTTCTTCCCGTAATGTTCGCCAAGCTGTTGTTCGGTCTCTTCCGGGGGGGTAAAGTCATCCCACCAATCACATCGGCCAGGATCCAGCGTTGGGCGCTCCTCCTGCCCGTGGACAAATACACCTTCCAGCTCCGCCCAGGTACCAGGATTGCCCATGTGGATGCCCCCAGCTACCTGCCGTTGCCAGCGCCCCGTCTCCACCTGTTGCGGAAGAGGTGATCGTGAGGCTGAATTTTATGGCCACCTTGCTGGTGATGACTGCTCGGGGGCGCGTGTGGGCACAGCGGGATGGTGATGACTGCTCGGGGGCGCGTGTGGGCACAGCGGGATGGTGATGACTGCTCGGGGGCGCGTGTGGGCACAGCGGGATGGTGATGACTGCTCGGGGGCGCGTGTGGGCACAGCGGGATGGTGATGACTGCTCGGGGGCGCGTGTGGGCACAGCGGGATGGTGATGACTGCTCGGGGGCGCGTGTGGGCACAGCGGGATGGTGATGACTGCCCGGGGGCGCGTGTGGGCACAGCGGGATGGTGATGACTGCTCGGGGGTGCGTGTGGGCACAGCGGGATGGTGATGACTGCTCGGGGGCGCGTGTGGGCACAGCGGGATGGTGATGACTGCCCGGGGGCGCGTGTGGGCACAGCGGGATGGTGATGACTGCTCGGGGGAGCGTGTGGGCACAGCGGGATGGTGATGACTGCTCGGGGGCGCGTGTGGGCACAGCGGGATGGTGATGACTGCTCGGGGGCGCGTGTGGGCACAGCGGGATGGTGATGACTGCTCGGGGGCGCGTGTGGGCACAGCGGGATGGTGATGACTGCTCGGGGGCGCGTGTGGGCACAGCGGGATGGTGATGACTGCTCGGGGGCGCGTGTGGGCACAGCGGGATGGTGATGACTGCTCGGGGGCGCGTGTGGGCACAGCGGGATGGTGATGACTGCTCGGGGGCGCGTGTGGGCACAGCGGATGGTGATGACTGCTCGGGGGCGCATGTGGGCACAGCGGGATGGTGATGACTGCTCGGGGGCGCGTGTGGGCACAGCAGGGTGGTGATGACTGCTCGGGGGCGCGTGTGGGCACAGCGGGATGGTGATGACTGCTCGGGGGCGCGTGTGGGCACAGCGGGATGGTGATGACTGCTCGGGGGAGCGTGTGGGCACAGCGGGATGGTGATGACTGCTCGGGGGAGCGTGTGGGCACAGCGGGATGGTGATGACTGCTCGGTGGCGCGTGTGGGCACAGCGGGATGGTGAAGACTGCTCGGGGGCGCGTGTGGGCACAGCGGGATGGTGATGACTGCTCGGGGGAGCGTGTGGGCACAGCGGGATAGTGATGACTGCTCGGGGGCGCGTGTGGGCACAGCGGCACCCGGAGCAGGTGAAGCTGCAGCTCGCACCGCTGAGCGGGGGTATGACGGAGACCCTCCCACCGACTCTCCGGCCTTTCCCTCACAGGGTCGCCAGGCTCAGTTTGGGGGGTGACGTTATATTGTGGGGTGCCTAGTGTCGGGAAGCACTGCTACAGGACTTGCACGCTGGCCATCCAAGGTCAGTTTGGTTTGGTTTGCGGGTGCCAGAGTGGGCGTTTGGTGTGGGGACGTGGTATAAACTGGAATCTTTGGCGATGGAGCGTTCTGGATTCTGGGGTGGTTTTGGGACGGTCAGGCCCCACCTCCCATTCATAGAACATAGAACATAGAACAATACAGCGCAGTACAGGCCCTTCGGCCCACGATGTTGCACCGAAACAAAAGCCATCTAACCTACACTATGCCATTATCATCCATATGTTTATCCAATAAACTTTTAAATGCCCTCAATGTTGGCGAGTTCACTACTGTAGCAGGTAGGGCATTCCACGGCCTCACTACTCTTTGCGTAAAGAACCTACCTCTGACCTCTGTCCTATATCTATTACCCCTCAGTTTAAAGTTATGTCCCCTCGTGCCAGCCATATCCATCCGCGGGAGAAGGCTCTCACTGTCCACCCTATCCAACCCCCTGATCATTTTGTATGCCTCTATTAAGTCTCCTCTTAACCTTCTTCTCTCCAACGAAAACAACCTCAAGTCCATCAGCCTTTCCTCATAAGATTTTCCCTCCATACCAGGCAACATCCTGGTAAATCTCCTCTGCACCCGCTCCAAAGCCTCCACGTCCTTCCTATAATGCGGTGACCAGAACTGTACGCAATACTCCAAATGCGGCCGGACCAGAGTTCTGTACAGCTGCAACATGACCTCCCGACTCCGGAACTCAATCCCTCTACCAATAAAGGCCAACACTCCATAGGCCTTCTTCACAACCCTATCAACCTGGGTGGCAACTTTCAGGGATCTATGTACATGGACACCTAGATCCCTCTGCTCATCCACACTTTCAAGAACTTTACCATTAGCCAAATATTCCGCATTCCTGTTATTCCTTCCAAAGTGAATCACCTCACACTTCTCTACATTAAACTCCATTTGCCACCTCTCAGCCCAGCTCTGCAGCTTATCTATATCCCTCTGTAACCTGCTACATCCTTCCACACTATCGACAACACCACCGACTTTAGTATCGTCTGCAAATTTACTCACCCACCCTTCTGCGCCTTCCTCTAGGTCATTGATAAAAATGACAAACAGCAACGGCCCCAGAACAGATCCTTGTGGTACTCCACTTGTGACTGTACTCCATTCTGAACATTTCCCATCAACCACCACCCTCTGTCTTCTTTCAGCTAGCCAATTTCTGATCCACATCTCTAAATCACCCTCAATCCCCAGCCTCCGTATTTTTTGCAATAGCCTACCGTGGGGAACCTTATCAAACGCTTTGCTGAAATCCATATACACCACATCAACTGCTCTACCCTCGTCTACCTGTTCAGTCACCTTCTCAAAGAACTCAATAAGGTTTGTGAGGCATGACCTACCCTTCACAAAGCCATGCTGACTATCCCTGATCATATTATTCCTATCTAGATGATTATAAATCTTGTCCCTTATAATCCCCTCCAAGACTTTACCCACTACAGACGTGAGGCTCACCGGTCTATAGTTGCCGGGGTTGTCTCTGCTCCCCTTTTTGAACAAAGGGACCACATTTGCTGTCCTCCAGTCCTCTGGCACTATTCCTGTAGCCAATGATGACATAAAAATCAAAGCCAAAGGTCCAGCAATCTCTTCCCTGGCCTCCCATAGAATCCTAGGATAAATCCCATCAGGTCCCGGGGACTTATCTATTTTCAGCCTGTCCAGAATTGCCAACACCTCTTCCCTACGTACCTCAATGCCATCTATTCTATTAGCCTGGGGCTCAGCATTCTCCTCCACAACATTATCTTTTTCCTGAGTGAATACTGACGAAAAATATTCATTTAGTATCTCGCCTATCTCTTCAGACTCCACACACAATTTCCCATCCCTGTCCTTGACTGGTCCTACTCTTTCCCTAGTCATTCGCTTATTCCTGACATACCTATAGAAAGCTTTTGGGTTTTCCTTGATCCTTCCTGCCAAATACTTCTCATGTCCCCTCCTTGCTCGTCTTAGCTCTCTCTTTAGATCCTTCCTCGCCACCTTGTAACTATCCATCGCCCCAACCGAAACTTCACACTTCATCTTCACATAGGCCTCCTTCTTCCTCTTAACAAGAGATTCCACTTCCTTGGTAAACCACGGTTCCCTCGCTCGACGCCTTCCTCCCTGTCTGACCGGTACATACTTATCAAGAACACGCAGTAGCTGATCCTTGAACAAGCCCCACTTATCCAGTGTACCCAACACTTGCAGCCTACTTCTCCACCTTATCCCCCCCAAGTCACGTCTAATGGCATCATAATTGCCCTTCCCCCAGCTATAACTCTTGCCCTGCGGTGTATACTTATCCCTTTCCATCATTAACGTAAACGTCACCGAATTGTGGTCACTGTCCCCAAAGTGCTCTCCTACCTCCAAATCCAACACCTGGCCTGGTTCATTACCCAAAACCAAATCCAACATGGCCTCGCCTCTTGTTGGCCTGTCAACATATTGTTTCAGGAAACCCTCCTGCACACACTGTACAAAAAACGACCCATCTATTGTACTCGAACTATATATTTTCCAGTCAATATTTGGAAAGTTAAAGTCTCCCATAATAACTACCCTGTTACTTTCGCTCATATCCAGAATCATCTTCGCCATCCTTTCCTCTACATCCCTAGAACTATTAGGAGGCCTATAAAAAACTCCCAACAGGGTGACCTCTCCTTTCCTGTTTCTAACTTCAGCCCATACTACCTCGGAAGAAGAGTCCCCATCTAGCATCCTCTCCGCCACCGTAATACTGCTCTTGACTAGCAGCGCCACACCTCCCCCTCTTTTGCCTCCTTCTCTGAGCTTACTAAAACACCTAAACCCCGGAACCTGCAACATCCATTCCTGTCCCTGCTCTATCCATGTCTCCGAAATGGCCACAACATCGAAGTCCCAGGTACCAACCCACGCTGCCAGTTCCCCTACCTTGTTTCGTATACTCCTGGCATTGAAGTAGACACACTTCAAACCACCTACCTGAACGCTGGCCCCCCTCCTGCGACGTCAAATCTGTGCTCCTGACCTCTATACTCTCATTCTCCCTTACCCTAAAACTACAATCCAGGTTCCCATGCCCCTGCTGCATTTGTTTAAACCCCCCCAAAGAGCACTAACAAATCTCCCCCCCAGGATATTTGTGCCCCTCAGGTTCAGATGTAGACCATCCTGTCTGTAGAGGTCCCACCTTCCCCAGAAAGAGCCCCAGTTATCCAAAAATCTGAAACCCTCCCGCCTGCACCATCCCTGTAGCCACGTGTTTAAATGCTCTCTCTCCCTATTCCTCATCTCACTATCACGTGGCACGGGCAACAACCCAGAGATAACAACTCTGTTTGTTCTAGTTCTGAGCTTCCATCCTAGCTCCCTGAAAGCCTGCCTGACATCCTTGTCCCCTTTCCTACCTATGTCGTTGGTGCCAATGTGGACCACGACTTGGGGCTGCTCCCCCTCCCCCCTAAGGACCCGGAAAACACGATCCGAGACATCACGTACCCTTGCACCTGGGAGGCAACATACCAAACGTGAGTCTCTCACGCTCCCACAAAATCTCCTATCTGTGCCCCTGACTATAGAGTCCCCAATTACTAATGCTCTGCTCCTCTCTCCCCTTCCCTTCTGAGCAACAGGGACAGACTCCGTGCCAGAGGCCCGTACCCCATGGCTTACCCCTGGTAAGTCGTCCCCCCCACAAGTATCCAAAGCGGTATACTTGTTTCTCAGGGGAACGACCGCAGGGGATCCCTGCACTGACTGTTTTTTCCCAGTCCCTCTTACAGTTACCCACCTATCTCCAATCTTTGGTGTAACTAATTCCCTGAAGCTGCTATCTATGACCCCTTCTGCCTCCCGAATGATCCGAAGTTCTTCCAACTCCAGCTCGAGTTCCCTAACTCGGTCTTGGAGGAGCTGGAGATGGCAGCACTTCCTGCAGGTAAAATCAGCAGGGACACTAACTGCATCCCTCACCTCAAACATCCTGCAGGAGGAACATTGCACTCCCTTCCCTGCCATTCCTCTAACTTTCTACCAAGATCTGGCTAACAACTAAATTAAATTTTTATAAAAAATAATAATAATATAATAAAATATGGTACTTACCTCAGACCAATGGGTTTTATTATTAGGTTAGAGGAGGAGGGCGGGTGGGAGACACTACACGTGTAGTGTCTCGGGTTTCCTCTCCACCAGAATTTATTGGTGAGGGTCTTCCCAGACGTCCGCGGGTCGACTTCCTGTTCCCGCCTAAAAAACTAATTTTAAAAAAAAAAGAAAAATTCTCAGCTCCTGCTGAAATTGACTAACCAGCCAGCTCCACTCCCGCCGAAATCGACTGGCCTGCCCCTGCAAAGAGAAGTGCTTTTAAAGGACAGACTTACCTCCCAGCAACCTCCTTCCGCAATTCTTCCGCTGAAACTGACTCACCAGCTGTTCCCACACCGAAATCGACTGGCCTGCCCCTGCAAAGACAAGTGCTTTCAAAGGACAGACTTACCTCCCAGCAACCACTTCTGCACTGCTCCCGCTGAAACTGACTCACCAGTTGCTCTCACGCCGCCGAAATCGACTCTGAAGTCGGTCTGAAGTCAGTGACAGACCCTTAACCAGGCGCGGGCCTGCAGGTCAGGACGGCTGACGGTGATAGTACCGCCTTCACCACAGCAGGAGCCCCCCCCCTCTCAGGTTGAGGGACCAGCCGTCCGGATCACTGTGTCCAGCCCAGCAAGAGGACGATGCCTCAGGTTCGGACATGGCTGCGTGTCCGGCACTGAGGTCACGACAATCCCTCCATGGCGGTCTGCCCGGTAACGGGCTTCGGCTACTCGGTACCCCCCCCCCCCCAGCTGACCCAGTGCCAGCACCGGCAGACACAGAGCCGTGGGTGAAGTGGCACAGGAGACCCCCTCCATTGTGGCTGACGGGGGACTTGGGGAGGGGCGGGAAGGGGTGTCATAATCCTCGCGAGGACTTGGGGAGGGGCGGGAAGGGGTGTCATAATCCTCGCGAGGACTTGGGGAGGGGCGGGAAGGGGTGTCATAATCCTCGCGAGGACTTGGGGGAGGGGCGGGAAGGGGTGACATAATCCTCGCGAGGACTTGGGGAAACAGTGGGACCCGTCGAGTTCGAGCATCCCAGGAAGGGTCAGAGGTCAACCACCTGGGCTCATTATGAGCAACGGTCAAAATGCTGGGAAGGTAAGTCGTCCGAGCCGGGATTGCAGTGGGAGTGAGTTTCTGCATTCGCAGGTTATTATAAATATGTGTAAATGAATCTATCTTCCTTTACCGTTAGAGGGAGCGGAAAATGAAAGAAGTTCAGTTTGCCGCTCCCCCTGTCCGTAACACCATCCTTACTGGGCCCAACTTACACGTGACTCCAAACCCACAGCAATGCGGCTGTCTCTGAACCCTCCTCTGACCCAGTCCAGCGAGCCACGCAGTTGCTTTTTATTTGTTGTATTATGGGATGTGACTATCAGCACAAGGTCTGCAACAGTTCAGGAAGGCACCTCACCAACTTGTCCAGGGCAATTAGTGTTGGGCGATAAACGTTGGCCATGGGACTGATGTCCACATCTTATTAAAGAATAACTAGGAACACCTCACCACTAATTTAGCTCTGCATCTCAATGAACCGTCAGGAAATGGGCATTCCACATCCGCCAATTGAGAGCCAGGCCATGTTTCGCTCAGAAAACGCACCAATCAGTGTGTGGCTGACGTGACAAAGAAATCTTCCGAATGGAGTTTAATAATAATTGCACAGAGAGTCACCGCCTATTGCCTGATTGAGTTAGTTCAGCACACCGCAGTCAATGGTATGAACCAATTTTATTTCAGCAGTCCCAAGCATTTTAAACAAACCTCAGAAATTATAGAAATTAAACTGGAAAGAGTCGAAGATATTGGACAGAAAGATAATGAATGTCCAATTTACAAAGGCTTCTTCACAGTTACAAACTGAGCTAGTGGCTGAAATCAGATAGTTACAGATGTATTCATTGAAAATTAATTGCACCATCATTGATTACAGAGCTTTTGCAATCCATGTCCGTTGCTTACACAAATGTTAGACAGTATATTCTACATGAGTCAGTGTTCAGTCTGTATATTGACAGTGAACTGTGATAGTGTGGAGATTCCCAATGGAGCTTTGCCATTGGGTAGTGTCAGGACGATGGGCCTTGTGAACTCTGTTGTCTAGAACCCTCCTCACTAGCTGAAGATTCCATGAAATGAAAGCTGGATGTGGTTCATGATGAGCTGAACAGACGCACTCAGACACACATATCTGTCACTGAGAATAATGAACCAGTCTGCCCCTTTGCTCTCTGTTGAGCTGGTTCATGTGGGCTCTGCGTAGTGGCCTCCGCCAGACCGTTTATTCCATATGATTCCAGTCCGGTCCTCACATAATAACCTCCTTTGTCTCCTCAACTCAAGCTGGCCCCTCAATATGGACCCACCCATTGACCCTCACACACCCTGACAGTGACTTTGAATGGACATGACTGACCAGATTTCTGATTGGATGTAATTAGTTGCTTAGCTCTCAGTAAAGGTTAGGATCATTTTCAGTATCAGAATAATTTTCAGGATTAATTTGTTAGAAGTAGGATAGCGATGAACAATAACACACTGTGTCCACATATCACAGACACACATTCCCTGGGAACAGCAGCATTGAATCAGGGGCGGAGTAACTGAGAAGCTCAGGGGGACATTTATGTGGAATGGACACACAGGGTCACTCCTGAATAATTTTCCCAGAAATGACTATTTTGGGGAAAGTTCCAGGAACCCCACAGCCCCTTGTATCGTCTCACTGCGTGTACAACATCCCCCGAGGGAAGGTTATTGCACACAGAGTCAGCAACTTCTCTTGCATCATTCCAGCCATCTTTCCCCTCCATTAACTTCTTGATTTGTGCCTCATTAAGAGCTTTTGGATCAATGGCATAGGAGACAACAGCATTCAGATCATTGAGTCTGAAAAAGTGAAACCGATTGGGACCAGCGACACAGTGATTGTCGAACCCAGAGACAGGGTCATAGACCCGCACAGACCAGCAAACCCAGTCATATTTCTTCACCAATCCATCATGTATATAGCTTACACAATCCTGGTTATTTCTCCCACCTTTATCTTGTATCATTTTTTTAACATCTATTTTTGCCTGCTCTGCAAATTCATTTATGCATCGATCTACCATGGATTTCATTCTACTCTCAACCTCACCCAATTTTCCATTCCATTCTTTCTTTAACGCCTCAACGTCAGTTCCAGTGAGGGCAGCGTGACCCAATGTGGCAATCAGGCCAATACAGAAGAGCTGCTTCAGTCGGGAGCAGAGCTCTTCCATGAGGCGTCGATTTCTCAATTCATATAGCATGGCGGTTTCCAGGATGGGTTTTCCAAAGATGGAAGAATGTCCCATCACAGCATCATAGAGAGTGTAAAGGTTCTGGTCACCTTTAGTCGCAGTGAAGTGTGAGAGAAACTCTCGTTTCTCACTCTCCCGGAACTCTGCTGCTACATTCAGGAGGTACATGTATTTCCTGAACTGATTTTTCAGATTCTCTTCAATGGTGTTATACTGATTATTGACTGTACTTCTCTCAATTGCACGAAGCACTTCGTGAATCTGATCTGAAATAACATCGAGCTGGTTCCTGACTATCTGGAATTGCTCCTTCATGTATTTCAGCTCCGCACTATCCACATCTCCCATACAAAGTTTAAGAACTGCTGCAGCTACTCCAATAACAGCCCCCACTGCTCCGGCTGCAGAGGCTAGCTTACCGAAACTCTCAATTACTGACATGGCATTTTTCACTTGAACAACTGATTCCACAACCTCAGTGGAGGCTTTTGCCAGTTCCAAAGTGTCTGCTGCAGTTCCAGCCATTCTGAGGATCCGAGTCTCTTGTTTGGATGGTCACTTCCTCCTGTTGTCCCTGAAAAGAAAGTTAGAATAGTTTATATGTGACTCTGTAATTCACTGGGGACGGGGGCCTGTGGGGTGGGGGGTGGGGTAGGGAGGTAGACGGCGGCAGGATGGGGGCTGGGGGTGGGGTAGAGGGCGGCAGGGTGGGGGGTTGGGAGGAGGGGGCAGTGAGTTGTGCTCAGTCCACATCCCTCTCTCAATCTGGATGCCAATTCCCCTGTGCGTCTACAATGAGCTGACACAGAGCATGTTCGAAGAAGCAAACAGGCAGAGACGTGTGAACTGCAAACTGTTTAAACAACAACACAAGCAACAGGAGCAGGGTTAGACCATATGGGCATCACTCAATGCATCAGAGCTGATCTTGGGGTCCAGCTGTGTAGAGGGAGCTTTACTCTGTATCTAACCCCGTGCTGTACCTGTCCTGGGCGTGTTTGATGGGGACAGTGTAGAGGGAGCTTTACTCTGTATCTAACCCCGTGCTGTACCTGTCCTGGGAGTGTTTGACGGGGACAGTGTAGAGAGAGCTTTACTCTGTATCTAACCCCGTGCTGTACCTGTCCAGGGAGTGTTTGATGGGGAAAGTGTAGAGGGAGCTTTACTCTGTATTTAACCCCATGCTGTACCTGTCCTGGGAGTGTTTGATGGGGACAGTGTAGAGTGAGCTTTACTCTGCATCTAACCCCGTGCTGTACCTGTCCTGGGAGTGTTTGATGGGGACAGTGTCGAGGGAGCTTTAGTCTGTATCTAACCCCGTGCTGTACCTGTCCTGGGAGTGTTTGATGGGGACAGTGTTGAGGGAGCTTTACTCTGTATCTATCCCCGTGCTGTACCTGTCCTGGGAGTGTTTGACGGGGACAGTGTAGAGAGAGATTTACTGTGTATCTAACCCCGTGCTGTCCCTGTCCTGGAAGTGTTTGATGGGGACAGTGTAGAGGGAGCTTTACTCTGTATCTAACCCCGTGCTGTACCTGTCCAGAGAGTGTTTGATGGGGACAGTGTAGAGGGAGCTTTACTCTGTATCTAACCACGTGCTGTACCTGTCCTGGGATTGTTTGATGGGGACGGTGTGGAGGGAGCTTTACTCTGTATCTAACCCCGTGCTGTACCTGTCCTGGGAGTGTTTGATGGGGACGGTGTAGAGGGAGTTTTACTCTGTATCTAACCCCGTGCTGTACCTGTCCTGGGAGTGTTTGATGGGGACGGTGTAGAGGGAGCTTAACTCTGTATCTAACCCCGTGCTGTACCTGTCCTGGGAGTGTTTGATGGGGACAGTGTAGAGGGAGCTTTACTCTGTATCTAACCCCGTGCTGTACCTGTCCTGGGAGTGTTTGACGGGGACAGTGGAGAGGGAGCTTTACTCTGTGTCTAACCCCGTGCGGTACCTGTCCTGGGAGTGTTTGATGGGGACAGTGTCGAGGGAGCTTTACTCTGTATCTAACCCCGTGCTGTACCTGTCCTGGGAGTGTTTGATGGGGACAGTGTAGAGGGAGCTTTACTCTGTATCTAACCCCGTGCTGTGCCTGTCCTGGGAGTGTTTGATGGGGACAGTGTAGAGGGAGCTTTACTCTGTATCTAACCCTGTGCTGTACCTGTCCTGGGAGTGTTTGATGGGGACAGTGTAGATGGAGCTTTACTCTGTATCTAACCCCGTGATGTACCTGTCCAGGGAGTGTTTGATGGGGACAGTGTAGAGGGAGCTTTACTCTGTATCTAACCCCGTGCTGTACCTGTCCTGGGAGTGTTTGACGGGGCAGTGTAGAGAGAGCTTTACTGTGTATCTAACCCCGTGCTGTCCCTGTCCTGGAAGTGTTTGATGGGGACAGTGTAGAGGGAGCTTTACTCTATATCTAACCCCGTGCAGTACCTGTCCTGGGAGTGTTTGATGGGGACAGTGTAGAGGGAGCTTTACTCTGTATCTAACCCCGTGCTGTACCTGTCCTGGGAGTGTTTGATGGGGACAGTGTAGAGGGAGCTTTACTCTGTATCTAACCCCGTGCTGTACCTGTCCTGGGAGTGTTTGACGGGGACAGTGTAGAGAGAGCTTTACTGTGTATCTAACCCCGTGCTGTCCCTGTCCTGGAAGTGTTTGATGGGGACAGTGTAGAGGGAGCTTTACTCTGTATCTAACCCTGTGCTGTCCCTGTCATGGGAGTGTTTGATGGGGACAGTGTAGAGGGAGCTTTACTCTGTATCTAACCCTGTGCTGTCCCTGTCCTGGGAGTGTTTGACGGGGACAGTGTAGAGGGAGCTTTACTGTGTATCTAACCCCGTGCTGTCCCTGTCCTGGGAGTGTTTGATGGGGACAGTGTAGAGGGAGCTTTACTCTGTATCTAACCCCGTGCAGTACGTGTCCTGGGAGTGTTTGATGGGGACAGTGTAGAGGGAGCTTTACTCTGTATCTAACCCCGTGCTGTACCTGTCCTGGGAGTGTTTGATGGGGACAGTGTACAGGGAGCTTTACTCTGTATCTAACCCCGTGCTGTACCTGTCCTGGGAGTGTTTGATGGGGACAGTGCAGAGGGAGCTTTACTCTGTATCTAACCCCGTGCTCTACCTGTCCTGGGAGTGTTTGATGGGGACAGTGTAGAGGGAGCTTTACTCTATATCTAACCCCGTGCAGTACCTGTCCTGGGAGTGTTTGATGGGGACAGTGTAGAGGGAGCTTTACTCTGTATCTAACCCCGTGCTGTACCTGTCCTGGGAGTGTTTGATGGGGACAGTGTAGAGGGAGCTTTACTCTGTATCTAACCCCGTGCTGTACCTGTCCTGGGAGTGTTTGACGGGGACAGTGTAGAGAGAGCTTTACTGTGTATCTAACCCCGTGCTGTCCCTGTCCTGGAAGTGTTTGATGGGGACAGTGTAGAGGGAGCTTTACTCTGTATCTAACCCTGTGCTGTCCCTGTCATGGGAGTGTTTGATGGGGACAGTGTAGAGGGAGCTTTACTCTGTATCTAACCCTGTGCTGTCCCTGTCCTGGGAGTGTTTGACGGGGACAGTGTAGAGGGAGCTTTACTGTGTATCTAACCCCGTGCTGTCCCTGTCCTGGGAGTGTTTGATGGGGACAGTGTAGAGGGAGCTTTACTCTGTATCTAACCCCGTGCAGTACGTGTCCTGGGAGTGTTTGATGGGGACAGTGTAGAGGGAGCTTTACTCTGTATCTAACCCCGTGCTGTACCTGTCCTGGGAGTGTTTGATGGGGACAGTGTACAGGGAGCTTTACTCTGTATCTAACCCCGTGCTGTACCTGTCCTGGGAGTGTTTGATGGGGACAGTGCAGAGGGAGCTTTACTCTGTATCTAACCCCGTGCTCTAACTGTCCTGGGAGTGTTTGATGGGGACAGTGTAGAGGGAGCTTTACTCTGTATCTAACCCCGTGCTGTACCTGTCCTGGGAGTGTTTGATGGGGACAATGTAGAGGGAGCTTTACTCTGTATCTAACCCCGTGCTGTACCTGTCCTGGGAGTGTTTGATGGGGACAGTGGAGAGGGAGCTTTACTCTGTATCTAACCCCGTGCTGTACCTGTCCTGGGAGTGTTTGACGGGGACAGTGTAGAGGGAGCTTTACTCTGTATCTAACCCCGTGCCGTACCTGTCCTGGAAGTGTTTGATGGGGACAGTGTAGAGGGAGCTTTACTCTGTATCTAACCCCGTGCCGTACCTGTCCTGGGTGTGTTTGATGGGGACAGTGTAGAGGGAGCTTGTGGTGATACACCACTGTACTTCCCTAGCATTGTACATAGTTATATAATAGTTGTGTGTAACGTGGCCCTGTAATCCTGTGTATGGTCCTGTGTATTGTACTGTAGCTCTGTAGAGGTTCAGTCACCTGTATGTAACCTGACCTGGCCACGGAGAGCTCCACCTTGGCCACTCCCCCGGGAGTTAGGTATAAGACCCCGCTTCTGAGACCTGACCCATTTTGTCTGGGGCCGTCTGTGTCGGGTAAGCTTCCTATGTAGTGTATTAAAGCCTTGGTTAAAGTCTCACATGTCTTTGTGGTTCTTGACGCTTAGCGCATCAATTTAATACACTACAGTTATAATGGAGGCTGCTCTGAAACCCGACAAGCTCTCGCTCCACCCCCACGCTCCATGCGCGGATCACCTTTTCACCTGCTGGCTCCGGTGTTTCGAGGCCTATCTGGAAGCATCCTCCGCCTTCGCCAAAACGGACGCCGACCGACTCAATCTCCTGTGCTCACGGCTCGACTACGGCCTTTTCGACCTCATCACGGGAACAACGACCTATGCCGATGCCATCGTGAAGCTCAAAAGCCGGTATGTACGAACTGTTAATTCTATTTACGCCCGCCACCGCCTCGCCTCCCGGCACCAGCAGCCGGGTGAACCCCTATCCGTGTTCGTTCGGGACCTCCGTGCCCTCGCGCTCACCTGCAACGCGCCAGCAGTCTCCGCTCAGCAGAACACTGAGGCCCTGGCGCTCGATGCCTTTGTAGCCGGCATCGCTTTCGTCCCGATTCGCCAACTCCTACTGGCACAAACTACCCTGACTCTGGACACGGCAGTCACTATGGCAGAGGCCCAACAGGCAGCCTACGACAATAATGCGTCCTACACGCCTGCACGAACTTCCTATGCTCCTGTCCACGCTCCCTACGTGGCCGCTACCTCCCTGCTGCCCGCCCAGCAACAACCCCTGCAAGTCACGGCCCACCCAGCCACACCAGCAGTAAAAATAATGCCTGGGCCCCAGTGTTATTTTTGTGGCCAGGCAAAACACCCCAGGAAACGCTGCCCTGCTAGAGATGCTACCTGTTCAGCCTGTGGCAAGAAAGGCCACTTTGCAACCGTCTGCCGCTCCACTGCTGCCTCGGGGTCCAACACCGCGGTCTGCTACTCCGGGGTGCTGCCATCCTCCGTTCCCGGCTCGCTGTTCGACACGTGCGACGCACGGGCGCCGCCATCTTTGATTATCCCCGGCCCGGCTTCCTTCACTTCCGGGTCCGCCCCGCCGCTGATCGTCACTTTCGGACCTGCGCACTCGACCGAAATGCTGCAAACAACTGAGATGCAGCCAACGACCGCAACCTGGCCTCCAACAGCAGCCTACGACGCCTGGGCGCCGCCACCTTCTTCCGCAGGCCGCTCCCCGGATCCGGCACCCTTCTCCAACAGCTCCACCATCGCATCCATCATCCTCGACCAGGACCGACCGCATCCGCTCGCCAGATCCACCATGGAGGTTCAGGTAAATTGTTTCACTGTCACCTGCCTCTTCGACAGCGGCAGCACGGAGAGCTTCCTCCACCCGGACACCGTGCGCCGCTGCTCCCTCAAGGTACTACCCACGCGCAGGCATATTTCCATGGCCTCCAACTCCCAGTCGGCCGAGGTTTCGGGCTATTGCGTCGTCACCCTCTCAGTGAACGGCGCGGTGTTCCAGGATTTCAAATTCATGGTCCTCCCTCACCTCTGCGCCGCCGCGATCCTCGGCCTGGACTTCCAATGCCACCTGCGCAGCCTCACCTTGCATTTTAACGGCCCCCTCCCCCCCCCCTCACGGTCTCCAACCCCCAGTTCTTCCCTGATCCCCCCCCAGGTCTCACCTGTAGTCTCTCCATGCTCAGGATCCCCCCCCTTACTGTTTGCTAATCTCACCCCCGACTGCAAGCCCGTGGCTACTAAAAGTCTAAAAGTCGGCGTTACCGTTTCGTGGACCGCCAATTCATTCGAGCGGAGATTAAGCACCTTCTCTCGGAAAAGATCATTGCTCACAGCACCAGCCCCTGGCGAGCCCAAGTGGTGGTAGTCAAGTCTAGCGAGAAACACCGCATGGTCATTGACTACAGTCAGACCATCAACCGGTACACGCTGCTTGATGCGTATCCCCTCCCCCGCATATCTGACATGGTCAACCAGATTGCACAGTACCAGGTGTTCTCCACCATAGACTTGAAATCCGCCTACCACCAGCTCCCTATCCGCCCGGAGGACCGTAACTTCACGGCCTTCGAGGCGGACGGCCGCCTCTCCCACTTTCTTAGGGTACCCTTTGGCGTCACCAATGGAGTCTCGGTCTTCCAACGGGAGATGGACCGAATGGTGGACCAGAACAGACTGCGGGCTACCTTCCCGTATCTGGACAACGTCACCATCTGCGGCCACAACCAGCAGGACCATGACGTCAACCTCACGAAATTCCTCCAAACTGCCAAACGCCTCAATCTCACGTACAACGAGGCAAAATGTGTTTTCGGCACCTCCCGCCTCGCCATACTCGGCTACGTGGTGGAGAACGGTGTCCTCGGCCCCGATCCCGACCATCTGCGCCCCCTTCTCGAACTCCCCATTCCCACCTGCCCCAAAGAACTGAGGCGATGCCTCAGACTCTTTGCCTACTATGCCCAGTGGGTGCCCGAGTACGCTGACAAGGCCCGACCCCTCCTCCGTTCCCCCTCATTCCCCCTCCCGCTCGAGGCCTGCCAGGCCTTCCACCTCCTAAAAACCACTATCGCCAGAGCCGCCATGCATGCGGTAGACGAGTCTGCACCATTCCAAGTCGAGAGCGATGCCTCCGACTTTGCCCTGGGTGCCACCCTCAGCCAGGCGGGCAGGCCCATCGCCTTCTTTTCCCGCACACTCCAATGCCCCGAGATCCGCCACTCCTCTGTTGAGAAGGAGGCACAGGCCATAGTGGAAGCCGTCCGGCACTGGAGGCACTACCTGGCCGGAAAACCATTTACCCTCGTTACTGACCAACGATCAGTTGCGTTCATGTTCGACAACAAACAACGAGGTAAAATCAAAAATGATAAGATATTACGGGGGAGGATCGAACTCTCCACCTACAATGATAGTATCTTATACCGGCCAGGTAAGCTCAATGATCCTCCTGATGCCCTGTCCCGGAGTACTTGTGCCAACGCACAGGATGACCGACTGCGGGCACTACACAATGACCTCTGTCACCCGGGCGTCAGGCGGTTCTACCACTACACCAAGGGCCACAACCTGCCCTTCTCAGTCGAGGAGGTCAAGGCCATGACTAGGGACTGCCAAGTCTGTGCGGAGTGCAAGCCGCAATTCTACAAGCCAGACAAGGCGCACCTAATCAAGGCCACCCGCCCCTTTGAACGTCTCAGCATTGACTTCAAAGGGCCCCTCCCCACCCACAACCGCAACACGTACTTCCTCAATGTCATCGACGAGTACTCGCGGTTCCCCTTCGCCATTCCCTGCCCCGACACGACCTCCGCCACCGTCATCAAAGCGTTGCACGACCTCTTCATGCTGTTCGGTTATCCCAATTACGTTCACAGTGACCGGGGCTCCTCCTTCATGAGCGAGGAGCTGCGTCGGTACCTGCTCGCCAGGGGCGTTGCCTCGAGCAGGACGACCAGTTACAACCCCCGGGGGAACGGACAGGTGGAGAGGGAGAACGCGACAGTTTGGAAGGCCGTGCTGCTAGCCCTCAAGTCCAAAGGCCTACCAGTCTCCCGTTGGCAGGAGGTCCTCCCTGCCGCACTCCACTCCATCCGGTCCCTTTTGTGTACTGCAACGAATGCTACCCCTCATGAGCGGATGTTTCTCTTCTCCAGGAGATCGGCATCCGTGACATCGCTTCCGTCCTGGCTCCTGTCCCTGGGAGACATCCTGCTCCGCAAGCACGTGCGGACCTCTAAGGCGGAGCCCCTGGTGGAGAGAGTCCGTCTCCTCCACGCCAACCCACAGTACGCGTACATAGCGTACCCCGACGGGCGTGAGGAGACCGTCTCCATCAAGGACCTGGCCCCCTCTGGGGCCCCTGCCGCCCCGCAACCTCCACCCCGCTCCCTCTCTGCTCCCGTCGATCCCTCGGCCTGTTACTACTCCATGCCAGCCGCTGTCATCCCGTAGTTTTGCCTCGAGCCAGCCGAAGCGGTGGGGGACGTCATGCCGCCTCGCGACCCAGCACCACCGACCGCACGGATACCGCCGGACACTACCTCAGCGCCGCAGCTCCGACGTTCAAAGAGATCGACCAAACCCATCGTTCGTCTCGACCTCTGACGACACGGAACCTCCTGAAGGACTCTGTTCGTTACTCCCTGTTTGTTCACTGTGTTTGCTACTCCATATTTTCACCCCGGACTTCCTTCTAAACAAGGGGTGAATGTGGTGATACACCACTGTACTTCCCTAGCATTGTACATAGTTATATAATAGTTGTGTGTAACGTGGCCCTGTAATCCTGTGTATGGTCCTGTGTGTTGTACTGTAGCTCTGTAGAGGTTCAGTCACCTGTATGTAACCTGACCTGGCCACGGAGAGCTCCGTCTTGGCCACTCCCCCGGGAGTTAGGTATAAGACCCAGCTTCTGAGACCTGACCCATTTTGTCTGGGGTCGTCTGTGTCGGGTAAGCTTCCTATGTGGTGTATTAAAGCCTTGGTTAAAGTCTCATATCTTTGTGGTTCTTGACGCTTAGTGCATCAGAGCTTTACTCTGTATCTAACCCCGTGCTGTACCTGTCCTGGGAGTGGTTGCTGGGGACAGTGAAGAGGGAGCTTTACTCTGTATCTAACCCCGTGCTGTACCTGTCCTGGGAGTGATGGATGGGGACAGTGTAGAAGGAGTTTTATTCTGTTTCTAACCCCGTGCTGTACCTGTCCTGGGAGTGTTTGATGGGGACAGTGTAGAGGAAGCTTTACTCTGTATCTAACCAAGTGCTGTACCTGTCCTGAGAGTGTTTGATGGGGACAGTGTAGAGGGAGCTTTACTCTGTATCTAACCCCGTGCTGTACCTGTCCTGGGAGTGTTTGATGGGGACAGTGTAGAGGGAGCTTTGCTCTGTATCTAACCCCGTGCTGTACCTGTCCTGGGAGTGCTTGATGGGGACAGTGTAGAGGAAGCTTTACTCTGTATCTAACCCCATGTTGTACCTGTCCTGGGAGTGTTTGATGGGGACAGTGTAGAGGGAGCTTTACTCTGTAACTAACCCCGTGTTGATCCTGTCCTGGGAGTGTTTGATGGGGACAGTGTAGAGGGACCTTTACTCTGTATCTAACCCCGTGCTGGACCTGTCCTGGGGGTGTTTGATGGGGACAGTGGAGAGGGAGCTTTACTCTGTATCTAACCCCGTGCTGTACCTGTCCTGGGAGTGTTTGACGGGGACAGTGTCGAGGGAGTTTTACTCTGTATCTAACCCCGTGCTGTACCTGTCCTGGGAGTGTTTGATGGGGACAGTGTAGAAGGAGCTTTACTCTGTATCTAACCCCGTGCTGTACTTGTCCTGGGAGTGTTTGATGGGGACAGTGTAGAGGGAGCTTTACTCTGTATCTAACCCCGTGCTGTACCTGTCCTGGGAGTGTTTGATGAGGACAGTGTAGAGGGAGCTTTAGTCTGTATCGAACCCCGTGCTGTACCGTGCTGGATCCAGCAGAGGGCAGTAGAGCAGAGCTGCTGATTGGCTGTTACGGGGGAAATATGCATACATCTGTGTGCTCACCCTAACTTGAAGGTGTACTTCAGCAAGAGACCCTAGCTGTTCAAGTGAAGACAAGCATCCAGCAGAGGGCAGTAGAGCAGAGCTGCTGATTCTCTGTTGTGGGGGAAATTTGCATACATCTGTGTGCTCACTCTAACGTGAAGGTGTATCTCAGCAAGAGACGCTAGCTGTTCAAGTGAAGACAAGCATCCAGCAGAGGGCAGTAGAGGAGAGCTGCTGATTGGCAGTTGTGGGGGAAATTTGCATACATCCGTGTGCTCACCCGAACTTGAAGGTGGTTTGTGGAGGAGCTGTTGTCAAGTGTCACTTGAGGTGGTCATAGATAGAACCTTCAGGGATGTAGTTACCCCGAAGAATAAAGATAGATGGGTGACGCTTGGGGAAGCTGCCGCCAAGGCGCAATGGGGAAAGACCACTGTGTAAGGTCTTTCCAGCAAATGTACACCGAGGGGCGGGTGACAGTGTAAACCCCCCTCGGCCTGGGCCACCAACATTCCAATGTATAAAACAAACATGTCAATGGAAATATTTAAGAAGGAATTGTAATGTAAAGAGTGATATGTGTATAATAATATCAAAATTGAATGGCAGAAAGTCAAGGCAATGTGTAACTCTGACGGAAATGTACAGTCAAGACAATTCGAAATGTTCTGTAATGTTTATGATAGATTTTATGAATAAAGTATATTTTTTTGAATAAAAAAAAAATAAAGATAGATGGGTGACGGTGAGAGGGGCTGGGAGGAAGCAGTCAGTACAGGGATCCCCTGTGGTCGTTCCCCTTAGTAACAAGCTTTGAAAACTGTTGGGGGGGGGGGACTTACCAGGGGTAAGCCATGGGGTACAGGTCTCGAGCACAGAGTCTGTCCCTGTTGCTCAGACGTGAAGGGGGGAGAGGAGTAGAGCATTAGTCATTGGAGACTCCATAGTTAGGGGGATAGATAGGAGATTCTGTGGGAACGAGAGAGACTCACGGTTGGTGTGTTGCCTCCCAGGTGCCAGGGTGCCTGATGTCTCGGATCGTGTTTTCGGGATCCTTAAGGGGGATGGGGAGCAGCCCCAAGTCGTGGTCCACATAGGTACCAACGACTTAGGTAGGAAAAGGGATAGGGATGTAAGGCAGGAATTCAGGGAGCGAGGGTGGAAACTTAGATCTAGGACAAACAGGGAAAAAAGTCCCAGCCTCTCCTTATAACCCAGACCATCAAGTCCTGATAGCATCCTAGTAAATCTCTTCTGCACTCTTTCAAGTTTAATAATATCCTTTCGTAATAGGGTGACCAGAACTGAACACAGTATTCCATGTGTGGCCTTACTAATGTCTTGTACAACTTCAACAAGACGTCCCAACTCCTGTATTCAATATTCTGACCAATGAAATGTAGCATGCTGAATGCCTTCTTCACGGGCAGCACGGTAGCGTTGTGGTCAGCACAATTACTTCATAGCTCCAAGGTCCCAGGTTCGATTCCCGGCTTGGTTCACTGTCTGTGCAGAGTCTGCACGTTCTCCCCGTGTGTGCGTGGGTTTCCTCCGGGTGTTCCGGTTTCCTCCCACAGTCCAAAGATGTGCAGGTTAGGTGGGTTGGCTGCGCTAAATTGCCCTTAGTGTCCAAAATTGCCCTTAGTGTCCGGTGGGGTTACTGGGTTATGGGGATAGGGTGGGGGTGTGGGCTTGGGTAGGGGGCACTTTCCAAGAGCCGATGCAGACTCGATGGGCCGAATGGCCTCCTTCTGCACAGTAAATTATATATATATTCACCTCCCTGTCCACCTGGGACTCCACCTTCAAGGAGCTATGAACCTGTACCCCGAGATCTCTTTGTTTTGTAACTCTCCCCAACTCCCTACCATTAACTGAGTTGGTCCAGTCCCGATTCGATGTATTTGTAGATGCTCTTTAGATTTTCCTTTGCCTTACCTGCCAAAGCAATTCCCCCCTTGTCCCTCCTGATTTCTCTCTTAAACTCTTTTCCGACAACCTCTCTACTCTTCAAGGGATCCACTTGATCCCAGCTGTCTCTGCGTGTCATGTGCATCCTTCTTCCTATTGACCATGGCCTCAATATCCCGAGACATCCAGGGTTCCCTCCTCCTCCCAGCCTTGCCCTTCACTCTAAATGGAATGTGCTCACCCTGAACCCTGGTTAACACCCTTTTGAAAGCCTCCCACTTACCAGCTGTCCCTTTGTCTGTAAACAGACTCCCCCAGTCAAGCTTTGAAAGTTCCTGTCTAATACCATCAAAATTGGCCTTGCCCCAATTTAGAATTTTAACTTTTGGGCCAGAACTATCATTCTCCATAGCTAACTTAAAACTAATGGAATTATGCTCACTGGTCCCAAATTGATCCCTGACTGACACTTCTGTCACCCGCCCTTCCTTAATCCCCAAGAGGAGGTCACATTTGGTCTCCTCTCTAGTTGGGCCATCCACATATTGAATGAAAAATTCCTCCTGAATACACTCAACAAATTTCTCTCCATCCAAACCCCTAATGCTATGGCTGCCCCAGTTAATGTTGGGAAAGTTAAATTCCCCAACGATTACCACACTATTTTCCCAGCAGCTATCTGTATTCTTACATATTTGCTCGTCAATTTTAAGCGACTATTTGGGGGCCTGTAGTACAGTCCCATCAAAGTGACCGCACCCTTCTTATTTTTCTGACTGAAAAATAAGACTCAGAGAGCCTTATCTATAAGACACATATAGACTCAGTGAGTGAACCCTCAGATATATCCTCTCTCTGTACTGCCGTGATACTGTCCCTAATCAAAAACGCAACTCCCCCTCCCCTCCTGCCTCCTGCTCTATCTTTCCCATAGCATCTGTACCCTGGAACATTGAGCTGCCAGTCCTGCCCCTCCTTTAGCCATGTTTCAGTAATAAGCTTTAATATCCCAGTCCCATGTACCTATCCATGCCCTGAGTTCATCAGCCTTGCCCGTTAGGACTCTTGCATTGAAATAAATGCAGTTTAATCTAGACTTCCCTTGCTCTCCGCCCTGCTTTCTCAGACCATCTCTCCGATGATGTTTTGTACACTTTCCCTGTGTTTTATTTCTCTTAGCCTCACTGCACCCATTCACTGAGTTCTCCACAGTCTCTGTACTCTGCACTGTGGCACTTTTTGATTTTTGATTTTTGTTTCTCTGCCTTCCACTTTTCTCTGTCCCCCCTTTACTTCCCTCCGACTTCCTGCATCAGTTCCCACCCCCCTGCCACATTAGTTTAAACCCTCCCCAACAGCACGAGAAAACACTCCCTCTAGGACATCGGTTCCAGTCCTGCCCAGGTGCAGACCATCCGGTTTGCACTGGTCCCACATGCCCCAGAACCGGTTCCAATGCCCCAGGAATTTGAATCCCTCCCTCTTGCACCATCCCTTGAGCCACGTATTCATCCTCTCTATCCTGACATTCCTCCTCTGACTAGCTCGTGGCACTGGTAGCAATCTTGAGATTACTACCTTTGAGGTCTTACTTTTTAATTTAACTCCGAACTCTCTAAATTCAGCATGTGGGACCGCATCATATTTATTACCTACATGGTTGGTGCCTATGTGCACCACGACAGCTGGCTGTTCACCCTCCCCCCCCAGAATGTCCTGCAGCCGCCCCGAGACATCCTTGACCCTTGCACCAGGGAGGCAACATACCAACCTGGATTCTCGTTTGCATCCACAGAACCGCCTGTCTATTCCCCTTACAATTGAGTCCCCTATCACTATAGCCCTGCCATTCTTCTTCCTGCCCAGCTGCGCAGCAGAGCCAGCCACGGTGCCATGAACCTGGCTGCTGCTGCCTTCCCCTGGTGAGCCATCTCCCCCAACAGTATCCAAAGCGGTATATCTGTTTTGGAAGGAGCTGACCGCAGGGGACCCCTGCACTGCCTTCCGACTCTTCCTCTGTCTGGTGGTCACCCATGCACTATCTCCCTCAGTAATGCTTAACTGCGGTGTGAGTAACTCACTAAACGTGCTCTCCACGACTTCCTCAGCATCGCGGATGCTCCAAAGTGAGTCCATCCGCAGCTCCAGGGCCGTCAAGCGGTCTAACAGGAGCTGCAGCTGGACACACGTCCGGCACGTGAAGGAGCCAGGGACAGTGGACGTGTCCCTGAGCTCCCACATTGAGCACGAGGAGCATGACACAGGTCTGAGATCTCCGGTCGTGACTTAACCCTTAAGTTAACTTCCAACAACAACTACAATGCCACAAGTAAAAGAGAAAATGGAAAAGAAATCCTGCCTCCCAGTCCCAGCCAATCACTTACCTGCTGCTCAAGGTGACTGAGTGAACTTCTCCCAGAATCCTCTCCTGCCGCCGCTGCTGGAATTAAAACAAATGAATAAAAACCGCGAGTGTTGGGCAACCAGCAGGGACTCTGTTGTCACAAGTTATCCAGACTGTAAATGCTAATTCATTTCTCTCTCTCTGCACAGATGCCGTACCAGCCTCCCCGAACAGGAGCCGGAATGTGGTGACTAGGGGCTTTTCACAGTAACTTCATTTGAAGCCGACTTGTGACAAAAAGCGATTTTCATTTCATTTCATTTTTCAGACTTGCTGAGCAGGTTTTCCAGCCGCTCCGGACTTGCAGCATGGACAGGAGGGAGGGAGAGTGAGGGACAGAGAGTGAGGGACTGAGAGTGAGGGACAGAGCGTGAGGGACAGAGAGTGAGGGACTGAGTGTGAGGGACTGAGAGTGAGGGACAGAGAGTGAGGGACTGAGAGTGAGGGACAGAATCTGAGGGACAGAGAGTGAGGGACTGAGTGTGAGGGACTGAGAGTGAGGGACTGAGCGTGAGGGACTGAGCGTGAGGGACAGAGAGTGAGGGACAGAGCGTGAGGGACTGAGAGTGAGGGACTGAGAGTGAGGGACTGAGAGTGAGGGACTGAGTGTGAGGGACAGAGACTGAGGGACAGAGGGTGAGGGACAGAGTGTGAGGGACTGAGTGTGAGGGACAGAGCGTGAGGGACAGAGCGTGAGGGACACAGAGTGAGGGACAGAGAGTGAGGGACAGAGAGTGAGGGACTGAGTGTGAGGGACAGAGAGTGAGGGACAGAGAGTGAGGTACAGAGCGTGAGGGACAGAGCGTGAGGGACAGAGCGTGAGGGACTGAGAGTGAGGGACTGAGCGTGAGGGACAGAGAGTGAGGGACAGAGAGTGAGGGACAGAGAGTGAGGGACTGAGAGTGAGGGACTGAGTGTGAGGGACTGAGCGTGAGGGACAGAGAGTGAGGGACAGAGAGTGAGGGACAGAGAGTGAGGGACTGAGAGTGAGGGACTGAGAGTGAGGGACTGAGTGTGAGGGACAGAGTGTGAGGGACAGAGAGTGAGGGACAGAGAGTGAGGGACAGAGAGTGAGGGACAGAGAGTGAGGGACTGAGTGTGAGGGACAGAGAGTGAGGGACAGAGGGTGAGGGACAGAGGGTGAGGGACAGAGTGTGAGGGACTGAGTGTGAGGGACAGAGAGTGAGGGACAGAGCGTGAGGGACAGAGTGTGAGGGACTGAGAGTGAGGGACTGAGTGTGAGGGACTGAGCGTGAGGGACAGAGAGTGAGGGACAGAGAGTGAGGGACAGAGCGTGAGGGACTGAGAGTGATGGACTGAGTGTGAGGGACTGAGCATGAGGGACAGAGAGTGAGGGACAGAGAGTGAGGGACAGAGCGTGAGGGACTGAGAGTGAGGGACTGAGAGTGAGGGACTGAGTGTGAGGGACAGAGCGTGAGGGACAGAGAGTGAGGGACAGAGTGTGAGGGACTGAGTGTGAGGGACAGAGAGTGAGGGACAGAGGGTGAGGGACAGAGGGTGAGGGACAGAGTGTGAGGGACTGAGTGTGAGGGACAGAGCGTGAGGGACAGAGAGTGAGGGACAGAGAGTGAGGGACAGAGAGTGAGGGACTGATTGTGAGGGGCAGAGAGTGAGGGACAGAGAGAGGGACTGAGTGTGAGGGACTGAGTGTGAGGGACAGAGCGTGAGGGACAGAGAGTGAGGGACAGAGAGTGAGGGACAGAGAGTGAGGGACAGAGAGAGAGACTGAGTGTGAGGGACTGAGTGTGAGGGACAGAGAGTGAGGGACAGAGAGTGAGGGACAGAGAGTGAGGGACAGAGAGAGGGAGGGACAGAGTGAGGGAGGGACAGAGAGAGGGAGGGACGGTGAGGGACAGAGAGCGAGGGACAGAGAGTGAGGGACAGAGAGTGAGGGACAGAGAGTGAGGGACAGAGTGTGAGGGACAGAGAGTGAGGGACAGAGAGAGGGAGGGAGGGTGAGGGACAGAGAGTGAGGGACCGAGAGTGAGGGACAGAGAGTGAGGGACAGAGAGAGGGAGGGACGGTGAGGGAGAGAGAGCGAGGGACAGAGAGTGAGGGACAGAGCGTGAGGGACAGAGAGTGAGGGACAGAGAGTGAGGGACTGAGTGTGAGGGACAGAGAGTGAGGGACAGAGAGTGAGGGACAGAGAGAGGGACTGAGTGTGAGGGACTGAGTGTTAGGGACAGAGAGTGAGGGACAGAGAGTGAGGAACAGAGAGTGAGGGACTGAGTGTGAGGGACAGAGAGTGAGGGACAGAGAGTGAGGGACAGAGAGAGGGACTGAGTGTGAGGGACTGAGTGTAAGGGACAGAGCGTGAGGGACAGAGAGTGAGGGACAGAGAGTGAGGGACAGAGAGTGAGGGACTGAGTGTGAGGGACAGAGAGTGAGGGACAGAGGGTGAGGGACAGAGGGTGAGGGACAGAGTGTGAGGGACTGAGTGTGAGGGACAGAGAGTGAGGGACAGAGCGTGAGGGACAGAGTGTGAGGGACTGAGAGTGAGGGACTGAGTGTGAGGGACTGAGCGTGAGGGACAGAGAGTGAGGGACAGAGAGTGAGGGACAGAGCGTGAGGGACTGAGAGTGATGGACTGAGTGTGAGGGACTGAGCGTGAGGGACAGAGAGTGAGGGACAGAGAGTGAGGGACAGAGCGTGAGGGACTGAGAGTGAGGGACTGAGAGTGAGGGACTGAGTGTGAGGGACAGAGCGTGAGGGACAGAGAGTGAGGGACAGAGTGTGAGGGACAGAGAGTGAGGGACAGAGGGTGAGGGACAGAGTGTGAGGGACTGAGTGTGAGGGACAGAGCGTGAGGGACAGAAAGTGAGGGACAGAGAGTGAGGGACAGAGAGTGAGGGACTGAGTGTGAGGGGCAGAGAGTGAGGGACAGAGAGAGGGACTGAGTGTGAGGGACTGAGTGTGAGGGACAGAGCGTGAGGGACAGAGAGTGAGGGACAGAGAGTGAGGGACAGAGAGTGAGGGACAGAGAGAGAGACTGAGTGTGAGGGACTGAGTGTGAGGGACAGAGAGTGAGGGACAGAGAGTGAGGGACAGAGAGTGAGGGACAGAGAGAGGGAGGGACAGAGAGAGGGAGGGACAGAGAGAGGGAGGGACGGTGAGGGACAGAGAGCGAGGGACAGAGAGTGAGGGACAGAGAGTGAGGGACAGAGAGTGAGGGACAGAGTGTGAGGGACAGAGAGTGAGGGACAGAGAGAGGGAGGGAGGGTGAGGGACAGAGAGTGAGGGACCGAGAGTGAGGGACAGAGAGTGAGGGACAGAGAGAGGGAGGGACGGTGAGGGAGAGAGAGCGAGGGACAGAGAGTGAGGGACAGAGCGTGAGGGACAGAGAGTGAGGGACAGAGAGTGAGGGACTGAGTGTGAGGGACAGAGAGTGAGGGACAGAGAGTGAGGGACAGAGAGAGGGACTGAGTGTGAGGGACTGAGTGTGAGGGACAGAGAGTGAGGGACAGAGAGTGAGGAACAGAGAGTGAGGGACTGAGTGTGAGGGACAGAGAGTGAGGGACAGAGAGTGAGGGACAGAGAGAGGGACTGAGTGTGAGGGACTGAGTGTGAGGGACAGAGCGTGAGGGACAGAGAGTGAGGGACAGAGCGTGAGGGACAGAGCGTGAGGGACAGAGCGTGAGGGACAGAGAGTGAGGGACAGAGTGAGGGTCAGAGAGTGAGGGACAGAGAGTGAGGGACAGAGTGTGAGGGACAGAGAGTGAGGGACAGAGTGTGAGGGACAGAGTGTGAGGGGCAGAGAGAGGGAGGGAGGGTGAGGGACAGAGTGTGAGGGGCAGAGAGTGAGGGACAGAGAGTGAGGGACAGAGCGTGAGGGACAGAGAGTGAGGGACAGAGAGTGAGGGTCAGAGAGTGAGGGGCAGAGAGTGAGTGACAGAGAGTGAGGGACAGAGTGTGAGGGACAGAGTGTGAGGGACAGAGTGTGAGGGACAGAGAGAGGGAGGGAGGGTGAGGGACAGAGTGTGAGGGGCAGAGAGTGAGGGGCAGAGAGTGAGGGACAGAGAGTGAGGGACAGAGAGTGAGGGACAGAGGGTGAGGGACAGAGTGGGAGGGACAGAGAGTGAGGGACAGAGCGTGAGGGACAGAGAGTGAGGGACAGAGAGTGAGGGACAGAGAGTGAGGGACAGAGAGTGAGGGACAGAGAGCGAGGGACAGAGAGCGAGGAACAGAGTGTGAGGGACAGAGAGTGAGGGACAGAGAGTGAGGGACAGAGAGTGAGGGACAGAGAGAGGGAGGGAGGGTGAGGGACAGAGAGTGAGGGACAGAGGGTGAGGGACAGAGTGTGAGGGACAGAGAGTGAGGGACAGAGAGTGAGGGACAGAGAGTGAGGGTCAGAGAGAGGGAGGGAGGGTGAGGGGCAGAGAGTGAGGGATAGAGAGTGAGGGACAGAGAGTGAGGGCCAGAGAGTGAGGGTCAGAGAGTGAGGGAAAGAGAGTGAGGGAAAGAGAGTGAGGGACAGAGAGAGGGAGGGAGGGTGAGGGACAGAGGGTGAGGGATAGAGAGTGAGGGACAGAGAGTGAGGGACAGAGAGAGGGAGGGAGGGTGAGGGACAGAGAGTGAGGGACAGAGTGTGAGGGACAGAGAGAGGGAGGAAGGGTGAGGGACAGAGAGTGAGGGACAGAGAGTGAGGGACAGAGTGTGAGGGACAGAGAGTGAGGGACAGAGAGTGAGGGACAGAGAGTGAGGGTCTGAGAGTGAGGGTCTGAGAGTGAGGGCCTGAGAGTGAGGGCCTGAGAGTGAGGGTCTGAGAGTGAGGGAAAGAGAGTGAGGGATAGAGAGTGAGGGATAGAGAGTGAGGCACAGAGAGTGAGGGTCTGAGAGTGAGGGCCAGAGAGTGAGGGTCTGAGAGTGAGGGAAAGAGAGTGAGGGATAGAGAGTGAGGCACAGAGAGTGAGGGTCTGAGAGTGAGGGCCAGAGAGTGAGGGACAGAGAGTGAGGGTCTGAGAGTGAGGGACAGAGAGTGAGGGAAAGAGAGTGAGGGACAGAGAGTGAGGGACGGAGAGTGAGGGACAGAATGTGAGGGACAGAGAGTGAGGGACAGAGAGTGAGGGACAGAGAGTGAGGGACAGAGAGTGAGGGACAGAGAGTGAGGGACTGAGAGTGAGGGACTGAGCGTGAGGGACTGAGCGTGAGGGACAGAGAGTGAGGGACAGAGCGTGAGGGACTGAGAGTGAGGGACTGAGAGTGAGGGACTGAGAGTGAGGGACTGAGTGTGAGGGACAGAGACTGAGGGACAGAGGGTGAGGGACAGAGTGTGAGGGACTGAGTGTGAGGGACAGAGCGTGAGGGACAGAGCGTGAGGGACAGAGAGTGAGGGACAGAGAGTGAGGGACAGAGAGTGAGGGCCTGAGTGTGAGGGACAGAGAGTGAGGGACAGAGAGTGAGGTACAGAGCGTGAGGGACAGAGCGTGAGGGACAGAGCGTGAGGGACTGAGAGTGAGGGACTGAGCGTGAGGGACAGAGAGTGAGGGACAGAGAGTGAGGGACAGAGAGTGAGGGACTGAGAGTGAGGGACTGAGTGTGAGGGACAGAGAGTGAGGGACAGAGAGTGAGGGACTGAGAGTGAGGGACTGAGAGTGAGGGACTGAGAGTGAGGGACTGAGTGTGAGGGACAGAGCGTGAGGGACAGAGAGTGAGGGACAGAGAGTGAGGGACAGAGAGTGAGGGACAGAGAGTGAGGGACTGAGTGTGAGGGACAGAGAGTGAGGGACAGAGGGTGAGGGACAGAGGGTGAGGGACAGAGTGTGAGGGACTGAGTGTGAGGGACAGAGAGTGAGGGACAGAGCGTGAGGGACAGAGTGTGAGGGACTGAGAGTGAGGGACTGAGTGTGAGGGACTGAGCGTGAGGGACAGAGAGTGAGGGACAGAGAGTGAGGGACAGAGCGTGAGGGACTGAGAGTGATGGACTGAGTGTGAGGGACTGAGCGTGAGGGACAGAGAGTGAGGGACAGAGAGTGAGGGACAGAGCGTGAGGGACTGAGAGTGAGGGACTGAGAGTGAGGGACTGAGTGTGAGGGACAGAGCGTGAGGGACAGAGAGTGAGGGACAGAGTGTGAGGGACTGAGTGTGAGGGACAGAGAGTGAGGGACAGAGGGTGAGGGACAGAGGGTGAGGGACAGAGTGTGAGGGACTGAGTGTGAGGGACAGAGCGTGAGGGACAGAGAGTGAGGAACAGAGAGTGAGGGACAGAGAGTGAGGGACTGAGTGTGAGGGGCAGAGAGTGAGGGACAGAGAGAGGGACTGAGTGTGAGGGACTTTGTGTGAGGGACAGAGCGTGAGGGACAGAGAGTGAGGGACAGAGAGTGAGGGACAGAGAGTGAGGGACAGAGAGAGAGACTGAGTGTGAGGGACTGAGTGTGAGGGACAGAGAGTGAGGGACAGAGAGTGAGGGACAGAGAGTGAGGGACAGAGAGAGGGAGGGACAGAGAGAGGGAGGGACAGAGAGAGGGAGGGACGGTGAGGGACAGAGAGCGAGGGACAGAGAGTGAGGGACAGAGAGTGAGGGACAGAGAGTGAGGGACAGAGTGTGAGGGACAGAGAGTGAGGGACAGAGAGAGGGAGGGAGGGTGAGGGACAGAGAGTGAGGGACCGAGAGTGAGGGACAGAGAGTGAGGGACAGAGAGAGGGAGGGACGGTGAGGGAGAGAGAGCGAGGGACAGAGAGTGAGGGACAGAGCGTGAGGGACAGAGAGTGAGGGACAGAGAGTGAGGGACTGAGTGTGAGGGACAGAGAGTGAGGGACAGAGAGTGAGGGACAGAGAGAGGGACTGAGTGTGAGGGACTGAGTGTGAGGGACAGAGAGTGAGGGACAGAGAGTGAGGAACAGAGAGTGAGGGACTGAGTGTGAGGGACAGAGAGTGAGTGACAGAGAGTGAGGGACAGAGAGAGGGACTGAGTGTGAGGGACTGAGTGTGAGGGACAGAGCGTGAGGGACAGAGAGTGAGGGACAGAGAGTGAGGGACAGAGAGTGAGGGACTGAGTGTGAGGGACAGAGAGTGAGGGACAGAGGGTGAGGGACAGAGGGTGAGGGACAGAGTGTGAGGGACTGAGTGTGAGGGACAGAGAGTGAGGGACAGAGCGTGAGGGACAGAGTGTGAGGGACTGAGAGTGAGGGACTGAGTGTGAGGGACTGAGCGTGAGGGACAGAGAGTGAGGGACAGAGAGTGAGGGACAGAGCGTGAGGGACTGAGAGTGATGGACTGAGTGTGAGGGACTGAGCGTGAGGGAGTGAGAGTGAGGGACTGAGAGTGAGGGACTGAGTGTGAGGGACAGAGCGTGAGGGACAGAGAGTGAGGGACAGAGTGTGAGGGACTGAGTGTGAGGGACAGAGAGTGAGGGACAGAGGGTGAGGGACAGAGGGTGAGGGACAGAGTGTGAGGGACTGAGTGTGAGGGACAGAGCGTGAGGGACAGAGAGTGAGGGACAGAGAGTGAGGGACAGAGAGTGAGGGACTGAGTGTGAGGGGCAGAGAGTGAGGGACAGAGAGAGGGACTGAGTGTGAGGGACTGAGTGTGAGGGACAGAGCGTGAGGGACAGAGAGTGAGGGACAGAGAGTGAGGGACAGAGAGTGAGGGACAGAGAGAGAGACTGAGTGTGAGGGACTGAGTGTGAGGGACAGAGAGTGAGGGACAGAGAGTGAGGGACAGAGAGTGAGGGACAGAGAGAGGGTGGGACAGAGAGAGGGAGGGACAGAGAGAGGGAGGGACGGTGAGGGACAGAGAGCGAGGGACAGAGAGTGAGGGACAGAGAGTGAGGGACAGAGAGTGAGGGACAGAGTGTGAGGGACAGAGAGTGAGGGACAGAGAGAGGGAGGGAGGGTGAGGGACAGAGAGTGAGGGACCGAGAGTGAGGGACAGAGAGTGAGAGGGACGGTGAGGGAGAGAGAGCGAGGGACAGAGAGTGAGGGACAGAGCGTGAGGGACAGAGAGTGAGGGACAGAGAGTGAGGGACTGAGTGTGAGGGACAGAGAGTGAGGGACAGAGAGTGAGGGACAGAGAGAGGGACTGAGTGTGAGGGACTGAGTGTGAGGGACAGAGAGTGAGGGACAGAGAGTGAGGAACAGAGAGTGAGGGACTGAGTGTGAGGGACAGAGAGTGAGGGACAGAGAGTGAGGGACAGAGAGAGGGACTGAGTGTGAGGGACTGAGTGTGAGGGACAGAGCGTGAGGGACAGAGAGTGAGGGACAGAGCGTGAGGGACAGAGCGTGAGGGACAGAGCGTGAGGGACAGAGAGTGAGGGACAGAGTGAGGGTCAGAGAGTGAGGGACAGAGAGTGAGGGACAGAGTGTGAGGGACAGAGAGTGAGGGACAGAGTGTGAGGGACAGAGTGTGAGGGGCAGAGAGAGGGAGGGAGGGTGAGGGACAGAGTGTGAGGGGCAGAGAGTGAGGGACAGAGAGTGAGGGACAGAGCGTGAGGGACAGAGAGTGAGGGACAGAGAGTGAGGGTCAGAGAGTGAGGGTCAGAGAGTGAGTGACAGAGAGTGAGGGACAGAGTGTGAGGGACAGAGTGTGAGGGACAGAGTGTGAGGGACAGAGAGAGGGAGGGAGGGTGAGGGACAGAGTGTGAGGGGCAGAGAGTGAGGGGCAGAGAGTGAGGGACAGAGAGTGAGGGACAGAGAGTGAGGGACAGAGAGTGAGGGACAGAGGGTGAGGGACAGAGTGGGAGGGACAGAGAGTGAGGGACAGAGCGTGAGGGACAGAGAGTGAGGGACAGAGAGTGAGGGACAGAGAGTGAGGGACAGAGAGCGAGGGACAGAGAGCGAGGGACAGAGTGTGAGGGACAGAGAGTGAGGGACAGAGAGTGAGGGACAGAGAGAGGGAGGGAGGGTGAGGGACAGAGAGTGAGGGACAGAGGGTGAGGGACAGAGTGTGAGGGACAGAGAGTGAGGGACAGAGAGTGAGGGACAGAGAGTGAGGGTCAGAGAGAGGGAGGGTGGGTGAGGGGCAGAGAGTGAGGGATAGAGAGTGAGGGACAGAGAGTGAGGGCCAGAGAGTGAGGGTCAGAGAGTGAGGGAAAGAGAGTGAGGGAAAGAGAGTGAGGGACAGAGAGAGGGAGGGAGGGTGAGGGACAGAGAGTGAGGGATAGAGAGTGAGGGACAGAGAGTGAGGGACAGAGAGAGGGAGGGAGGGTGAGGGACAGAGAGTGAGGGACAGAGTGTGAGGGACAGAGAGAGGGAGGAAGGGTGAGGGACAGAGAGTGAGGGACAGAGAGTGAGGGACAGAGTGTGAGGGACAGAGAGTGAGGGACAGAGAGTGAGGGACAGAGAGTGAGGGTCTGAGAGTGAGGGTCTGAGAGTGAGGGCCTGAGAGTGAGGGCCTGAGAGTGAGGGTCTGAGAGTGAGGGAAAGAGAGTGAGGGATAGAGAGTGAGGGATAGAGAGTGAGGCACAGAGAGTGAGGGTCTGAGAGTGAGGGCCAGAGAGTGAGGGTCTGAGAGTGAGGGAAAGAGAGTGAGGGATAGAGAGTGAGGCACAGAGAGTGAGGGTCTGAGAGTGAGGGCCAGAGAGTGAGGGACAGAGAGTGAGGGTCTGAGAGTGAGGGACAGAGAGTGAGGGAAAGAGAGTGAGGGACAGAGAGTGAGGGACGGAGAGTGAGGGACAGAATGTGAGGGACAGAGAGTGAGGGACGGAGAGTGAGGGACAGAGAGTGAGGGACAGAGAGTGAGGGACAGAGAGTGAGGGTCAGAGAGTGAGGGACAGAGAGTGAGGGTCAGAGAGTGAGGGTCAGAGAGTGAGGGACAGAGAGTGAGGGACAGAGTGAGGGCCAGAGAGAGGGAGGGAGAGTGACGGACAGAGATTGAGGGACAGAGAGTGAGGGACAGAGAGTGAGGGACAGAGTGAGGGCCAGAGAGAGGGAGGGAGAGTGACGGACAGAGATTGAGGGACAGAGAGTGAGGGTCAGAGAGTGAGGGTCAGAGAGTGAGGGACAGAGAGTGAGGGACAGAGAGTGAGGGAAAGAGAGTGAGGGACAGAGAGTGAGGGACAGAGAGTGAGGGACAGAGAGTGAGGGACAGAGAGAGGGAGGGTGAGGGACAGAGAGTGAGGGACGGAGAGTGAGGGACGGAGAGTGAGGGACAGAGAGTGAGGGACAGAGAGAGGGAGGGAGAGTGACGGACAGAGATTGAGGGACAGAGAGTGAGGGACAGAGAGTGAGGGTCAGAGAGTGAGGGTCAGAGAGTGAGGGACAGAGAGTGAGGGACAGAGAGTGAGGGACAGAGAGAGGGACTGAGTGTGAGGGACTGAGCGTGAGGGACAGAGCGTGAGGGA
Source organism: Scyliorhinus torazame (assembly GCF_047496885.1). NCBI lineage: Eukaryota > Metazoa > Chordata > Chondrichthyes > Carcharhiniformes > Scyliorhinidae > Scyliorhinus > Scyliorhinus torazame. The sequence continues at coordinate 12,072,567 of NC_092712.1, read as the reverse complement.
CAGAGAGTGAGGGACAGAGCGTGAGGGACAGAGCGTGAGGGACAGAGAGTGAGGGACAGAGTGAGGGTCAGAGAGTGAGGGACAGAGAGTGAGGGACAGAGTGTGAGGGACAGAGAGAGGGACTGAGTGTGAGGGACTGAGTGTGAGGGACAGAGCGTGAGGGACAGAGAGTGAGGGACAGAGAGTGAGGGACAGAGAGTGAGGGACAGAGAGAGAGACTGAGTGTGAGGGACTGAGTGTGAGGGACAGAGAGTGAGGGACAGAGAGTGAGGGACAGAGAGTGAGGGACAGAGAGAGGGAGGGACAGAGAGAGGGAGGGACAGAGAGAGGGAGGGACGGTGAGGGACAGAGAGCGAGGGACAGAGAGTGAGGGACAGAGAGTGAGGGACAGAGAGTGAGGGACAGAGTGTGAGGGACAGAGAGTGAGGGACAGAGAGAGGGAGGGAGGGTGAGGGACAGAGAGTGAGGGACCGAGAGTGAGGGACAGAGAGTGAGGGACAGAGAGAGGGAGGGACGGTGAGGGAGAGAGAGCGAGGGACAGAGAGTGAGGGACAGAGCGTGAGGGACAGAGAGTGAGGGACAGAGAGTGAGGGACTGAGTGTGAGGGACAGAGAGTGAGGGACAGAGAGTGAGGGACAGAGAGAGGGACTGAGTGTGAGGGACTGAGTGTGAGGGACAGAGAGTGAGGGACAGAGAGTGAGGAACAGAGAGTGAGGGACTGAGTGTGAGGGACAGAGAGTGAGGGACAGAGAGTGAGGGACAGAGAGAGGGACTGAGTGTGAGGGACTGAGTGTGAGGGACAGAGCGTGAGGGACAGAGAGTGAGGGACAGAGCGTGAGGGACAGAGCGTGAGGGACAGAGCGTGAGGGACAGAGAGTGAGGGACAGAGTGAGGGTCAGAGAGTGAGGGACAGAGAGTGAGGGACAGAGTGTGAGGGACAGAGAGTGAGGGACAGAGTGTGAGGGACAGAGTGTGAGGGGCAGAGAGAGGGAGGGAGGGTGAGGGACAGAGTGTGAGGGGCAGAGAGTGAGGGACAGAGAGTGAGGGACAGAGCGTGAGGGACAGAGAGTGAGGGACAGAGAGTGAGGGTCAGAGAGTGAGGGGCAGAGAGTGAGTGACAGAGAGTGAGGGACAGAGTGTGAGGGACAGAGTGTGAGGGACAGAGTGTGAGGGACAGAGAGAGGGAGGGAGGGTGAGGGACAGAGTGTGAGGGGCAGAGAGTGAGGGGCAGAGAGTGAGGGACAGAGAGTGAGGGACAGAGAGTGAGGGACAGAGGGTGAGGGACAGAGTGGGAGGGACAGAGAGTGAGGGACAGAGCGTGAGGGACAGAGAGTGAGGGACAGAGAGTGAGGGACAGAGAGTGAGGGACAGAGAGTGAGGGACAGAGAGCGAGGGACAGAGAGCGAGGAACAGAGTGTGAGGGACAGAGAGTGAGGGACAGAGAGTGAGGGACAGAGAGTGAGGGACAGAGAGAGGGAGGGAGGGTGAGGGACAGAGAGTGAGGGACAGAGGGTGAGGGACAGAGTGTGAGGGACAGAGAGTGAGGGACAGAGAGTGAGGGACAGAGAGTGTGGGTCAGAGAGAGGGAGGGAGGGTGAGGGGCAGAGAGTGAGGGATAGAGAGTGAGGGACAGAGAGTGAGGGCCAGAGAGTGAGGGTCAGAGAGTGAGGGAAAGAGAGTGAGGGAAAGAGAGTGAGGGACAGAGAGAGGGAGGGAGGGTGAGGGACAGAGGGTGAGGGATAGAGAGTGAGGGACAGAGAGTGAGGGACAGAGAGAGGGAGGGAGGGTGAGGGACAGAGAGTGAGGGACAGAGTGTGAGGGACAGAGAGAGGGAGGAAGGGTGAGGGACAGAGAGTGAGGGACAGAGAGTAAGGGACAGAGTGTGAGGGACAGAGAGTGAGGGACAGAGAGTGAGGGACAGAGAGTGAGGGTCTGAGAGTGAGGGTCTGAGAGTGAGGGCCTGAGAGTGAGGGCCTGAGAGTGAGGGTCTGAGAGTGAGGGAAAGAGAGTGAGGGATAGAGAGTGAGGGATAGAGAGTGAGGCACAGAGAGTGAGGGTCTGAGAGTGAGGGCCAGAGAGTGAGGGTCTGTGAGTGAGGGAAAGAGAGTGAGGGATAGAGAGTGAGGCACAGAGAGTGAGGGTCTGAGAGTGAGGGCCAGAGAGTGAGGGACAGAGAGTGAGGGTCTGAGAGTGAGGGACAGAGAGTGAGGGAAAGAGAGTGAGGGACAGAGAGTGAGGGACGGAGAGTGAGGGACAGAATGTGAGGGACAGAGAGTGAGGGACAGAGAGTGAGGGACAGAGAGTGAGGGACAGAGAGTGAGGGACAGAGAGTGAGGGACAGAGAGTGAGGGACTGAGAGTGAGGGACTGAGCGTGAGGGACTGAGCGTGAGGGACAGAGAGTGAGGGACAGAGCGTGAGGGACTGAGAGTGAGGGACTGAGAGTGAGGGACTGAGAGTGAGGGACTGAGTGTGAGGGACAGAGACTGAGGGACAGAGGGTGAGGGACAGAGTGTGAGGGACTGAGTGTGAGGGACAGAGCGTGAGGGACAGAGCGTGAGGGACAGAGAGTGAGGGACAGAGAGTGAGGGACAGAGAGTGAGGGACTGAGTGTGAGGGACAGAGAGTGAGGGACAGAGAGTGAGGTACAGAGCGTGAGGGACAGAGCGTGAGGGACAGAGCGTGAGGGACTGAGAGTGAGGGACTGAGCGTGAGGGACAGAGAGTGAGGGACAGAGAGTGAGGGACAGAGAGTGCGGGACTGAGAGTGAGGGACTGAGTGTGAGGGACTGAGCGTGAGGGACAGAGAGTGAGGGACAGAGAGTGAGGGACAGAGAGTGAGGGACTGAGAGTGAGGGACTGAGAGTGAGGGACTGAGAGTGAGGGACTGAGTGTGAGGGACAGAGCGTGAGGGACAGAGAGTGAGGGACAGAGAGTGAGGGACAGAGAGTGAGGGACAGAGAGTGAGGGACTGAGTGTGAGGGACAGAGAGTGAGGGACAGAGGGTGAGGGACAGAGGGTGAGGGACAGAGTGTGAGGGACTGAGTGTGAGGGACAGAGAGTGAGGGACAGAGCGTGAGGGACAGAGTGTGAGGGACTGAGAGTGAGGGACTGAGTGTGAGGGACTGAGCGTGAGGGACAGAGAGTGAGGGACAGAGAGTGAGGGACAGAGCGTGAGGGACTGAGAGTGATGGACTGAGTGTGAGGGACTGAGCGTGAGGGACAGAGAGTGAGGGACAGAGAGTGAGGGACAGAGCGTGAGGGACCGAGAGTGAGGGACTGAGAGTGAGGGACTGAGTGTGAGGGACAGAGCGTGAGGGACAGAGAGTGAGGGACAGAGTGTGAGGGACTGAGTGTGAGGGACAGAGAGTGAGGGACAGAGGGTGAGGGACAGAGGGTGAGGGACAGAGTGTGAGGGACTGAGTGTGAGGGACAGAGCGTGAGGGACAGAGAGTGAGGAACAGAGAGTGAGGGACAGAGAGTGAGGGACTGAGTGTGAGGGGCAGAGATTGAGGGACAGAGAGAGGGACTGAGTGTGAGGGACTTTGTGTGAGGGACAGAGCGTGAGGGACAGAGAGTGAGGGACAGAGAGTGAGGGACAGAGAGTGAGGGTCAGAGAGAGAGACTGAGTGTGAGGGACTGAGTGTGAGGGACAGAGAGTGAGGGACAGAGAGTGAGGGACAGAGAGTGAGGGACAGAGAGAGGGAGGGACAGAGAGAGGGAGGGACAGAGAGAGGGAGGGACGGTGAGGGACAGAGAGCGAGGGACAGAGAGTGAGGGACAGAGAGTGAGGGACAGAGAGTGAGGGACAGAGTGTGAGGGACAGAGAGTGAGGGACAGAGAGAGGGAGGGAGGGTGAGGGACAGAGAGTGAGGGACCGAGAGTGAGGGACAGAGAGTGAGGGACAGAGAGAGGGAGGGACGGTGAGGGAGAGAGAGCGAGGGACAGAGAGTGAGGGACAGAGCGTGAGGGACAGAGAGTGAGGGACAGAGAGTGAGGGACTGAGTGTGAGGGACAGAGAGTGAGGGACAGAGAGTGAGGGACAGAGAGAGGGACTGAGTGTGAGGGACTGAGTGTGAGGGACAGAGAGTGAGGGACAGAGAGTGAGGAACAGAGAGTGAGGGACTGAGTGTGAGGGACAGAGAGTGAGTGACAGAGAGTGAGGGACAGAGAGAGGGACTGAGTGTGAGGGACTGAGTGTGAGGGACAGAGCGTGAGGGACAGAGAGTGAGGGACAGAGAGTGAGGGACAGAGAGTGAGGGACTGAGTGTGAGGGACAGAGAGTGAGGGACAGAGGGTGAGGGACAGAGGGTGAGGGACAGAGTGTGAGGGACTGAGTGTGAGGGACAGAGAGTGAGGGACAGAGCGTGAGGGACAGAGTGTGAGTGACTGAGAGTGAGGGACTGAGTGTGAGGGACTGAGCGTGAGGGACAGAGAGTGAGGGACAGAGAGTGAGGGACAGAGCGTGAGGGACTGAGAGTGATGGACTGAGTGTGAGGGACTGAGCGTGAGGGACAGAGAGTGAGGGACAGAGAGTGAGGGACAGAGCGTGAGGGACTGAGAGTGAGGGACTGAGAGTGAGGGACTGAGTGTGAGGGACAGAGCGTGAGGGACAGAGAGTGAGGGACAGAGTGTGAGGGACTGAGTGTGAGGGACAGAGAGTGAGGGACAGAGGGTGAGGGACAGAGGGTGAGGGACAGAGTGTGAGGGACTGAGTGTGAGGGACAGAGCGTGAGGGACAGAGAGTGAGGGACAGAGAGTGAGGGACAGAGAGTGAGGGACTGAGTGTGAGGGGCAGAGAGTGAGGGACAGAGAGAGGGACTGAGTGTGAGGGACTGAGTGTGAGGGACAGAGCGTGAGGGACAGAGAGTGAGGGACAGAGAGTGAGGGACAGAGAGTGAGGGACAGAGAGAGAGACTGAGTGTGAGGGACTGAGTGTGAGGGACAGAGAGTGAGGGACAGAGAGTGAGGGACAGAGAGTGAGGGACAGAGAGAGGGTGGGACAGAGAGAGGGAGGGACAGAGAGAGGGAGGGACGGTGAGGGACAGAGAGCGAGGGACAGAGAGTGAGGGACAGAGAGTGAGGGACAGAGAGTGAGGGACAGAGTGTGAGGGACAGAGAGTGAGGGACAGAGAGAGGGAGGGAGGGTGAGGGACAGAGAGTGAGGGACCGAGAGTGAGGGACAGAGAGTGAGAGGGACGGTGAGGGAGAGAGAGCGAGGGACAGAGAGTGAGGGACAGAGCGTGAGGGACAGAGAGTGAGGGACAGAGAGTGAGGGACTGAGTGTGAGGGACAGAGAGTGAGGGACAGAGAGTGAGGGACAGAGAGAGGGACTGAGTGTGAGGGACTGAGTGTGAGGGACAGAGAGTGAGGGACAGAGAGTGAGGAACAGAGAGTGAGGGACTGAGTGTGAGGGACAGAGAGTGAGGGACAGAGAGTGAGGGACAGAGAGAGGGACTGAGTGTGAGGGACTGAGTGTGAGGGACAGAGCGTGAGGGACAGAGAGTGAGGGACAGAGCGTGAGGGACAGAGCGTGAGGGACAGAGCGTGAGGGACAGAGAGTGAGGGACAGAGTGAGGGTCAGAGAGTGAGGGACAGAGAGTGAGGGACAGAGTGTGAGGGACAGAGAGTGAGGGACAGAGTGTGAGGGACAGAGTGTGAGGGGCAGAGAGAGGGAGGGAGGGTGAGGGACAGAGAGAGGGACTGAGTGTGAGGGACTGAGTGTGAGGGACAGAGCGTGAGGGACAGAGAGTGAGGGACAGAGCGTGAGGGACAGAGCGTGAGGGACAGAGCGTGAGGGACAGAGAGTGAGGGACAGAGTGAGGGTCAGAGAGTGAGGGACAGAGAGTGAGGGACAGAGTGTGAGGGACAGAGAGTGAGGGACAGAGAGTGAGGAACAGAGAGTGAGGGACAGAGAGTGAGGGACTGAGTGTGAGGGGCAGAGATTGAGGGACAGAGAGAGGGACTGAGTGTGAGGGACTTTGTGTGAGGGACAGAGCGTGAGGGACAGAGAGTGAGGGACAGAGAGTGAGGGACAGAGAGTGAGGGACAGAGAGAGAGACTGAGTGTGAGGGACTGAGTGTGAGGGACAGAGAGTGAGGGACAGAGAGTGAGGGACAGAGAGTGAGGGACAGAGAGAGGGAGGGACAGAGAGAGGGAGGGACAGAGAGAGGGAGGGACGGTGAGGGACAGAGAGCGAGGGACAGAGAGTGAGGGACAGAGAGTGAGGGACAGAGAGTGAGGGACAGAGTGTGAGGGACAGAGAGTGAGGGACAGAGAGAGGGAGGGAGGGTGAGGGACAGAGAGTGAGGGACCGAGAGTGAGGGACAGAGAGTGAGGGACAGAGAGAGGGAGGGACGGTGAGGGAGAGAGAGCGAGGGACAGAGAGTGAGGGACAGAGCGTGAGGGACAGAGAGTGAGGGACAGAGAGTGAGGGACTGAGTGTGAGGGACAGAGAGTGAGGGACAGAGAGTGAGGGACAGAGAGAGGGACTGAGTGTGAGGGACTGAGTGTGAGGGACAGAGAGTGAGGGACAGAGAGTGAGGAACAGAGAGTGAGGGACTGAGTGTGAGGGACAGAGAGTGAGTGACAGAGAGTGAGGGACAGAGAGAGGGACTGAGTGTGAGGGACTGAGTGTGAGGGACAGAGCGTGAGGGACAGAGAGTGAGGGACAGAGAGTGAGGGACAGAGAGTGAGGGACTGAGTGTGAGGGACAGAGAGTGAGGGACAGAGGGTGAGGGACAGAGGGTGAGGGACAGAGTGTGAGGGACTGAGTGTGAGGGACAGAGAGTGAGGGACAGAGCGTGAGGGACAGAGTGTGAGTGAATGAGAGTGAGGGACTGAGTGTGAGGGACTGAGCGTGAGGGACAGAGAGTGAGGGACAGAGAGTGAGGGACAGAGCGTGAGGGACTGAGAGTGATGGACTGAGTGTGAGGGACTGAGCGTGAGGGACAGAGAGTGAGGGACAGAGAGTGAGGGACAGAGCGTGAGGGACTGAGAGTGAGGGACTGAGAGTGAGGGACTGAGTGTGAGGGACAGAGCGTGAGGGACAGAGAGTGAGGGACAGAGTGTGAGGGACTGAGTGTGAGGGACAGAGAGTGAGGGACAGAGGGTGAGGGACAGAGGGTGAGGGACAGAGTGTGAGGGACTGAGTGTGAGGGACAGAGCGTGAGGGACAGAGAGTGAGGGACAGAGAGTGAGGGACAGAGAGTGAGGGACTGAGTGTGAGGGGCAGAGAGTGAGGGACAGAGAGAGGGACTGAGTGTGAGGGACTGAGTGTGAGGGACAGAGCGTGAGGGACAGAGAGTGAGGGACAGAGAGTGAGGGACAGAGAGTGAGGGACAGAGAGAGAGACTGAGTGTGAGGGACTGAGTGTGAGGGACAGAGAGTGAGGGACAGAGAGTGAGGGACAGAGAGTGAGGGACAGAGAGAGGGTGGGACAGAGAGAGGGAGGGACAGAGAGAGGGAGGGACGGTGAGGGACAGAGAGCGAGGGACAGAGAGTGAGGGACAGAGAGTGAGGGACAGAGAGTGAGGGACAGAGTGTGAGGGACAGAGAGTGAGGGACAGAGAGAGGGAGGGAGGGTGAGGGACAGAGAGTGAGGGACCGAGAGTGAGGGACAGAGAGTGAGAGGGACGGTGAGGGAGAGAGAGCGAGGGACAGAGAGTGAGGGACAGAGCGTGAGGGACAGAGAGTGAGGGACAGAGAGTGAGGGACTGAGTGTGAGGGACAGAGAGTGAGGGACAGAGAGTGAGGGACAGAGAGAGGGACTGAGTGTGAGGGACTGAGTGTGAGGGACAGAGAGTGAGGGACAGAGAGTGAGGAACAGAGAGTGAGGGACTGAGTGTGAGGGACAGAGAGTGAGGGACAGAGAGTGAGGGACAGAGAGAGGGACTGAGTGTGAGGGACTGAGTGTGAGGGACAGAGCGTGAGGGACAGAGAGTGAGGGACAGAGCGTGAGGGACAGAGCGTGAGGGACAGAGCGTGAGGGACAGAGAGTGAGGGACAGAGTGAGGGTCAGAGAGTGAGGGACAGAGAGTGAGGGACAGAGTGTGAGGGACAGAGAGTGAGGGACAGAGTGTGAGGGACAGAGTGTGAGGGGCAGAGAGAGGGAGGGAGGGTGAGGGACAGAGTGTGAGGGGCAGAGAGTGAGGGACAGAGAGTGAGGGACAGAGCGTGAGGGACAGAGAGTGAGGGACAGAGAGTGAGGGTCAGAGAGTGAGGGTCAGAGAGTGAGTGACAGAGAGTGAGGGACAGAGTGTGAGGGACAGAGTGTGAGGGACAGAGTGTGAGGGACAGAGAGAGGGAGGGAGGGTGAGGGACAGAGTGTGAGGGGCAGAGAGTGAGGGGCAGAGAGTGAGGGACAGAGAGTGAGGGACAGAGAGTGAGGGACAGAGAGTGAGGGACAGAGGGTGAGGGACAGAGTGGGAGGGACAGAGAGTGAGGGACAGAGCGTGAGGGACAGAGAGTGAGGGACAGAGAGTGAGGGACAGAGAGTGAGGGACAGAGAGTGAGGGACAGAGAGCGAGGGACAGAGTGTGAGGGACAGAGAGTGAGGGACAGAGAGTGAGGGACAGAGAGAGGGAGGGAGGGTGAGGGACAGAGAGTGAGGGACAGAGGGTGAGGGACAGAGTGTGAGGGACAGAGAGTGAGGGACAGAGAGTGAGGGACAGAGAGTGAGGGTCAGAGAGAGGGAGGGAGGGTGAGGGGCAGAGAGTGAGGGATAGAGAGTGAGGGACAGAGAGTGAGGGCCAGAGAGTGAGGGTCAGAGAGTGAGGGAAAGAGAGTGAGGGAAAGAGAGTGAGGGACAGAGAGAGGGAGGGAGGGTGAGGGACAGAGAGTGAGGGATAGAGAGTGAGGGACAGAGAGTGAGGGACAGAGAGAGGGAGGGAGGGTGAGGGACAGAGAGTGAGGGACAGAGTGTGAGGGACAGAGAGAGGGAGGAAGGGTGAGGGACAGAGAGTGAGGGACAGAGAGTGAGGGACAGAGTGTGAGGGACAGAGAGTGAGGGACAGAGAGTGAGGGACAGAGAGTGAGGGTCTGAGAGTGAGGGTCTGAGAGTGAGGGCCTGAGAGTGAGGGCCTGAGAGTGAGGGTCTGAGAGTGAGGGAAAGAGAGTGAGGGATAGAGAGTGAGGGATAGAGAGTGAGGCACAGAGAGTGAGGGTCTGAGAGTGAGGGCCAGAGAGTGAGGGTCTGAGAGTGAGGGAAAGAGAGTGAGGGATAGAGAGTGAGGCACAGAGAGTGAGGGTCTGAGAGTGAGGGCCAGAGAGTGAGGGACAGAGAGTGAGGGTCTGAGAGTGAGGGACAGAGAGTGAGGGAAAGAGAGTGAGGGACAGAGAGTGAGGGACGGAGAGTGAGGGACAGAATGTGAGGGACAGAGAGTGAGGGACGGAGAGTGAGGGACAGAGAGTGAGGGACAGAGAGTGAGGGACAGAGAGTGAGGGTCAGAGAGTGAGGGACAGAGAGTGAGGGTCAGAGAGTGAGGGTCAGAGAGTGAGGGACAGAGAGTGAGGGACAGAGTGAGGGCCAGAGAGAGGGAGGGAGAGTGACGGACAGAGATTGAGGGACAGAGAGTGAGGGACAGAGAGTGAGGGACAGAGTGAGGGCCAGAGAGAGGGAGGGAGAGTGACGGACAGAGATTGAGGGACAGAGAGTGAGGGTCAGAGAGTGAGGGTCAGAGAGTGAGGGACAGAGAGTGAGGGACAGAGAGTGAGGGAAAGAGAGTGAGGGACAGAGAGTGAGGGACAGAGAGTGAGGGACAGAGAGTGAGGGACAGAGAGAGGGAGGGTGAGGGACAGAGAGTGAGGGACGGAGAGTGAGGGACGGAGAGTGAGGGACAGAGAGTGAGGGACAGAGAGAGGGAGGGAGAGTGACGGACAGAGATTGAGGGACAGAGAGTGAGGGACAGAGAGTGAGGGTCAGAGAGTGAGGGTCAGAGAGTGAGGGACAGAGAGTGAGGGACAGAGAGTGAGGGACAGAGAGAGGGACTGAGTGTGAGGGACTGAGCGTGAGGGACAGAGCGTGAGGGACAGAGAGTGAGGGACAGAGCGTGAGGGACAGAGCGTGAGGGACAGAGAGTGAGGGACAGAGTGAGGGTCAGAGAGTGAGGGACAGAGAGTGAGGGACAGAGTGTGAGGGACAGAGAGTGAGGGACAGAGTGTGAGGGACAGAGTGTGAGGGACAGAGAGAGGGAGGGAGGGTGAGGGACAGAGTGTGAGGGGCAGAGAGTGAGGGACAGAGAGTGAGGGACAGAGCGTGAGGGACAGAGAGTGAGGGACAGAGAGTGAGGGTCAGAGAGTGAGGGTCAGAGAGTGAGGGACAGAGAGTGAGGGACAGAGTGTGAGGGACAGAGTGTGAGGGACAGAGAGAGGGAGGGAGGGTGAGGGGCAGAGAGTGAGGGGCAGAGAGTGAGGGACAGAGAGTGAGGGACAGAGAGTGAGGGACAGAGTGGGAGGGACAGAGAGTGAGGGACAGAGCGTGAGGGACAGAGAGTGAGGGACAGAGAGTGAGGGACAGAGAGTGAGGGACAGAGAGCGAGGGACAGAGAGTGAGGGACAGAGAGCGAGGGACAGAGAGCGAGGGACAGAGTGTGAGGGACAGAGAGTGAGGGACAGAGAGTGAGGGACAGAGAGTGAGGGACAGAGAGAGGGAGGGAGGGTGAGGGACAGAGAGTGAGGGACAGAGGGTGAGGGACAGAGTGTGAGGGACAGAGTGTGAGGGACAGAGAGTGAGGGACAGAGAGTGAGGGACAGAGAGAGGGAGGGAGGGTGAGGGACAGAGAGTGAGGGATAGAGAGTGAGGGACAGAGAGTGAGGGCCAGAGAGTGAGGGACAGAGAGTGAGGGCCAGAGAGTGAGGGTCAGAGAGTGAGGGACAGAGAGTGAGGGATAGAGAGTGAGGGACAGAGTGTGAGGGACAGAGAGAGGGAGGGAGGGTGAGGGACAGAGAGTGAGGGACAGAGTGTGAGGGACAGAGAGAGGGAGGGAGGGTGAGGGACAGAGAGTGAGGGACAGAGAGTGAGGGACAGAGTGTGAGGGACAGAGAGTGAGGAACAGAGAGTGAGGGACAGAGAGTGAGGGTCTGAGAGTGAGGGTCTGAGAGTGAGGGCCTGAGAGTGAGGGCCTGAGAGTGAGGGTCTGAGAGTGAGGGAAAGAGAGTGAGGGATAGAGAGTGAGGGATAGAGAGTGAGGCACAGAGAGTGAGGGTCTGAGAGTGAGGGCCAGAGAGTGAGGGACAGAGAGTGAGGGACAGAGAGTGAGGGTCTGAGAGTGAGGGACAGAGAGTGAGGGAAAGAGAGTGAGGGACAGAGAGTGAGGGACGGAGAGTGAGGGACAGAATGTGAGGGACAGAGAGTGAGGGACAGAGAGTGAGGGACGGAGAGTGAGGGACAGAGAGTGAGGGACAGAGAGTGAGGGACAGAGAGTGAGGGTCAGAGAGTGAGGGACAGAGAGTGAGGGTCAGCGAGTGAGGGACAGAGAGTGAGGGTCAGAGAGTGAGGGACAGAGTGAGGTCCAGAGAGAGGGAGGGAGAGTGACGGACAGAGATTGAGGGACAGAGAGTGAGGGACAGAGAGTGAGGGTCAGAGAGTGAGGGTCAGAGTGTGAGTGACAGAGAGTGAGGGACAGAGAGTGAGGGAAAGAGAGTGAGGGAAAGAGAGTGAGGGACAGAGAGTGAGGGACAGAGAGTGAGGGACAGAGAGAGGGAGGGAGGGTGAGGGACAGAGAGTGAGGGACGGAGAGTGAGGGACGGAGAGTGAGGGACAGAGAGTGAGGGACAGAGAGAGGGTCAGAGAGTGAGGGACAGAGAGTGAGGGACAGAGTGTGAGGGACAGAGAGTGAGGGACAGAGTGTGAGGGACAGAGTGTGAGGGGCAGAGAGAGGGAGGGAGGGTGAGGGACAGAGTGTGAGGGGCAGAGAGTGAGGGACAGAGAGTGAGGGACAGAGCGTGAGGGACAGAGAGTGAGGGACAGAGAGTGAGGGTCAGAGAGTGAGGGTCAGAGAGTGAGTGACAGAGAGTGAGGGACAGAGTGTGAGGGACAGAGTGTGAGGGACAGAGTGTGAGGGACAGAGAGAGGGAGGGAGGGTGAGGGACAGAGTGTGAGGGGCAGAGAGTGAGGGGCAGAGAGTGAGGGACAGAGAGTGAGGGACAGAGTGGGAGGGACAGAGAGTGAGGGACAGAGCGTGAGGGACAGAGAGTGAGGGACAGAGAGTGAGGGACAGAGAGTGAGGGACAGAGAGCGAGGGACAGAGTGTGAGGGACAGAGAGTGAGGGACAGAGAGTGAGGGACAGAGAGTGAGGGACAGAGAGAGGGAGGGAGGGTGAGGGACAGAGAGTGAGGGACAGAGGGTGAGGGACAGAGTGTGAGGGACAGAGAGTGAGGGACAGAGAGTGAGGGACAGAGAGTGAGGGTCAGAGAGAGGGAGGGAGGGTGAGGGACAGAGAGTGAGGGATAGAGAGTGAGGGACAGAGAGTGAGGGCCAGAGAGTGAGGGTCAGAGAGTGAGGGAAAGAGAGTGAGGGAAAGAGAGTGAGGGACAGAGAGAGGGAGGGAGGGTGAGGGACAGAGAGTGAGGGATAGAGAGTGAGGGACAGAGAGTGAGGGACAGAGAGAGGGAGGGAGGGTGAGGGACAGAGAGTGAGGGACAGAGTGTGAGGGACAGAGAGAGGGAGGAAGGGTGAGGGACAGAGAGTGAGGGACAGAGAGTGAGGGACAGAGTGTGAGGGACAGAGAGTGAGGGACAGAGAGTGAGGGTCTGAGAGTGAGGGTCTGAGAGTGAGGGCCTGAGAGTGAGGGTCAGAGAGTGAGGGACAGAGAGTGAGGGTCAGAGAGTGAGGGACAGAGAGTGAGGGTCAGAGAGTGAGGGACAGAGTGAGGTCCAGAGAGAGGGAGGGAGAGTGACGGACAGAGATTGAGGGACAGAGAGTGAGGGACAGAGAGTGAGGGTCAGAGAGTGAGGGTCAGAGTGTGAGGGACAGAGAGTGAGGGACAGAGAGTGAGGGAAAGAGAGTGAGGGAAAGAGAGTGAGGGACAGAGAGTGAGGGACAGAGAGTGAGGGACAGAGAGAGGGAGGGAGGTTGAGGGACAGAGAGTGAGGGACGGAGAGTGAGGGACGGAGAGTGAGGGACAGAGAGTGAGGGACAGAGAGAGGGTCAGAGAGTGAGGGACAGAGAGTGAGGGACAGAGTGTGAGGGACAGAGAGTGAGGGACAGAGTGTGAGGGACAGAGTGTGAGGGGCAGAGAGAGGGAGGGAGGGTGAGGGACAGAGTGTGAGGGGCAGAGAGTGAGGGACAGAGAGTGAGGGACAGAGCGTGAGGGACAGAGAGTGAGGGACAGAGAGTGAGGGTCAGAGAGTGAGGGTCAGAGAGTGAGTGACAGAGAGTGAGGGACAGAGTGTGAGGGACAGAGAGAGGGAGGGAGGGTGAGGGACAGAGTGTGAGGGGCAGAGAGTGAGGGGCAGAGAGTGAGGGACAGAGAGTGAGGGACAGAGTGTGAGGGACAGAGTGTGAGGGACAGAGTGTGAGGGACAGAGAGAGGGAGGGAGGGTGAGGGACAGAGTGTGAGGGGCAGAGAGTGAGGGGCAGAGAGTGAGGGACAGAGAGTGAGGGACAGAGGGTGAGGGACAGAGTGGGAGGGACAGAGAGTGAGGGACAGAGCGTGAGGGACAGAGAGTGAGGGACAGAGAGTGAGGGACAGAGAGTGAGGGACAGAGAGTGAGGGACAGAGAGCGAGGGACAGAGTGTGAGGGACAGAGAGTGAGGGACAGAGAGTGAGGGACAGAGAGTGAGGGACAGAGAGAGGGAGGGAGGGTGAGGGACAGAGAGTGAGGGACAGAGGGTGAGGGACAGAGTGTGAGGGACAGAGAGTGAGGGACAGAGAGTGAGGGACAGAGAGTGAGGGTCAGAGAGAGGGAGGGAGGGTGAGGGACAGAGAGTGAGGGATAGAGAGTGAGGGACAGAGAGTGAGGGCCAGAGAGTGAGGGTCAGAGAGTGAGGGAAAGAGAGTGAGGGAAAGAGAGTGAGGGACAGAGAGAGGGAGGGAGGGTGAGGGACAGAGAGTGAGGGATAGAGAGTGAGGGACAGAGAGTGAGGGACAGAGAGAGGGAGGGAGGGTGAGGGACAGAGAGTGAGGGACAGAGTGTGAGGGACAGAGAGAGGGAGGAAGGGTGAGGGACAGAGAGTGAGGGACAGAGAGTGAGGGACAGAGTGTGAGGGACAGAGAGTGAGGGACAGAGAGTGAGGGACAGAGAGTGAGGGTCTGAGAGTGAGGGTCTGAGAGTGAGGGCCTGAGAGTGAGGGCCTGAGAGTGAGGGTCTGAGAGTGAGGGAAAGAGAGTGAGGGATAGAGAGTGAGGGATAGAGAGTGAGGCACAGAGAGTGAGGGTCTGAGAGTGAGGGCCAGAGAGTGAGGATCTGAGAGTGAGGGAAAGAGAGTGAGGGATAGAGAGTGAGGCACAGAGAGTGAGGGTCTGAGAGTGAGGGCCAGAGAGTGAGGGACAGAGAGTGAGGGTCTGAGAGTGAGGGACAGAGAGTGAGGGAAAGAGAGTGAGGGACAGAGAGTGAGGGACGGAGAGTGAGGGACAGAATGTGAGGGACAGAGAGTGAGGGACAGAGAGTGAGGGAAGGAGAGTGAGGGACAGAGAGTGAGGGCCAGAGAGTGAGGGACAGAGAGTGAGGGTCAGAGAGTGAGGGACAGAGAGTGAGGGTCAGAGAGTGAGGGTCAGAGATGAGGGACAGAGAGTGAGGGTCAGAGAGTGAGGGTCAGAGAGTGAGGGACAGAGAGTGAGGGACAGAGTGAGAGCCAGAGAGAGGGAGGGAGAGTGACTGACAGAGATTGAGGGACAGAGAGTGAGGGACAGAGAGTGTGGGACAGAGTTAGGGCCAGAGAGAGGGAGGGAGAGTGACGGACAGAGATTGAGGGACAGAGAGTGAGGGGCAGAGAGTGAGGGACAGAGAGTGAGGGACAGAGGGTGAGGGACAGAGTGGGAGGGACAGAGAGTGAGGGACAGAGCGTGAGGGACAGAGAGTGAGGGACAGAGAGTGAGGGACAGAGAGTGAGGGACAGAGAGTGAGGGACAGAGAGTGAGGGACAGAGAGAGGGAGGGAGGGTGAGGGCCAGAGAGTGAGGGACAGAGGGTGAGGGACAGAGAGTGAGGGACAGAGAGTGAGGGTCAGAGAGAGGGAGGGAGGGTGAGGGACAGAGAGTGAGGGATAGAGAGTGAGGGACAGAGAGTGAGGGCCAGAGAGTGAGGGTCAGAGAGTGAGGGAAAGAGAGTGAGGGAAAGAGAGTGAGGGACAGAGAGAGGGAGGGAGGGTGAGGGACAGAGAGTGAGGGATAGAGAGTGAGGGACAGAGAGTGAGGGACAGAGAGAGGGAGGGAGGGGGAGGGACAGAGAGTGAGGGACAGAGTGTGAGGGACAGAGAGAGGGAGGAAGGGTGAGGGACAGAGAGTGAGGGACAGAGTGTGAGGGACAGAGAGTGAGGGACAGAGAGTGAGGGACAGAGAGTGAGGGTCTGAGAGTGAGGGTCTGAGAGTGAGGGCCTGAGAGTGAGGGCCTGAGAGTGAGGGTCTGAGAGTGAGGGAAAGAGAGTGAGGGATAGAGAGTGAGGGATAGAGAGTGAGGCACAGAGAGTGAGGGTCTGAGAGTGAGGGCCAGAGAGTGAGGGTCTGAGAGTGAGGGAAAGAGAGTGAGGGATAGAGAGTGAGGCACAGAGAGTGAGGGTCTGAGAGTGAGGGCCAGAGAGTGAGGGACAGAGAGTGAGGGTCTGAGAGTGAGGGACAGAGAGTGAGGGAAAGAGAGTGAGGGACAGAGAGTGAGGGACGGAGAGTGAGGGACAGAATGTGAGGGACAGAGAGTGAGGGACAGAGAGTGAGGGACGGAGAGTGAGGGACAGAGAGTGAGGGACAGAGAGTGAGGGACAGAGAGTGAGGGTCAGAGAGTGAGGGACAGAGAGTGAGGGTCAGAGAGTGAGGGTCAGAGAGTGAGGGACAGAGAGTGAGGGTCAGAGAGTGAGGGTCAGAGAGTGAGGGACAGAGAGTGAGGGACAGAGTGAGAGCCAGAGAGAGGGAGGGAGAGTGACTGACAGAGATTGAGGGACAGAGAGTGAGGGACAGAGAGTGAGGGACAGAGTGAGGGCCAGAGAGAGGGAGTGAGAGTGACGGACAGAGATTGAGGGACAGAGAGTGAGGGTCAGAGAGTGAGGGTCAGAGAGTGAGGGACAGAGAGTGAGGGACAGAGAGTGAGGGACAGAGAGTGAGGGACAGAGAGAGGGAGGGAGGGTGAGGGACAGAGAGTGAGGGACGGAGAGTGAGGGACGGAGAGTGAGGGACAGAGAGTGAGGGACAGAGAGAGGGAGGGAGAGTGACGGACAGAGATTGAGGGACAGAGAGTGAGGGACAGAGAGTGAGGGTCAGAGAGTGAGGGTCAGAGAGTGAGGGACAGAGAGTGAGGGTCAGAGAGTGAGGGTCAGAGATGAGGGACAGAGAGTGAGGGTCAGAGAGTGAGGGTCAGAGAGTGAGGGACAGAGAGTGAGGGACAGAGTGAGAGCCAGAGAGAGGGAGGGAGAGTGACTGACAGAGATTGAGGGACAGAGAGTGAGGGACAGAGAGTGTGGGACAGAGTTAGGGCCAGAGAGAGGGAGGGAGAGTGACGGACAGAGATTGAGGGACAGAGAGTGAGGGGCAGAGAGTGAGGGACAGAGAGTGAGGGACAGAGGGTGAGGGACAGAGTGGGAGGGACAGAGAGTGAGGGACAGAGCGTGAGGGACAGAGAGTGAGGGACAGAGAGTGAGGGACAGAGAGTGAGGGACAGAGTGTGAGGGACAGAGAGTGAGGGACAGAGAGTGAGGGACAGAGAGTGAGGGACAGAGAGAGGGAGGGAGGGTGAGGGACAGAGAGTGAGGGACAGAGGGTGAGGGACAGAGAGTGAGGGACAGAGAGTGAGGGTCAGAGAGAGGGAGGGAGGGTGAGGGACAGAGAGTGAGGGATAGAGAGTGAGGGACAGAGAGTGAGGGCCAGAGAGTGAGGGTCAGAGAGTGAGGGAAAGAGAGTGAGGGAAAGAGAGTGAGGGACAGAGAGAGGGAGGGAGGGTGAGGGACAGAGAGTGAGGGATAGAGAGTGAGGGACAGAGAGTGAGGGACAGAGAGAGGGAGGGAGGGGGAGGGACAGAGAGTGAGGGACAGAGTGTGAGGGACAGAGAGAGGGAGGAAGGGTGAGGGACAGAGAGTGAGGGACAGAGTGTGAGGGACAGAGAGTGAGGGACAGAGAGTGAGGGACAGAGAGTGAGGGTCTGAGAGTGAGGGTCTGAGAGTGAGGGCCTGAGAGTGAGGGCCTGAGAGTGAGGGTCTGAGAGTGAGGGAAAGAGAGTGAGGGATAGAGAGTGAGGGATAGAGAGTGAGGCACAGAGAGTGAGGGTCTGAGAGTGAGGGCCAGAGAGTGAGGGTCTGAGAGTGAGGGAAAGAGAGTGAGGGATAGAGAGTGAGGCACAGAGAGTGAGGGTCTGAGAGTGAGGGCCAGAGAGTGAGGGACAGAGAGTGAGGGTCTGAGAGTGAGGGACAGAGAGTGAGGGAAAGAGAGTGAGGGACAGAGAGTGAGGGACGGAGAGTGAGGGACAGAATGTGAGGGACAGAGAGTGAGGGACAGAGAGTGAGGGACGGAGAGTGAGGGACAGAGAGTGAGGGACAGAGAGTGAGGGACAGAGAGTGAGGGTCAGAGAGTGAGGGACAGAGAGTGAGGGTCAGAGAGTGAGGGTCAGAGAGTGAGGGACAGAGAGTGAGGGTCAGAGAGTGAGGGTCAGAGAGTGAGGGACAGAGAGTGAGGGACAGAGTGAGAGCCAGAGAGAGGGAGGGAGAGTGACTGACAGAGATTGAGGGACAGAGAGTGAGGGACAGAGAGTGAGGGACAGAGTGAGGGCCAGAGAGAGGGAGTGAGAGTGACGGACAGAGATTGAGGGACAGAGAGTGAGGGTCAGAGAGTGAGGGTCAGAGAGTGAGGGACAGAGAGTGAGGGACAGAGAGTGAGGGACAGAGAGTGAGGGACAGAGAGAGGGAGGGAGGGTGAGGGACAGAGAGTGAGGGACGGAGAGTGAGGGACGGAGAGTGAGGGACAGAGAGTGAGGGACAGAGAGAGGGAGGGAGAGTGACGGACAGAGATTGAGGGACAGAGAGTGAGGGACAGAGAGTGAGGGTCAGAGAGTGAGGGTCAGAGAGTGAGGGACAGAGAGTGAGGGACAGAGAGTGAGGGACAGAGAGAGGGACTGAGTGTGAGTGACTGGATGTGAGGGACAGAGCGTGAGGGACAGAGAGTGAGGGACAGAGCGTGAGGGACAGAGCGTGAGGGACAGAGAGTGAGGGACAGAGTGAGGGTCAGAGAGTGAGGGACAGAGAGTGAGGGACAGAGTGTGAGGGACAGAGAGTGAGGGACAGAGTGTGAGGGACAGAGTGTGAGGGACAGAGAGAGGGAGGGAGGGTGAGGATCACAGTGTGAGGGGCAGAGAGTGAGGGACAGAGAGTGAGGGACAGAGCGTGAGGGACAGAGAGTGAGGGACAGAGAGTGAGGGTCAGAGAGTGAGGGTCAGAGAGTGAGGGACAGAGAGTGAGGGACAGAGTGTGAGGGACAGAGTGTGAGGGACAGAGAGAGGGAGGGAGGGTGAGGGACAGCGTGTGAGGGGCAGAGAGTGAGGGGCAGAGAGTGAGGGACAGAGAGTGAGGGACAGAGAGTGAGGGACAGAGAGTGAGGGACAGAGTGGGAGGGACAGAGAGTGAGGGACAGAGCGTGAGGGACAGAGAGTGAGGGACAGAGAGTGAGGGACAGAGAGTGAGGGACGGAGAGCGAGGGACAGAGAGTGAGGGACAGAGAGCGAGGGACAGAGAGCGAGGGACAGAGTGTGAGGGACAGAGAGTCAGGGACAGAGAGTCAGGGACAGAGAGTGAGGGACAGAGAGAGGGAGGGAGGGTGAGGGACAGAGAGTGAGGGACAGAGGGTGAGGGACAGAGTGTGAGGGACAGAGTGTGAGGGACAGAGAGTGAGGGACAGAGAGTGAGGGACAGAGAGTGAGGGACAGAGAGAGGGAGGGAGGGTGAGGGACAGAGAGTGAGGGATAGAGAGTGAGGGACAGAGAGTGAGGGCCAGAGAGTGAGGGTCAGAGAGTGAGGGAAAGAGAGTGAGGGAAAGAGAGTGAGGGACAGAGAGAGGGAGGGAGGGTGAGGGACA
This sequence comes from Scyliorhinus torazame, assembly GCF_047496885.1. NCBI lineage: Eukaryota > Metazoa > Chordata > Chondrichthyes > Carcharhiniformes > Scyliorhinidae > Scyliorhinus > Scyliorhinus torazame. The sequence continues at coordinate 12,053,365 of NC_092712.1, read as the reverse complement.
GAGAGTGAGGGATAGAGAGTGAGGGACAGAGAGTGAGGGACAGAGAGAGGGAGGGAGGGTGAGGGACAGAGAGTGAGGGACAGAGTGTGAGGGACAGAGAGAGGGAGGGAGGGTGAGGGACAGAGAGTGAGGGACAGAGAGTGAGGGACAGAGTGTGAGGGACAGAGAGTGAGGGACAGAGTGAGGGACAGAGAGTGAGGGTCTGAGAGTGAGGGTCTGAGAGTGAGGGCCTGAGAGTGAGGGCCTGAGAGTGAGGGTCTGAGAGTGAGGGAAAGAGAGTGAGGGATAGAGAGTGAGGGATAGATAGTGAGGCACAGAGAGTGAAGGTCTGAGAGTGAGGGCCAGAGAGTGAGGGACAGAGAGTGAGGGACAGAGAGTGAGGGTCTGAGAGTGAGGGACAGAGAGTGAGGGAAAGAGAGTGAGGGACAGAGAGTGAGGGACGGAGAGTGAGGGACAGAATGTGAGGGACAGAGAGTGAGGGACAGAGAGTGAGGGACGGAGAGTGAGGGACAGAGAGTGAGGGACAGAGAGTGAGGGACAGAGAGTGAGGGACAGAGAGTGAGGGTCAGAGAGTGAGGGACAGAGAGTGAGGGTCAGAGAGTGAGGGACAGAGAGTGAGGGTCAGAGAGTGAGGGACAGAGTGAGGTCCAGAGAGAGGGAGGGAGAGTGACGGACAGAGATTGAGGGACAGAGAGTGAGGGACAGAGAGTGAGGGTCAGAGAGTGAGGGTCAGAGTGTGAGGGGCAGAGAGTGAGGGACAGAGAGTGAGGGAAAGAGAGTGAGGGAAAGAGAGTGAGGGACAGAGTGAGTGACAGAGAGTGAGGGACAGAGAGGAGGGACAGAGAGAGGGAGGGAGGGTGAGGGACAGAGAGTGAGGGACGGAGAGTGAGGGACGGAGAGTGAGGGACAGAGAGTGAGGGACAGAGAGAGGGAGGGAGAGTGACGGACAGAGATTGAGGGACAGAGAGTGAGGGTCAGAGAGTGAGGGTCAGAGAGTGAGGGTCAGAGAGTGAGGGACAGAGAGTGAGAGACAGAGAGTGAGGGTCAATGAGTGAGGGACAGAGAGTGAGGGACAGAGAGTGAGGGACAGAGAGTGAGGGACAGAGAGTGAGGGAGGGAGAGTCAGGGACAGAGAGTGAGGGCCAGAGAGTGAGGGACAGGGAGTGAGGGACAGGGAGTGAGGGACAGAGAGTGAGGGACAGAGAGTGAGGGTCAGAGAGTGAGGGTCAGAGAGTGAGGGATGGAGAGTGAGGGACAGAGAGTGAGGGACAGAGAGTGAGGGTCAGAGAGTGAGGGTCAGAGAGTGAGGGACAGAGAGTGATGGTCAGAGAGTGAGGGACAGAGCGAGGGCCAGAGAGAGGGAGGGAGAGTGACGGACAGAGATTGAGGGACAGAGAATGAGGGTCAGAGAGTGAGGGTCAGAGAGTGAGGGTCAGAGAGTGAGGGACAGAGAGTGAGAGACAGAGAGTGAGGGTCAGAGAGTGAGGGACAGAGAGTGAGAGACAGAGAGTGAGGGTCAATGAGTGAGGGACAGAGAGTGAGGGACAGAGAGTGAGGGACAGAGAGTGAGGGAGGGAGAGTCAGGGACAGAGAGTGAGGGCCAGAGAGTGAGGGACAGGGAGTGAGGGACAGGGAGTGAGGGACAGAGAGTGAGGGACAGAGAGTGAGGGTCAGAGAGTGAGGGTCAGAGAGTGAGGGATGGAGAGTGAGGGACAGAGAGTGAGGGACAGAGAGTGAGGGTCAGAGAGTGAGGGTCAGAGAGTGAGGGACAGAGAGTGACGGTCAGAGAGTGAGGGACAGAGCGAGGGCCAGAGAGAGGGAGGGAGAGTGACGGACAGAGATTGAGGGACAGAGAATGAGGGTCAGAGAGTGAGGGTCAGAGAGTGAGGGTCAGAGAGTGAGGGTCAGAGAGTGAGGGAAAGAGAGTGAGGGATAGAGAGTGAGGGACAGAGTGTGAGGGACAGAGAGTGATGGTCTGAGAGTGAGGGACAGAGAGAGGGAGGGAGGGTGACGGACAGAGAGTGAGGGCCAGAGAGTGAGGGTCAGAGAGTGAGGGACAGAGAGAGAGGGAAAGAGAGTGAGGGAAAGAGAGTGAGGGATAGAGAGTGAGGGACAGAGAGTGAGGGACAGAGAGTGAGGGACAGAGAGTGAGGGACAGAGAGAGGGAGGGAGGGTGAGGGACAGAGAGTGAGGGACGGAGAGTGAGGGACGGAGAGTGAGGGACAGAGAGTGAGGGACAGAGAGAGGGAGGGAGAGTGACGGACAGAGATTGAGGGACAGAGAGTGAGAGACAGAGAGTGAGGGTCAGAGAGTGAGGGTCAGAGAGTGAGGGACAGAGAGTGAGGGTCAATGAGTGAGGGACAGAGAGTGGGGGACAGAGAGCCAGGGACAGAGAGTGAGGGACAGAGAGCGAGGGACAGAGAGCGAGGGACAGAGTGTGAGGGACAGAGAGTGAGGGACAGAGAGTGAGGGACAGAGAGTGAGGGACAGAGAGAGGGAGGGTGAGGGACAGAGAGTGAGGGACAGAGTGTGAGGGACAGAGAGTGAGGGACAGAGAGAGGGAGGGAGGGTGAGGGACAGGGAGTGAGGGATAGAGAGTGAGGGACAGAAAGTGAGGGCCAGAGAGTGAGGGTCAGAGAGTGAGGGAAAGAGAGTGAGGGAAAGAGAGTGAGGGACAGAGAGAGGGAGGGAGGGTGAGGGACAGAGAGTGAGGGATAGAGAGTGAGGGACAGAGAGTGAGGGACAGAGACAGGGAGGGAGGATGAAGGACAGAGAGTGAGGGACAGAGTGTGAGGGACAGAGAGAGGGAGGGAGGGTGAGTGACAGAGAGTGAGGGACAGAGAGTGAGGGACAGAGTGTGAGGGACAGAGAGTGAGGGACAGAGAGTGAGGGACAGAGAGTGAGGGTCTGAGAGTGAGGGTCTGAGAGTGAGGGCCTGAGAGTGAGGGCCTGAGAGTGAGGGTCTGAGAGTGAGGGAAAGAGAGTGAGGGATAGAGAGTGAGGGATAGAGAGTGAGGCACAGAGTGAGGGTCTGAGAGTGAGGGCCAGAGAGTGAGGGACAGAGAGTGAGGGACAGAGAGTGAGGGTCTGAGAGTGAGGGACAGAGAGTGAGGGAAAGAGAGTGAGGGACAGAGAGTGAGGGACGGAGAGTGAGGGACAGAATGTGAGGGACAGAGAGTGAGGGACAGAGAGTGAGGGACGGAGAGTGAGGGACAGAGAGTGAGGGACAGAGAGTGAGGGTCAGAGAGTGAGGGACAGAGAGTGAGGGTCAGAGAGTGAGGGACAGAGAGTGAGGGCCAGAGAGTGAGGGTCAGAGAGTGAGGGACAGAGAGTGAGGGTCAGAGAGTGAGGGACAGAGTGAGGTCCAGAGAGAGGGAGGGAGAGTGACGGACAGAGATTGAGGGACAGAGAGTGAGGGACAGAGAGTGAGGGTCAGAGAGTGAGGGTCAGAGTGTGAGGCACAGAGAGTGAGGGACAGAGAGTGAGGGAAAGAGAGTGAGGGAAAGAGAGTGAGGGACAGAGAGTGAGGGACAGAGAGAGAGGGACGGAGAGTGAGGGACGGAGAGTGAGGGACAGAGAGTGAGGGACAGAGAGAGGGAGGGAGAGTGACGGACAGAGATTGAGGGACAGAGAGTGAGGGTCAGAGAGTGAGGGTCAGAGAGTGAGGGTCAGAGAGTGAGGGACAGAGTGAGGGACAGAGAGTGAGGGTCAATGAGTGAGGGACAGAGAGTGAGGGACAGAGAGTGAGGGACAGAGAGTGAGGGACAGAGAGTGAGGGAGGGAGAGTCAGGGACAGAGAGTGAGGGCCAGAGAGTGAGGGACAGGGAGTGAGGGACAGAGAGTGAGGGACAGAGAGTGAGGGTCAGAGAGTGAGGGTCAGAGAGTGAGGGACAGAGTGTGAGGGACAGAGAGTGAGGGACAGAGAGTGAGGGACAGAGAGTGAGGGACAGAGAGTGACGGTCAGAGAGTGAGATACAGAGTGAGGGCCAGAGAGAGGGAGGGAGAGTGACGGACAGAGATTGAGGGACAGAGAGTGAGGGTCAGAGAGTGAGGGTCAGAGAGTGAGGGTCAGAGAGTGAGGGTCAGAGAGTGAGGGACAGAGAGTGAGGGAAAGAGAGTGAGGGATAGAGAGTGAGGGACAGAGTGTGAGGGACAGAGAGTGATGGTCTGAGAGTGAGGGACAGAGAGAGGGAGGGAGGGTGAGGGACAGAGAGTGAGGGACGGAGAGTGAGGGACAGAGTGTGAGGGACAGAGAGTGAGGGACAGAGAGTGAGGGACAGAGAGTGAGGGTCTGAGAGTGAGGGTCTGAGAGTGAGGGCCTGAGAGTGAGGGCCTGAGAGTGAGGGTCTGAGAGTGAGGGAAAGAGAGTGAGGGATAGAGAGTGAGGGATAGAGAGTGAGGCACAGAGTGAGGGACAGAGAGTGAGGGACAGAGAGTGAGGGAAAGAGAGTGAGGGAAAGAGAGTGAGGGATAGAGAGTGAGGGACAGAGAGTGAGGGACAGAGAGAGGGAGGGAGGGTGAGGGACAGAGAGTGAGGGACGGAGAGTGAGGGACAGAGTGTGAGGGACAGAGAGTGAGGGACAGAGAGTGAGGGACAGAGAGTGAGGGTCTGAGAGTGAGGGTCTGAGAGTGATGGCCTGAGAGTGAGGGCCTGAGAGTGAGGGTCTGAGAGTGAGGGAAAGAGAGTGAGGGATAGAGAGTGAGGGATAGAGAGTGAGGCACAGAGTGAGGGTCTGAGAGTGAGGGCCAGAGAGTGAGGGCCAGAGAGTGAGGGACAGAGAGTGAGGGACAGAGAGTGAGGGTCTGAGAGTGAGGGACAGAGAGTGAGGGAAAGAGAGTGAGGGACAGAGAGTGAGGGACGGAGAGTGAGGGACAGAATGTGAGGGACAGAGAGTGAGGGACAGAGAGTGAGGGACGGAGAGTGAGGGACAGAGAGTGAGGGACAGAGAGTGAGGGACAGAGAGTGAGGGTCAGAGAGTGAGGGACAGAGAGTGAGGGCCAGAGAGTGAGGGTCAGAGAGTGAGGGACAGAGAGTGAGGGTCAGAGAGTGAGGGACAGAGTGAGGTCCAGAGTGAGGGAGGGAGAGTGACGGACAGAGATTGAGGGGCAGAGAGTGAGGGACAGAGAGTGAGGGTCAGAGAGTGAGGGTCAGAGTGTGAGGCACAGAGAGTGAGGGACAGAGAGTGAGGGAAAGAGAGTGAGGGAAAGAGAGTGAGGGACAGAGAGAGAGGTACAGAGAGTGAGGGACAGAGAGAGGGAGGGAGGGTGAGGGACAGAGAGTGAGGGACGGAGTGTGAGGGACGGAGAGTGAGGGACAGAGAGTGAGGGACAGAGAGAGGGAGGGAGAGTGACGGACAGAGATTGAGGGACAGAGAGTGAGGGTCAGAGAGTGAGGGTCAGAGAGTGAGGGTCAGAGAGTGAGGGACAGAGTGAGGGACAGAGAGTGAGGGTCAATGAGTGAGGGACAGAGAGTGAGGGACAGAGAGTGAGGGACAGAGAGTGAGGGACAGAGAGTGAGGGAGGGAGAGTCAGGGACAGAGAGTGAGGGCCAGAGAGTGAGGGACAGGGAGTGAGGGACAGGGAGTGAGGGACAGAGAGTGAGGGACAGAGAGTGAGGGTCAGAGAGTGAGGGTCAGAGAGTGAGGGACGGAGAGTGAGGGACAGAGTGTGAGGGACAGAGAGTGAGGGACAGAGAGTGAGGGACAGAGAGTGAGGGACAGAGAGTGACGGTCAGAGAGTGAGATACAGAGTGAGGGCCAGAGAGAGGGAGGGAGAGTGACGGACAGAGATTGAGGGACAGAGAGTGAGGGTCAGAGAGTGAGGGTCAGAGAGTGAGGGTCAGAGAGTGAGGGTCAGAGAGTGAGGGACAGAGAGTGAGGGAAAGAGAGTGAGGGATAGAGAGTGAGGGACAGAGTGTGAGGGACAGAGAGTGATGGTCTGAGAGTGAGGGACAGAGAGAGGGAGGGAGGGTGACGGACAGAGATTAAGGGACAGAGAGTGAGGGACAGAGAGTGAGGGAAAGAGAGTGAGGGAAAGAGAGTGAGGGATAGACAGTGAGGGACAGAGAGTGAGGGACAGAGAGAGGGAGGGAGGGTGAGTGACAGAGAGTGAGGGACGGAGAGTGAGGGACGGAGAGTGAGGGACAGAGAGTGAGGGACAGAGAGAGGGAGGGAGAGTGACGGACAGAGATTGAGGGACAGAGAGTGAGAGACAGAGAGTGAGGGTCAGAGAGTGAGGGTCAGAGAGTGAGGGACAGAGAGTGAGGGTCAATGAGTGAGGGACAGAGAGTGAGGGACAGAGAGTGAGGGACAGAGAGTGAGGGACAGAGAGTGATGTTCTGAGAGTGAGGGAAAGAGAGTGAGGGAAAGAGAGTGAGGGACAGAGAGTGAAGGACAGAGAGTGAGGGACAGAGAGTGAGGGACGGAGAGTGAGGGACGGAGTGTGAGGGACGGAGAGTGAGGGACGGAGAGTGAGGGACGGAGAGTGAGGGACAGAATGTGAGGGACAGAGAGAGGGAGGGACGGTGAGGGAGAGAGAGCGAGGGACAGAGAGTGAGGGACAGAGAGTGAGGGACAGAGAGTGAGGGTCAGAGAGTGAGGGACAGAGTGTGAGGGGCAGAGAGTGAGGGACAGAGAGTGAGGGACCAAGAGTGAGGGACAGAGAGAGGGAGGGAGGGTGAGGGACAGAGAGTGAGGGACAGAGGGTGAGGGACAGAGTGTGAGGGACAGAGTGTGAGGGACAGAGAGTGAGGGACAGAGAGTGAGGGACAGAGAGTGAGGGACAGAGAGAGGGAGGGAGGGTGAGGGACAGAGAGTGAGGGATAGATAGTGAGGGACAGAGAGTGAGGGCCAGAGAGTGAGGGTCAGAGAGTGAGGGAAAGAGAGTGAGGGAAAGAGAGTGAGGGACAGAGAGAGGAAGGGAGGGTGAGGGACAGAGAGTGAGGGATAGAGAGTGAGGGACAGAGAGTGAGGGACAGAGAGAGGGAGGGAGGGTGAGGGACAGAGAGTGAGGGACAGAGTGTGAGGGACAGAGAGAGGGAGGGAGGGTGAGGGACAGAGAGTGAGGGACAGAGAGTGAGGGACAGAGTGTGAGGGACAGAGAGTGAGGGACAGAGTGAGGGACAGAGAGTGAGGGTCTGAGAGTGAGGGTCTGAGAGTGAGGGCCTGAGAGTGAGGGCCTGAGAGTGAGGGTCTGAGAGTGAGGGAAAGAGAGTGAGGGATAGAGAGTGAGGGATAGATAGTGAGGCACAGAGAGTGAAGGTCTGAGAGTGAGGGCCAGAGAGTGAGGGACAGAGAGTGAGGGTCTGAGAGTGAGGGACAGAGAGTGAGGGAAAGAGAGTGAGGGACAGAGAGTGAGGGACGGAGAGTGAGGGACAGAATGTGAGGGACAGAGAGTGAGGGACAGAGAGTGAGGGACGGAGAGTGAGGGACAGAGAGTGAGGGACAGAGAGTGAGGGACAGAGAGTGAGGGACAGAGAGTGAGGGTCAGAGAGTGAGGGACAGAGAGTGAGGGTCAGAGAGTGAGGGACAGAGAGTGAGGGTCAGAGAGTGAGGGACAGAGTGAGGTCCAGAGAGAGGGAGGGAGAGTGACGGACAGAGATTGAGGGACAGAGAGTGAGGGACAGAGAGTGAGGGTCAGAGAGTGAGGGTCAGAGTGTGAGGGACAGAGAGTGAGGGACAGAGAGTGAGGGAAAGAGAGTGAGGGAAAGAGAGTGAGGGACAGAGAGTGAGGGACAGAGAGTGAGGGACAGAGAGTGAGGGACAGAGAGAGGGAGGGAGGGTGAGGGACAGAGAGTGAGGGACGGAGAGTGAGGGACGGAGAATGAGGGACAGAGAGTGAGGGACAGAGAGAGGGAGGGAGAGTGACGGACAGAGATTGAGGGACAGAGAGTGAGGGTCAGAGAGTGAGGGTCAGAGAGTGAGGGTCAGAGAGTGAGGGACAGAGAGTGAGGGTCAATGAGTGAGGGACAGAGAGTGAGGGACAGAGAGTGAGGGACAGAGAGTGAGGGAGGGAGAGTCAGGGACAGAGAGTGAGGGCCAGAGAGTGAGGGACAGGGAGTGAGGGACAGGGAGTGAGGGACAGAGAGTGAGGGACAGAGAGTGAGGGTCAGAGAGTGAGGGTCAGAGAGTGAGGGATGGAGAGTGAGGGACAGAGAGTGAGGGACAGAGAGTGAGGGTCAGAGAGTGAGGGTCAGAGAGTGAGGGACAGAGAGTGACGGTCAGAGAGTGAGGGACAGAGCGAGGGCCAGAGAGAGGGAGGGAGAGTGACGGACAGAGATTGAGGGACAGAGAGTGAGGGTCAGAGAGTGAGGGTCAGAGAGTGAGGGTCAGAGAGTGAGGGTCAGAGAGTGAGGGAAAGAGAGTGAGGGATAGAGAGTGAGGGACAGAGTGTGAGGGACAGAGAGTGATGGTCTGAGAGTGAGGGACAGAGAGAGGGAGGGAGGGTGACGGACAGAGAGTGAGGGCCAGAGAGTGAGGGTCAGAGAGTGAGGGACAGAGAGAGAGGGAAAGAGAGTGAGGGAAAGAGAGTGAGGGACAGAGAGAGGGAGGGAGGGTGAGGGACAGAGAGTGAGGGACGGAGAGTGAGGGACGGAGAGTGAGGGACAGAGAGTGAGGGACAGAGAGAGGGAGGGAGAGTGACGGACAGAGATTGAGGGACAGAGAGTGAGAGACAGAGAGTGAGGGTCAGAGAGTGAGGGTCAGAGAGTGAGGGACAGAGAGTGAGGGTCAATGAGTGAGGGACAGAGAGTGAGGGACAGAGAGCCAGGGACAGAGAGTGAGGGACAGAGAGCGAGGGACAGAGAGCGAGGGACATAGTGTGAGGGACAGAGAGTGAGGGACAGAGAGTGAGGGACAGAGAGTGAGGGACAGAGACAGGGAGGGTGAGGGACAGAGAGTGAGGGACAGAGGGTGAGGGACAGAGTGTGAGGGACAGAGTGTGAGGGACAGAGAGTGAGGGACAGAGAGAGGGAGGGAGGGTGAGGGACAGGGAGTGAGGGATAGAGAGTGAGGGATAGAGAGTGAGGGACAGAAAGTGAGGGCCAGAGAGTGAGGGTCAGAGAGTGAGGGAAAGAGAGTGAGGGAAAGAGAGTGAGGGACAGAGAGAGGGAGGGAGGGTGAGGGACAGAGAGTGAGGGATAGAGAGTGAGGGACAGAGAGTGAGGGACAGAGACAGGGAGGGAGGGTGAGGGACAGAGAGTGAGGGACAGAGTGTGAGGGACAGAGAGAGGGAGGGAGGGTGAGTGACAGAGAGTGAGGGACAGAGAGTGAGGGACAGAGTGTGAGGGACAGAGAGTGAGGGACAGAGAGTGAGGGACAGAGAGTGAGGGTCTGAGAGTGAGGGTCTGAGAGTGAGGGAAAGAGAGTGAGGGAAAGAGAGTGAGGGACAGAGAGAGGGAGGGAGGGTGAGGGACAGAGAGTGAGGGATAGAGAGTGAGGGACAGAGAGTGAGGGACAGAGAGTGAGGGATAGAGAGTGAGGGACAGAAAGTGAGGGCCAGAGAGTGATGGTCAGAGAGTGAGGGAAAGAGAGTGAGGGAAAGAGAGTGAGGGACAGAGAGAGGGAGGGAGGGTGAGGGACAGAGAGTGAGGGATAGAGAGTGAGGGACAGAGAGTGAGGGACAGAGACAGGGAGGGAGGGTGAGGGACAGAGAGTGAGGGACAGAGTGTGAGGGACAGAGAGAGGGAGGGAGGGTGAGTGACAGAGAGTGAGGGACAGAGAGTGAGGGACAGAGTGTGAGGGACAGAGAGTGAGGGACAGAGAGTGAGGGACAGAGAGTGAGGGTCTGAGAGTGAGGGTCTGAGAGTGAGGGCCTGAGAGTGAGGGCCTGAGAGTGAGGGAAAGAGAGTGAGGGATAGAGAGTGAGGGATAGAGAGTGAGGCACAGAGTGAGGGTCTGAGAGTGAGGGCCAGAGAGTGAGGGACAGAGAGTGAGGGACAGAGAGTGAGGGTCTGAGAGTGAGGGACAGAGAGTGAGGGAAAGAGAGTGAGGGACAGAGAGTGAGGGACGGAGAGTGAGGGACAGAATGTGAGGGACAGAGAGTGAGGGACAGAGAGTGAGGGACGGAGAGTGAGGGACAGAGAGTGAGGGACAGAGAGTGAGGGACAGAGAGTGAGGGTCAGAGAGTGAGGGACAGAGAGTGAGGGTCAGAGAGTGAGGGACAGAGAGTGAGGGCCAGAGAGTGAGGGTCAGAGAGTGAGGGACAGAGTGAGGTCCAGAGAGAGGGAGGGAGAGTGACGGACAGAGATTGAGGGACAGAGAGTGAGGGACAGAGAGTGAGGGTCAGAGAGTGAGGGTCAGAGTGTGAGGGACAGAGAGTGAGGGACAGAGAGTGAGGGAAAGAGAGTGAGGGAAAGAGAGTGAGGGACAGAGAGTGAGGGACAGAGAGTGAGGGACAGAGAGTGAGGGACAGAGAGAGGGAGGGAGGGTGAGGGACAGAGAGTGAGGGACGGAGAGTGAGGGACGGAGAGTGAGGGACAGAGAGTGAGGGACAGAGAGAGGGAGGGAGAGTGACGGACAGAGATTGAGGGACAGAGAGTGAGGGTCAGAGAGTGAGGGTCAGAGAGTGAGGGTCAGAGAGTGAGGGACAGAGTGAGGGACAGAGAGTGAGGGTCAATGAGTGAGGGACAGAGAGTGAGGGACAGAGAGTGAGGGACAGAGAGTGAGGGAGGGAGAGTCAGGGACAGAGAGTGAGGGCCAGAGAGTGAGGGACAGGGAGTGAGGGACAGGGAGTGAGGGACAGAGAGTGAGGGACAGAGAGTGAGGGTCAGAGAGTGAGGGTCAGAGAGTGAGGGACGGAGAGTGAGGGACAGAGTGTGAGGGACAGAGAGTGAGGGACAGAGAGTGAGGGACAGAGAGTGAGGGACAGAGAGTGACGGTCAGAGAGTGAGATACAGAGTGAGGGCCAGAGAGAGGGAGGGAGAGTGACGGACAGAGATTGAGGGACAGAGAGAGGGAGGGAGGGTGACGGACAGAGATTAAGGGACAGAGAGTGAGGGACAGAGAGTGAGGGAAAGAGAGTGAGGGAAAGAGAGTGAGGGATAGAGAGTGAGGGACAGAGAGTGAGGGACAGAGAGAGGGAGGGAGGGTGAGGGACAGAGAGTGAGGGACGGAGAGTGAGGGACGGAGAGTGAGGGACAGAGAGTGAGGGACAGAGAGAGGGAGGGAGAGTGACGGACAGAGATTGAGGGACAGAGAGTGAGAGACAGAGAGTGAGGGTCAGAGAGTGAGGGTCAGAGAGTGAGGGACAGAGAGTGAGGGTCAATGAGTGAGGGACAGAGAGTGAGGGACAGAGAGTGAGGGACAGAGAGTGAGGGACAGAGAGTGATGGTCTGAGAGTGAGGGAAAGAGAGTGAGGGAAAGAGAGTGAGGGACAGAGAGTGAAGGACAGAGAGTGAGGGACAGAGAGTGAGGGATGGAGAGTGAGGGACGGAGTGTGAGGGACGGAGAGTGAGGGACGGAGAGTGAGGGACAGAATGTGAGGGACAGAGAGAGGGAGGGACGGTGAGGGACAGAGAGCGACGGACAGAGAGTGAGGGACAGAGAGTGAGGGACAGAGAGTGAGGGTCAGAGAGTGAGGGACATAGTGTGAGGGGCAGAGAGTGAGGGACAGAGAGTGAGGGACCGAGAGTGAGGGGCAGAGAGTGAGGGACAGAGAGTGAGGGACAGAGTGGGAGGGACAGAGAGTGATGGACAGAGCGTGAGGGACAGAGCGTGAGGGACAGAGCGTGAGGGACAGAGATTGAGGGACAGAGAGTGAGGGACAGAGAGTGAGGGACAGAGAGTGGGAGGGACAGAGAGAGGGAGGGACGGTGAGGGACAGAGAGCGAGGGACAGAGAGCGAGGGACAGAGAGCGAGGGACAGAGAGTGAGGAACAGAGAGTGAGGGACAGAGAGTGAGGGACAGAGAGTGAGGGACAGAGTGTGAGGGACAGAGAGTGAGGGACAGAGAGTGGGAGGGAGGGTGAGGGACAGAGAGTGAGGGACAGAGTGTGAGGGACAGAGTGTGAGGGACAGAGAGTGAGGGACAGAGTGTGAGGGACAGAGTGTGAGGGACAGAGAGTGAGGGACAGAGAGTGAGGGACAGAGAGAGGGAGGGAGGGTGAGGGACAGAGAGTGAGGGATAGAGAGTGAGGGACAGAGAGTGAGGGCCAGAGAGTGAGGGTCAGAGAGTGAGGGAAAGAGAGTGAGGGACAGAGAGAGGGAGCGAGGGTGAGGGACAGAGAGTGAGGGATAGAGAGTGAGGGACAGAGAGTGAGGGACAGAGAGAGGGAGGGAGGGTGAGGGACAGAGAGTGAGGGACAGAGTGTGAGGGACAGAGAGAGGGAGGGAGGGTGAGGGACAGAGAGTGAGGGACAGAGAGTGAGGGACAGAGTGTGAGGGACAGAGAGTGAGGGACAGAGAGTGAGGGACAGAGAGTGAGGGATAGAGAGTGAGGCACAGAGAGTGAGGGTCTGAGAGTGAGGGCCAGAGAGTGAGGGTCTGAGAGTGAGGGAAAGAGAGTGAGGCATAGAGAGTGAGGCACAGAGAGTGAGGGTCTGAGAGTGAGGGACAGAGAGTGAGGGACAGAGAGTGAGGGACAGAGAGTGAGGGACAGAGAGTGAGGGACGGAGAGTGAGGGACGGAGAGTGAGGGACAGAATGTGAGGGACAGAGAGTGAGGGACGGAGAGTGAGGGAAGGAGAGTGAGGGACAGAGAGTGAGGGTCAGAGAGTGAGGGACAGAGAGTGAGGGACAGAGAGTGAGGGTCAGAGAGTGAGGGACAGAGAGTGAGGGTCAGAGAGTGAGGGACAGAGAGTGAGGGTCAGAGAGTGAGGGACAGAGTGAGGGCCAGAGAGAGGGAGGGAGAGTGACGGACAGAGATTGAGGGACAGAGAGTGAGGGACAGAGAGTGAGGGTCAGAGAGTGAGGGTCAGAGAGTGAGGGTCAGAGAGTGAGGGTCAGAGAGTGAGGGTCAGAGAGTGAGGGAAAGAGAGTGAGGGATAGAGAGTGAGGGACAGAGTGTGAGGGACAGAGAGTGAGGGACAGAGAGAGGGAGGGAGGGTGACGGACAGAGATTGAGGGACAGAGAGTGAGGGTCAGAGAGTGAGGGTCAGAGAGTGAGGGACAGAGAGTGAGGGACAGAGAGAGGGAGGGAGAGTGACGGACAGAGATTGAGGGACAGAGAGTGAGGGACAGAAAGTGAGGGTCAGAGAGTGAGGGTCAGAGAGTGAGGGTCAGAGAGTGAGGGACAGAGAGTGAGGGTCAATGAGTGAGGGACAGAGAGTGAGGGACAGAGAGTGAGGGACAGAGAGTGAGGGTCTGAGATTGAGGGTCTGAGAGTGAGGGATAGAGAGTGAGGGACAGAGGGTGAGGGACAGAGAGTGAGGGACGGAGAGTGAGGGACGGAGAGTGAGGGACGGAGAGTGAGGGACAGAGAGTGAGGGACAGAATGTGAGGGACAGAGAGTGAGGGACAGAGAGTGAGGGACGGAGAGTGAGGGACGGAGAGTGAGGGACAGAATGTGAGGGACAGAGAGTGAGGGACGGAGAGTGAGGGAAGGAGAGTGAGGGACAGAGAGTGAGGGTCAGAGAGTGAGGGACAGAGAGTGAGGGACAGAGAGTGAGGGTCAGAGAGTGAGGGACAGAGAGTGAGGGTCAGAGAGTGAGGGACAGAGAGTGAGGGTCAGAGAGTGAGGGACAGAGTGAGGGCCAGAGAGAGGGAGGGAGAGTGACGGACAGAGATTGAGGGACAGAGAGTGAGGGACAGAGAGTGAGGGTCAGAGAGTGAGGGTCAGAGAGTGAGGGTCAGAGAGTGAGGGTCAGAGAGTGAGGGACAGAGAGTGAGGGAAAGAGAGTGAGGGATAGAGAGTGAGGGACAGAGTGTGAGGGACAGAAAGTGAGGGACAGAGAGAGGGAGGGAGGGTGACGGACAGAGATTGAGGGACAGAGAGTGAGGGTCAGAGAGTGAGGGTCAGAGAGTGAGGGACAGAGAGTGAGGGAAAGAGAGTGAGGGATAGAGAGTGAGGGACAGAGAGTGAGGGACAGAGAGTGAGGGACAGAGAGTGAGGGACAGAGAGAGGGAGGGAGGGTGAGGGACAGAGAGTGAGGGACGGAGAGTGAGGGACGGAGAGTGAGGGACGGTGAGGGACAGAGAGTGAGGGACAGAGAGAGGGAGGGAGAGTGACGGACAGAGATTGAGGGACAGAGAGTGAGGGACAGAAAGTGAGGGTCAGAGAGTGAGGGTCAGAGAGTGAGGGTCAGAGAGTGAGGGACAGAGAGTGAGGGTCAATGAGTGAGGGACAGAGAGTGAGGGACAGAGAGTGAGGGACAGAGAGTGAGGGTCTGAGAGTGAGGGTCTGAGAGTGAGGGATAGAGAGTGAGGGACAGAGGGTGAGGGACAGAGAGTGAGGGACAGAGAGTGAGGGACGGAGAGTGAGGGACGGAGAGTGAGGGACAGAGAGTGAGGGACAGAATGTGAGGGACAGAGAGAGGGAGGGAGGGTGAGGGACAGAGAGTGAGGGTCAGAGAGAGGGAGGAAGGGTGAGGGACAGAGAGTGAGGGACAGAAAGTGAGGGACAGAATGCGAGGGACAGAGAGTGAGGGACAGAGAGTGAGGGACAGAGAGTGAGGGACAGAGTGTGAGGGACAGAGTGTGAGGGACAGAGTGTGAGGGACAGAGAGTGATGGACGGAGAGTGAGGGACGGAGAGTGAGGGTCAGAGAGTGAGGGACAGAGAGTGAGGGACAGAGAGTGAGGGACAGAGAGTGAGGGACGGAGAGTGAGGGACGGAGAGTGAGGGTCAGAGAGTGAGGGACAGAGAGTGAGGGACAGAGAGTGAGGGTCAGAGAGTGAGGGTCAGAGAGTGAGGGTCAGAGAGTGAGGGTCAGAGAGTGAGGGACAGAGAGTGAGGGAAAGAGAGTGAGGAATAGAGAGTGAGGGACAGAGTGTGAGGGACAGAGTGTGAGGGACAGAGTGTGAGGGACAGAGAGTGATGGACGGAGAGTGAGGGACGGAGAGTGAGGGTCAGAGAGTGAGGGACAGAGAGTGAGGGACAGAGAGTGAGGGACAGAGAGTGAGGGACGGAGAGTGAGGGACAGAGAGTGAGGGACAGAGAGTGAGGGAAAGAGAGTGAGGGAAAGAGAGTGAGGGATAGAGAGTGAGGGACAGAGAGTGAGGGACAGAGAGAGGGAGGGAGGGTGAGGGACAGAGAGTGAGGGACGGAGAGTGAGGGACGGAGAGTGAGGGACAGAGAGTGAGGGACAGAGAGAGGGAGGGAGAGTGACGGACAGAGATTGAGGGACAGAGAGTGAGAGACAGAGAGTGAGGGTCAGAGAGTGAGGGTCAGAGAGTGAGGGACAGAGAGTGAGGGTCAATGAGTGAGGGACAGAGAGTGAGGGACAGAGAGTGAGGGACAGAGAGTGAGGGACAGAGAGTGATGGTCTGAGAGTGAGGGAAAGAGAGTGAGGGAAAGAGAGTGAGGGACAGAGAGTGAAGGACAGAGAGTGAGGGACAGAGAGTGAGGGATGGAGAGTGAGGGACGGAGTGTGAGGGACGGAGAGTGAGGGACGGAGAGTGAGGGACGGAGAGTGAGGGACAGAATGTGAGGGACAGAGAGAGGGAGGGACGGTGAGGGACAGAGAGCGACGGACAGAGAGTGAGGGACAGAGAGTGAGGGACAGAGAGTGAGGGTCAGAGAGTGAGGGACATAGTGTGAGGGGCAGAGAGTGAGGGACAGAGAGTGAGGGACCGAGAGTGAGGGGCAGAGAGTGAGGGACAGAGAGTGAGGGACAGAGTGGGAGGGACAGAGAGTGATGGACAGAGCGTGAGGGACAGAGCGTGAGGGACAGAGCGTGAGGGACAGAGATTGAGGGACAGAGAGTGAGGGACAGAGAGTGAGGGACAGAGAGTGGGAGGGACAGAGAGAGGGAGGGACGGTGAGGGACAGAGAGCGAGGGACAGAGAGCGAGGGACAGAGAGCGAGGGACAGAGAGTGAGGAACAGAGAGTGAGGGACAGAGAGTGAGGGACAGAGAGTGAGGGACAGAGTGTGAGGGACAGAGAGTGAGGGACAGAGAGTGGGAGGGAGGGTGAGGGACAGAGAGTGAGGGACAGAGTGTGAGGGACAGAGTGTGAGGGACAGAGAGTGAGGGACAGAGTGTGAGGGACAGAGTGTGAGGGACAGAGAGTGAGGGACAGAGAGTGAGGGACAGAGAGAGGGAGGGAGGGTGACGGACAGAGAGTGAGGGCCAGAGAGTGAGGGTCAGAGAGTGAGGGACAGAGAGAGAGGGAAAGAGAGTGAGGGAAAGAGAGTGAGGGACAGAGAGAGGGAGGGAGGGTGAGGGACAGAGAGTGAGGGACGGAGAGTGAGGGACGGAGAGTGAGGGACAGAGAGTGAGGGACAGAGAGAGGGAGGGAGAGTGACGGACAGAGATTGAGGGACAGAGAGTGAGAGACAGAGAGTGAGGGTCAGAGAGTGAGGGTCAGAGAGTGAGGGACAGAGAGTGAGGGTCAATGAGTGAGGGACAGAGAGTGAGGGACAGAGAGCCAGGGACAGAGAGTGAGGGACAGAGAGCGAGGGACAGAGAGCGAGGGACAGAGTGTGAGGGACAGAGAGTGAGGGACAGAGAGTGAGGGACAGAGAGTGAGGGACAGAGACAGGGAGGGTGAGGGACAGAGAGTGAGGGACAGAGGGTGAGGGACAGAGTGTGAGGGACAGAGTGTGAGGGACAGAGAGTGAGGGACAGAGAGAGGGAGGGAGGGTGAGGGACAGGGAGTGAGGGATAGAGAGTGAGGGATAGAGAGTGAGGGACAGAAAGTGAGGGCCAGAGAGTGAGGGTCAGAGAGTGAGGGAAAGAGAGTGAGGGAAAGAGAGTGAGGGACAGAGAGAGGGAGGGAGGGTGAGGGACAGAGAGTGAGGGATAGAGAGTGAGGGACAGAGAGTGAGGGACAGAGACAGGGAGGGAGGGTGAGGGACAGAGAGTGAGGGACAGAGTGTGAGGGACAGAGAGAGGGAGGGAGGGTGAGTGACAGAGAGTGAGGGACAGAGAGTGAGGGACAGAGTGTGAGGGACAGAGAGTGAGGGACAGAGAGTGAGGGACAGAGAGTGAGGGTCTGAGAGTGAGGGTCTGAGAGTGAGGGAAAGAGAGTGAGGGAAAGAGAGTGAGGGACAGAGAGAGGGAGGGAGGGTGAGGGACAGAGAGTGAGGGATAGAGAGTGAGGGACAGAGAGTGAGGGACAGAGAGTGAGGGATAGAGAGTGAGGGACAGAAAGTGAGGGCCAGAGAGTGATGGTCAGAGAGTGAGGGAAAGAGAGTGAGGGAAAGAGAGTGAGGGACAGAGAGAGGGAGGGAGGGTGAGGGACAGAGAGTGAGGGATAGAGAGTGAGGGACAGAGAGTGAGGGACAGAGACAGGGAGGGAGGGTGAGGGACAGAGAGTGAGGGACAGAGTGTGAGGGACAGAGAGAGGGAGGGAGGGTGAGTGACAGAGAGTGAGGGACAGAGAGTGAGGGACAGAGTGTGAGGGACAGAGAGTGAGGGACAGAGAGTGAGGGACAGAGAGTGAGGGTCTGAGAGTGAGGGTCTGAGAGTGAGGGCCTGAGAGTGAGGGCCTGAGAGTGAGGGAAAGAGAGTGAGGGATAGAGAGTGAGGGATAGAGAGTGAGGCACAGAGTGAGGGTCTGAGAGTGAGGGCCAGAGAGTGAGGGACAGAGAGTGAGGGACAGAGAGTGAGGGTCTGAGAGTGAGGGACAGAGAGTGAGGGAAAGAGAGTGAGGGACAGAGAGTGAGGGACGGAGAGTGAGGGACAGAATGTGAGGGACAGAGAGTGAGGGACAGAGAGTGAGGGACGGAGAGTGAGGGACAGAGAGTGAGGGACAGAGAGTGAGGGACAGAGAGTGAGGGTCAGAGAGTGAGGGACAGAGAGTGAGGGTCAGAGAGTGAGGGACAGAGAGTGAGGGCCAGAGAGTGAGGGTCAGAGAGTGAGGGACAGAGTGAGGTCCAGAGAGAGGGAGGGAGAGTGACGGACAGAGATTGAGGGACAGAGAGTGAGGGACAGAGAGTGAGGGTCAGAGAGTGAGGGTCAGAGTGTGAGGGACAGAGAGTGAGGGACAGAGAGTGAGGGAAAGAGAGTGAGGGAAAGAGAGTGAGGGACAGAGAGTGAGGGACAGAGAGTGAGGGACAGAGAGTGAGGGACAGAGAGAGGGAGGGAGGGTGAGGGACAGAGAGTGAGGGACGGAGAGTGAGGGACGGAGAGTGAGGGACAGAGAGTGAGGGACAGAGAGAGGGAGGGAGAGTGACGGACAGAGATTGAGGGACAGAGAGTGAGGGTCAGAGAGTGAGGGTCAGAGAGTGAGGGTCAGAGAGTGAGGGACAGAGTGAGGGACAGAGAGTGAGGGTCAATGAGTGAGGGACAGAGAGTGAGGGACAGAGAGTGAGGGACAGAGAGTGAGGGAGGGAGAGTCAGGGACAGAGAGTGAGGGCCAGAGAGTGAGGGACAGGGAGTGAGGGACAGGGAGTGAGGGACAGAGAGTGAGGGACAGAGAGTGAGGGTCAGAGAGTGAGGGTCAGAGAGTGAGGGACGGAGAGTGAGGGACAGAGTGTGAGGGACAGAGAGTGAGGGACAGAGAGTGAGGGACAGAGAGTGAGGGACAGAGAGTGACGGTCAGAGAGTGAGATACAGAGTGAGGGCCAGAGAGAGGGAGGGAGAGTGACGGACAGAGATTGAGGGACAGAGAGAGGGAGGGAGGGTGACGGACAGAGATTAAGGGACAGAGAGTGAGGGACAGAGAGTGAGGGAAAGAGAGTGAGGGAAAGAGAGTGAGGGATAGAGAGTGAGGGACAGAGAGTGAGGGACAGAGAGAGGGAGGGAGGGTGAGGGACAGAGAGTGAGGGACGGAGAGTGAGGGACGGAGAGTGAGGGACAGAGAGTGAGGGACAGAGAGAGGGAGGGAGAGTGACGGACAGAGATTGAGGGACAGAGAGTGAGAGACAGAGAGTGAGGGTCAGAGAGTGAGGGTCAGAGAGTGAGGGACAGAGAGTGAGGGTCAATGAGTGAGGGACAGAGAGTGAGGGACAGAGAGTGAGGGACAGAGAGTGAGGGACAGAGAGTGATGGTCTGAGAGTGAGGGAAAGAGAGTGAGGGAAAGAGAGTGAGGGACAGAGAGTGAAGGACAGAGAGTGAGGGACAGAGAGTGAGGGATGGAGAGTGAGGGACGGAGTGTGAGGGACGGAGAGTGAGGGACGGAGAGTGAGGGACGGAGAGTGAGGGACAGAATGTGAGGGACAGAGAGAGGGAGGGACGGTGAGGGACAGAGAGCGACGGACAGAGAGTGAGGGACAGAGAGTGAGGGACAGAGAGTGAGGGTCAGAGAGTGAGGGACATAGTGTGAGGGGCAGAGAGTGAGGGACAGAGAGTGAGGGACCGAGAGTGAGGGGCAGAGAGTGAGGGACAGAGAGTGAGGGACAGAGTGGGAGGGACAGAGAGTGATGGACAGAGCGTGAGGGACAGAGCGTGAGGGACAGAGCGTGAGGGACAGAGATTGAGGGACAGAGAGTGAGGGACAGAGAGTGAGGGACAGAGAGTGGGAGGGACAGAGAGAGGGAGGGACGGTGAGGGACAGAGAGCGAGGGACAGAGAGCGAGGGACAGAGAGCGAGGGACAGAGAGTGAGGAACAGAGAGTGAGGGACAGAGAGTGAGGGACAGAGAGTGAGGGACAGAGTGTGAGGGACAGAGAGTGAGGGACAGAGAGTGGGAGGGAGGGTGAGGGACAGAGAGTGAGGGACAGAGTGTGAGGGACAGAGTGTGAGGGACAGAGAGTGAGGGACAGAGTGTGAGGGACAGAGTGTGAGGGACAGAGAGTGAGGGACAGAGAGTGAGGGACAGAGAGAGGGAGGGAGGGTGAGGGACAGAGAGTGAGGGATAGAGAGTGAGGGACAGAGAGTGAGGGCCAGAGAGTGAGGGTCAGAGAGTGAGGGAAAGAGAGTGAGGGACAGAGAGAGGGAGCGAGGGTGAGGGACAGAGAGTGAGGGATAGAGAGTGAGGGACAGAGAGTGAGGGACAGAGAGAGGGAGGGAGGGTGAGGGACAGAGAGTGAGGGACAGAGTGTGAGGGACAGAGAGAGGGAGGGAGGGTGAGGGACAGAGAGTGAGGGACAGAGAGTGAGGGACAGAGTGTGAGGGACAGAGAGTGAGGGACAGAGAGTGAGGGACAGAGAGTGAGGGATAGAGAGTGAGGCACAGAGAGTGAGGGTCTGAGAGTGAGGGCCAGAGAGTGAGGGTCTGAGAGTGAGGGAAAGAGAGTGAGGCATAGAGAGTGAGGCACAGAGAGTGAGGGTCTGAGAGTGAGGGACAGAGAGTGAGGGACAGAGAGTGAGGGACAGAGAGTGAGGGACAGAGAGTGAGGGACGGAGAGTGAGGGACGGAGAGTGAGGGACAGAATGTGAGGGACAGAGAGTGAGGGACGGAGAGTGAGGGAAGGAGAGTGAGGGACAGAGAGTGAGGGTCAGAGAGTGAGGGACAGAGAGTGAGGGACAGAGAGTGAGGGTCAGAGAGTGAGGGACAGAGAGTGAGGGTCAGAGAGTGAGGGACAGAGAGTGAGGGTCAGAGAGTGAGGGACAGAGTGAGGGCCAGAGAGAGGGAGGGAGAGTGACGGACAGAGATTGAGGGACAGAGAGTGAGGGACAGAGAGTGAGGGTCAGAGAGTGAGGGTCAGAGAGTGAGGGTCAGAGAGTGAGGGTCAGAGAGTGAGGGTCAGAGAGTGAGGGAAAGAGAGTGAGGGATAGAGAGTGAGGGACAGAGTGTGAGGGACAGAGAGTGAGGGACAGAGAGAGGGAGGGAGGGTGACGGACAGAGATTGAGGGACAGAGAGTGAGGGTCAGAGAGTGAGGGTCAGAGAGTGAGGGACAGAGAGTGAGGGACAGAGAGAGGGAGGGAGAGTGACGGACAGAGATTGAGGGACAGAGAGTGAGGGACAGAAAGTGAGGGTCAGAGAGTGAGGGTCAGAGAGTGAGGGTCAGAGAGTGAGGGACAGAGAGTGAGGGTCAATGAGTGAGGGACAGAGAGTGAGGGACAGAGAGTGAGGGACAGAGAGTGAGGGTCTGAGATTGAGGGTCTGAGAGTGAGGGATAGAGAGTGAGGGACAGAGGGTGAGGGACAGAGAGTGAGGGACGGAGAGTGAGGGACGGAGAGTGAGGGACGGAGAGTGAGGGACAGAGAGTGAGGGACAGAATGTGAGGGACAGAGAGTGAGGGACAGAGAGTGAGGGACGGAGAGTGAGGGACGGAGAGTGAGGGACAGAATGTGAGGGACAGAGAGTGAGGGACGGAGAGTGAGGGAAGGAGAGTGAGGGACAGAGAGTGAGGGTCAGAGAGTGAGGGACAGAGAGTGAGGGACAGAGAGTGAGGGTCAGAGAGTGAGGGACAGAGAGTGAGGGTCAGAGAGTGAGGGACAGAGAGTGAGGGTCAGAGAGTGAGGGACAGAGTGAGGGCCAGAGAGAGGGAGGGAGAGTGACGGACAGAGATTGAGGGACAGAGAGTGAGGGACAGAGAGTGAGGGTCAGAGAGTGAGGGTCAGAGAGTGAGGGTCAGAGAGTGAGGGTCAGAGAGTGAGGGACAGAGAGTGAGGGAAAGAGAGTGAGGGATAGAGAGTGAGGGACAGAGTGTGAGGGACAGAAAGTGAGGGACAGAGAGAGGGAGGGAGGGTGACGGACAGAGATTGAGGGACAGAGAGTGAGGGTCAGAGAGTGAGGGTCAGAGAGTGAGGGACAGAGAGTGAGGGAAAGAGAGTGAGGGATAGAGAGTGAGGGACAGAGAGTGAGGGACAGAGAGTGAGGGACAGAGAGTGAGGGACAGAGAGAGGGAGGGAGGGTGAGGGACAGAGAGTGAGGGACGGAGAGTGAGGGACGGAGAGTGAGGGACGGTGAGGGACAGAGAGTGAGGGACAGAGAGAGGGAGGGAGAGTGACGGACAGAGATTGAGGGACAGAGAGTGAGGGACAGAAAGTGAGGGTCAGAGAGTGAGGGTCAGAGAGTGAGGGTCAGAGAGTGAGGGACAGAGAGTGAGGGTCAATGAGTGAGGGACAGAGAGTGAGGGACAGAGAGTGAGGGACAGAGAGTGAGGGTCTGAGAGTGAGGGTCTGAGAGTGAGGGATAGAGAGTGAGGGACAGAGGGTGAGGGACAGAGAGTGAGGGACAGAGAGTGAGGGACGGAGAGTGAGGGACGGAGAGTGAGGGACAGAGAGTGAGGGACAGAATGTGAGGGACAGAGAGAGGGAGGGAGGGTGAGGGACAAAGAGTGAGGGTCAGAGAGAGGGAGGAAGGGTGAGGGACAGAGAGTGAGGGACAGAAAGTGAGGGACAGAATGCGAGGGACAGAGAGTGAGGGACAGAGAGTGAGGGACAGAGAGTGAGGGACAGAGTGTGAGGGACAGAGTGTGAGGGACAGAGTGTGAGGGACAGAGAGTGATGGACGGAGAGTGAGGGACGGAGAGTGAGGGTCAGAGAGTGAGGGACAGAGAGTGAGGGACAGAGAGTGAGGGACAGAGAGTGAGGGACGGAGAGTGAGGGACGGAGAGTGAGGGTCAGAGAGTGAGGGACAGAGAGTGAGGGACAGAGAGTGAGGGTCAGAGAGTGAGGGTCAGAGAGTGAGGGTCAGAGAGTGAGGGTCAGAGAGTGAGGGACAGAGAGTGAGGGAAAGAGAGTGAGGAATAGAGAGTGAGGGACAGAGTGTGAGGGACAGAGAGTGAGGGACAGAGAGAGGGAGGGAGGGTGACGGACAGAGATTGAGGGACAGAGAGTGAGGGTCAGAGAGTGAGGGTCAGAGAGTGAGGGACAGAGAGTGAGGGAAAGAGAGTGAGGGATAGAGAGTGAGGGACAGAGAGTGAGGGACAGAGAGTGAGGGACAGAGAGTGAGGGACAGAGAGTGAGGGACAGAGAGAGGGAGGGAGGGTGAGGGACAGAGAGTGAGGGACGGAGAGTGAGGGACGGAGAGTGAGGGACGGAGAGTGAGGGACAGAGAGTGAGGGACAGAGAGAGGGAGGGAGAGTGACGGACAGAGATTGAGGGACAGAGAGTGAGGGACAGAAAGTGAGGGTCAGAGAGTGAGGGTCAGAGAGTGAGGGTCAGAGAGTGAGGGACAGAGAGTGAGGGTCAATGAGTGAGGGACAGAGAGTGAGGGACAGAGAGTGAGGGACAGAGAGTGAGGATCTGAGAGTGAGGGTCTGAGAGTGAGGGATAGAGAGTGAGGGACAGAGGGTGAGGGACAGAGAGTGAGGGACAGAGAGTGAGGGACGGAGAGTGAGGGACGGAGAGTGAGGGACAGAGAGTGAGGGACAGAATGTGAGGGACAGAGAGAGGGAGGGAGGGTGAGGGACAGAGAGTGAGGGTCAGAGAGAGGGAGGAAGGGTGAGGGACAGAGAGTGAGGGACAGAAAGTGAGGGACAGAATGCGAGGGACAGAGAGTGAGGGACAGAGAGTGAGGGACGGAGAGTGAGGGACAGAGTGTGAGGGACAGAGTGTGAGGGACAGAGTGTGAGGGACAGAGAGTGATGGACGGAGAGTGAGGGACGGAGAGTAAGGGTCAGAGAGTGAGGGACAGAGAGTGAGGGACAGAGAGTGAGGGACAGAGACTGAGGGACAGAGAGAGGGAGGGAGAGTGACGGACAGAGATTGAGGGACAGAGAGTGAGGGACAGAGTGTGAGGGACAGAGAGTGAGGGACAGAAGGTGAGGGAAAGAGAGTGAGGGACAGAGAGTGAGGGTCAGAGAGTGACGGACAGAGAGTGAAGTTCAATGAGTGAGGGACAGAGAGTGAGGGGCAGAGAGTGAGGGACAGAGAGTGAGGGAAAGAGAGTGAGGGACAGAGAGTGAGGGTCAATGAGGGTCAGAGTGAGGGACAGAGAGTGAGGGACGGAGAGGGAGGGACAGAGAGTGAGGGACAGAGAGGGAGGGACAGAGAGTGAGGGACAGAGAGTGAGGGTCAGAGAGTGAGGGTCAGAGAGTGAGTGTCAGAGAGTGAGGGTCAGAGAGTGAGGGACAGAGAGTGAGGGTCAATGAGTGAGGGACAGAAAGTGAGGGACAGAGAGTGAGGGACAGAGAGTGAGGGTCTGAGAGTGAGGGTCTGAGAGTGAGGGACAGAGAGTGAGGGAAAGAGAGTGAGGGACCAAGAGTGAGGGTCAGTGAGGGTCAGAGTGAGGGACAGAGAGTGAGGGACGGAGAGTGAGGGACGGAGAGTGAGGGTCACAGAGTGAGGGTCTGTGAGTGAAGGACAGAGAGTAAGGGACAGAGAGTGAGGGACAGAGAGTGAGGGAGGGAGAGTGAGGGAGAGAGAGTCAGGGACAGAGAGTGAGGGACAGACATTGAGGGACAGAGAGTGAGGGAGGGTGAGTGAGGGAGGGTGAGTGACGGAGGGAGAGTGAGGGACAGACAGTGAGGGACAGAGAGTGAGGGACAGAGAGTGAGGGACAGAGAGTGAGGGAGGGAGAGTGAGGGAGGGAGAGTGAGGGAGGGAGAGTGAGGGAGGGAGAGTGAGGGAGGGAGAGTGAGGGACAGATAGTGAGGGACAGAGAGTGAGGGACAGAGAGTGAGGGAGGGAGAGTGAGGGAGGGAGATTGAGGGAGGGAGATTGAGGGACAGAGAGTGAGGGCCAGAGAGTGAGGGACAGGGAGTGAGGGACAGGGAGTGAGGGAGGGAGAGTGAGGGACAGAGAGTGAGGGACAGAGAGTGAGGGACAGAGAGTGAGGGACAGAGAGTGAGGGAGGGAGAGTCAGGGACAGAGAGTGAGGGCCAGAGAGTGAGGGACAGAGAGTGAGGGACAGAGAGTGAGGGACAGAGAGTGAGGGACAGAGTATGAGGGACAGAGAGTGAGGGACAGAGAGAGGGAGGGAGGGTGAGGGACAGAGAGTGAGGGACAGAGTGTGAGGGACAGAGTGTGAGGGACAGAGTGTGAGGGACAGAGAGTGAGGGACAGAGTGTGAGGGACAGAGTGTGAGGGACAGAGTGTGAGGGACAGAGAGTGAGGGACAGAGAGTGAGGGACAGAGAGAGGGAGGGAGGGTGAGGGACAGAGAGTGAGGGATAGAGAGTGAGGGACAGATAGTGAGGGCCAGAGAGTGAGGGTCAGAGAGTGAGGGAAAGAGAGTGAGGGACAGAGAGAGGGAGGGAGGGTGAGGGACAGAGAGTGAGGGATCGAGAGTGAGGGACAGAGAGTGAGGGACAGAGAGAGGGAGGGAGGGTGAGGGACAGAGAGTGAGGGACAGAGTGTGAGGGACAGAGAGAGGAAGGGAGGGTGAGGGACAGAGAGTGAGGGACAGAGAATGAGGGACAGAGTGTGAGGGACAGAGAGTGAGGGACAGAGAGTGAGGGACAGAGAGTGAGGGAAAGAGAGTGAGGGATAGAGAGTGAGGCACAGAGAGTGAGGGTCTGAGAGTGAGGGCCAGAGAGTGATGGTCTGAGAGTGAGGGAAAGAGAGTGAGGCATAGAGAGTGAGGCACAGAGAGTGAGGGTCTGAGAGTGAGGGACAGAGAGTGAGGGACAGAGAGTGAGGGACGGAGAGTGAGGGACGGAGAGTGAGGGACAGAATGTGAGGGACAGAGAGTGAGGGACGGAGAGTGAGGGAAGGAGAGTGAGGGACAGAGAGTGAGGGTCAGAGAGTGAGGGACAGAGAGTGAGGGACAGAGAGTGAGGGTCAGAGAGTGAGGGACAGAGAGTGAGGGTCAGAGAGTGAGGGACAGAGAGTGAGGGTCAGAGAGTGAGGGACAGAGTGAGGGCCAGAGAGAGGGAGGGAGAGTGACGGACAGAGATTGAGGGACAGAGAGTGAGGGACAGAGAGTGAGGGTCAGAGAGTGAGGGTCAGAGAGTGAGGGTCAGAGAGTGAGGGTCAGAGAGTGAGGGTCAGAGAGTGAGGGACAGAGAGTGAGGGTCAGAGAGTGAGGGACAGAGTGAGGGCCAGAGAGAGGGAGGGAGAGTGACGGACAGAGATTGAGGGACAGAGAGTGAGGGACAGAGAGTGAGGGTCAGAGAGTGAGGGTCAGAGAGTGAGGGTCAGAGAGTGAGGGTCAGAGAGTGAGGGTCAGAGAGTGAGGGACAGAGAGTGAGGGAAAGAGAGTGAGGGATAGAGAGTGAGGGACAGAGTGTGAGGGACAGAGAGTGAGGGACAGAGAGAGGGAGGGAGGGTGACGGACAGAGATTGAGGGACAGAGAGTGAGGGTCAGAGAGTTAGGGTCAGAGAGTGAGGGACAGAGAGTGAGGGAAAGAGAGTGAGGGATAGAGAGTGAGGGACAGAGAGTGAGGGACAGAGAGTGAGGGACAGAGAGTGAGGGACAGAGAGAGGGAGGGAGGGTGAGGGACAGAGAGTGAGGGACGGAGAGTGAGGGACGGAGAGTGAGGGACGGAGAGTGAGGGACAGAGAGTGAGGGACAGAGAGAGGGAGGGAGAGTGACGGACAGAGATTGAGGGACAGAGAGTGAGGGACAGAAAGTGAGGGTCAGAGAGTGAGGGTCAGAGAGTGAGGGTCAGAGAGTGAGGGACAGAGAGTGAGGGTCAATGAGTGAGGGACAGAGAGTGAGGGACAGAGAGTGAGGAACAGAGATTGAGGGTCTGAGAGTGAGGGTCTGAGAGTGAGGGATAGAGAGTGAGGGACAGAGGGTGAGGGACAGAGAGTGAGGGACAGAGAGTGAGGGACGGAGAGTGAGGGACGGAGAGTGAGGGACAGAGAGTGCGGGACAGAATGTGAGGGACAGAGAGAGGGAGGGAGGGTGAGGGACAGAGAGTGAGGGTCAGAGAGAGGGAGGAAGGGTGAGGGACAGAGAGTGAGGGACAGAAAGTGAGGGACAGAATGCGAGGGACAGAGAGTGAGGGACAGAGAGTGAGGGACGGAGAGTGAGGGACAGAGTGTGAGGGACAGAGTGTGAGGGACAGAGTGTGAGGGACAGAGAGTGATGGACGGAGAGTGAGGGACGGAGAGTGAGGGTCAGAGAGTGAGGGACAGAGAGTGAGGGACAGAGAGTGAGGGACAGAGAGTGAGGGACGGAGAGTGAGGGACGGAGAGTGAGGGTCAGAGAGTGAGGGACAGAGAGTGAGGGACAGAGAGTGAGGGTCAGAGAGTGAGGGTCAGAGAGTGAGGGTCAGAGAGTGAGGGTCAGAGAGTGAGGGACAGAGAGTGAGGGAAAGAGAGTGAGGGATAGAGAGTGAGGGACAGAGTGTGAGGGACAGAGAGTGAGGGACAGAGAGAGGGAGGGAGGGTGACGGACAGAGATTGAGGGACAGAGAGTGAGGGTCAGAGAGTGAGGGTCAGAGAGTGAGGGACAGAGAGTGAGGGAAAGAGAGTGAGGGATAGAGAGTGAGGGACAGAGAGTGAGGGACAGAGAGTGAGGGACAGAGAGTGAGGGACAGAGAGAGGGAGGGAGGGTGAGGGACAGAGAGTGAGGGACGGAGAGTGAGGGACGGAGAGTGAGGGACGGAGAGTGAGGGACAGAGAGTGAGGGACAGAGAGAGGGAGGGAGAGTGACGGACAGAGATTGAGTGACAGAGAGTGAGGGACAGAAAGTGAGGGTCAGAGAGTGAGGGTCAGAGAGTGAGGGTCAGAGAGTGAGGGACAGAGAGTGAGGGTCAATGAGTGAGGGACAGAGAGTGAGGGACAGAGAGTGAGGGACAGAGAGTGAGGGTCTGAGAGTGAGGGATAGAGAGTGAGGGACAGAGGGTGAGGGACAGAGATTGAGGGACAGAGAGTGAGGGCCAGAGAGTGAGGGACAGGGAGTGAGGGACAGGGAGTGAGGGAGGGAAAGTGAGGGACAGAGAGTGAGGGACAGAGAGTGAGGGACAGAGAGTGAGGGACAGAGAGTGAGGGAGGGAGAGTCAGGGACAGAGAGTGAGGGCCAGAGAGTGAGGGACAGAGAGTGAGGGACAGAGTGTGAGGGACAGAGAGTGAGGGACAGAGAGAGGGAGGGAGGGTGAGGGACAGAGAGTGAGGGACAGAGTGTGAGGGACAGAGTGTGAGGGACAGAGTGTGAGGGACAGAGTGTGAGGGACAGAGAGTGAGGGACAGAGAGAGGGAGGGAGGGTGAGGGACAGAGAGTGAGGGATAGAGAGTGAGGGACAGAGAGTGAGGGCCAGATAGTGAGGGTCAGAGAGTGAGGGAAAGAGAGTGAGGGACAGAGAGAGGGAGGGAGGGTGAGGGACAGAGAGTGAGGGATAGAGAGTGAGGGACAGAGAGAGGGAGGGAGGGTGAGGGACAGAGAGTGAGGGACAGAGTGTGAGGGACAGAGAGAGGGAGGGAGGGTGAGGGACAGAGAGTGAGGGACAGAGAGTGAGGGACAGAGTGTGAGGGACAGAGAGTGAGGGACAGAGAGTGAGGGACAGAGAGTGAGGGAAAGAGAGTGAGTGATAGAGAGTGAGGCACAGAGAGTGAGGGTCTGAGAGTGAGGGCCAGAGAGTGAGGGTCTGAGAGTGAGGGAAAGAGAGTGAGGCATAGAGAGTGAGGCACAGAGAGTGAGGGTCTGAGAGTGAGGGACAGAGAGTGAGGGACAGAGAGTGAGGGACAGAGAGTGAGGGACGGAGAGTGAGGGACAGAGAGTGAGGGACAGAGTGTGAGGGACAGAGTGTGAGGGACAGAGTGTGAGGGACAGAGAGTGAGGGACAGAGTGAGAGGGACAGAGTGTGAGGGACAGAGTGTGAGGGACAGAGAGTGAGGGACAGAGAGTGAGGGACAGAGAGAGGGAGGGAGGGTGAGGGACAGAGAGTGAGGGATAGAGAGTGAGGGACAGATAGTGAGGGCCAGAGAGTGAGGGTCAGAGAGTGAGGGAAAGAGAGTGAGGGACAGAGAGAGGGAGGGAGGGTGAGGGACAGAGAGTGAGGGATCGAGAGTGAGGGACAGAGAGTGAGGGACAGAGAGAGGGAGGGAGGGTGAGGGACAGAGAGTGAGGGACAGAGTGTGAGGGACAGAGACAGGAAGGGAGGGTGAGGGACAGAGAGTGAGGGACAGAGAATGAGGGTCAGAGTGTGAGGGGCAGAGAGTGAGGGACAGAGAGTGAGGGACAGAGAGTGAGGGAAAGAGAGTGAGGGATAGAGAGTGAGGCACAGAGAGTGAGGGTCTGAGAGTGAGGGCCAGAGAGTGAGGGTCTGAGAGTGAGGGAAAGAGAGTGAGGCATAGAGAGTGAGGCACAGAGAGTGAGGGTCTGAGAGTGAGGGACAGAGAGTGAGGGACAGAGAGTGAGGGACAGAGAGTGAGGGACGGAGAGTGAGGGACGGAGAGTGAGGGACAGAATGTGAGGGACAGAGAGTGAGGGACGGAGAGTGAGGGAAGGAGAGTGAGGGACAGAGAGTGAGGGTCAGAGAGTGAGGGACAGAGAGTGAGGGACAGAGAGTGAGGGTCAGAGAGTGAGGGACAGAGAGTGAGGGTCAGAGAGTGAGGGACAGAGAGTGAGGGTCAGAGAGTGAGGGACAGAGTGAGGGCCAGAGAGAGGGAGGGAGAGTGACGGACAGAGATTGAGGGACAGAGAGTGAGGGACAGAGAGTGAGGGTCAGAGAGTGAGGGTCAGAGAGTGAGGGTCAGAGAGTGAGGGTCAGAGAGTGAGGGTCAGATACTGAGGGACAGAGAGTGAGGGTCAGAGAGTGAGGGACAGAGTGAGGGCCAGAGAGAGGGAGGGAGAGTGACGGACAGAGATTGAGGGACAGAGAGTGAGGGACAGAGAGTGAGGGTCAGAGAGTGAGGGTCAGAGAGTGAGGGTCAGAGAGTGAGGGTCAGAGAGTGAGGGTCAGAGAGTGAGGGAAAGAGAGTGAGGGATAGAGAGTGAGGGACAGAGTGTGAGGGACAGAGAGTGAGGGACAGAGAGAGGGAGGGAGGGTGACGGACAGAGATTGAGGGACAGAGAGTGAGGGTCAGAGAGTTAGGGTCAGAGAGTGAGGGACAGAGAGTGAGGGAAAGAGAGTGAGGGATAGAGAGTGAGGGACAGAGAGTGAGGGACAGAGAGTGAGGGACAGAGAGTGAGGGACAGAGAGAGGGAGGGAGGGTGAGGGACAGAGAGTGAGGGACGGAGAGTGAGGGACGGAGAGTGAGGGACGGAGAGTGAGGGACAGAGAGTGAGGGACAGAGAGAGGGAGGGAGAGTGACGGACAGAGATTGAGGGACAGAGAGTGAGGGACAGAAAGTGAGGGTCAGAGAGTGAGGGTCAGAGTGTGAGGGTCAGAGAGTGAGGGACAGAGAGTGAGGGTCAATGAGTGAGGGACAGAGAGTGAGGGACAGAGAGTGAGGAACAGAGATTGAGGGTCTGAGAGTGAGGGTCTGAGAGTGAGGGATAGAGAGTGAGGGACAGAGGGTGAGGGACAGAGAGTGAGGGACAGAGAGTGAGGGACGGAGAGTGAGGGACGGAGAGTGAGGGACAGAGAGTGAGGGACAGAATGTGAGGGACAGAGAGAGGGAGGGAGGGTGAGGGACAGAGAGTGAGGGTCAGAGAGAGGGAGGAAGGGTGAGGGACAGAGAGTGAGGGACAGAAAGTGAGGGACAGAATGCGAGGGACAGAGAGTGAGGGACAGAGAGTGAGGGACGGAGAGTGAGGGACAGAGTGTGAGGGACAGAGTGTGAGGGACAGAGTGTGAGGGACAGAGAGTGATGGACGGAGAGTGAGGGACGGAGAGTGAGGGTCAGAGAGTGAGGGACAGAGAGTGAGGGACAGAGAGTGAGGGACAGAGAGTGAGGGACGGAGAGTGAGGGACGGAGAGTGAGGGTCAGAGAGTGAGGGACAGAGAGTGAGGGACAGAGAGTGAGGGTCAGAGAGTGAGGGTCAGAGAGTGAGGGACAGAGAGTGAGGGAAAGAGAGTGAGGGATAGAGAGTGAGGGACAGAGTGTGAGGGACAGAGAGTGAGGGACAGAGAGAGGGAGGGAGGGTGACGGACAGAGATTGAGGGACAGAGAGTGAGGGTCAGAGAGTGAGGGTCAGAGAGTGAGGGACAGAGAGTGAGGGAAAGAGAGTGAGGGATAGAGAGTGAGGGACAGAGAGTGAGGGACAGAGAGTGAGGGACAGAGAGTGAGGGACAGAGAGTGAGGGACAGAGTGAGGGAGGGAGGGTGAGGGACAGAGAGTGAGGGACGGAGAGTGAGGGACGGAGAGTGAGGGACGGAGAGTGAGGGACAGAGAGTTAGGGACAGAGAGAGGGAGGGAGAGTGACGGACAGAGATTGAGTGACAGAGAGTGAGGGACAGAAAGTGAGGGTCAGAGAGTGAGGGTCAGAGTGAGGGTCAGAGAGTGAGGGACAGAGAGTGAGGGTCAATGAGTGAGGGACAGAGAGTGAGGGACAGAGAGTGAGGGACAGAGAGAGGGAGGGAGAGTGACGGACAGAGATTGAGTGACAGAGAGTGAGGGACAGAAAGTGAGGGTCAGAGAGTGAGGGTCAGAGAGTGAGGGTCAGAGAGTGAGGGATAGAGAGTGAGGGACAGAGGGTGAGGGACAGAGATTGAGGGACAGAGAGTGAGGGCCAGAGAGTGAGGGACAGGGAGTGAGGGACAGGGAGTGAGGGAGGGAAAGTGAGGGACAGAGAGTGAGGGACAGAGAGTGAGGGACAGAGAGTGAGGGACAGAGAGTGAGGGAGGGAGAGTCAGGGACAGAGAGTGAGGGCCAGAGAGTGTGGGACAGAGACTGAGGGACAGAGAGTGAGGGACAGAGAGTGAGGGACAGAGAGTGAGGGACAGAGAGTGAGGGACAGAGAGAGGGAGGGAGGGTGAGGGACAGAGAGTGAGGGACAGAGTGTGAGGGACAGAGTGTGAGGGACAGAGTGTGAGGGACAGAGAGTGAGGGACAGAGAGAGGGAGGGAGGGTGAGGGACAGAGAGTGAGGGATAGAGAGTGAGGGAAAGAGAGTGAGGGCCAGAGAGTGAGGGTCATAGAGTGAGGGAAAGAGAGTGAGGGACAGAGAGAGGGAGGGAGGGTGAGGGACAGAGAGTGAGGGATAGAGAGTGAGGGACAGAGAGAGGGAGGGAGGGTGAGGGACAGAGAGTGAGGGACAGAGTGTGAGGGACAGAGAGAGGGAGGGAGGGTGAGGGACAGAGAGTGAGGGACAGAGAGTGAGGGACAGAGTGTGAGGGACAGAGAGTGAGGGACAGAGAGTGAGGGACAGAGAGTGAGGGAAAGAGAGTGAGTGATAGAGAGTGAGGCACAGAGAGTGAGGGTCTGAGAGTGAGGGCCAGAGAGTGAGGGTCTGAGAGTGAGGGAAAGAGAGTGAGGCATAGAGAGTGAGGCACAGAGAGTGAGGGTCTGAGAGTGAGGGACAGAGAGTGAGGGTCAGAGAGTGAGGGACAGAGAGTGAGGGACAGAGAGTGAGGGTCAGAGAGTGAGGGACAGAGAGTGAGGGTCAGAGAGTGAGGGACAGAGAGTGAGGCTCAGAGAGTGAGGGACAGAGTGAGGGCCAGAGAGAGGGAGGGAGAGTGACGGACAGAGATTGAGGGACAGAGAGTGAGGGACAGAGAGTGAGGGTCAGAGAGTGAGGGTCAGAGAGTGAGGGTCAGAGAGTGAGGGTCAGAGAGTGAGGGACAGAGAGTGAGGGAAAGAGAGTGAGGGATAGAGAGTGAGGGACAGAGTGTGAGGGACAGAGAGTGAGGGACAGAGAGAGGGAGGGAGGGTGACGGACAGAGATTGAGGGACAGAGAGTGAGGGTCAGAGAGTGAGGGTCAGAGAGTGAGGGACAGAGAGTGAGGGAAAGAGAGTGAGGGATAGAGAGTGAGGGACAGAGAGTGAGGGACAGAGAGTGAGGGACAGAGAGTGAGGGACAGAGAGAGGGAGGGAGGGTGAGGGACAGAGAGTGAGGGACGGAGAGTGAGGGACGGAGAGTGAGGGACGGAGAGTGAGGGACAGAGAGTGAGGGACAGAGAGTGAGGGACAGAAAGTGAGGGTCAGAGAGTGAGGGTCAGAGAGTGAGGGTCAGAGAGTGAGGGACAGAGAGTGAGGGTCAATGAGTGAGGGACAGAGAGTGAGGGACAGAGAGTGAGGGACAGAGATTGAGGGTCTGAGAGTGAGGGTCTGAGAGTGAGGGATAGAGAGTGAGGGACAGAGGGTGAGGGACAGAGAGTGAGGGACAGAGAGTGAGGGACGGAGAGTGAGGGACGGAGAGTGAGGGACAGAGAGTGAGGGACAGAATGTGAGGGACAGAGAGAGGGAGGGAGGGTGAGGGACAGAGAGTGAGGGTCAGAGAGAGGGAGGAAGGGTGAGGGACAGAGAGTGAGGGACAGAAAGTGAGGGACAGAATGCGAGGGACAGAGAGTGAGGGACAGAGAGTGAGGGACGGAGAGTGAGGGACAGAGAGTGAGGGACAGAGAGTGAGGGACGGAGAGTGAGGGTCAGAGAGTGAGGGACAGAGAGTGAGGGACAGAGAGAGGGAGGGAGAGTGACGGACAGAGATTGAGGGATAGAGAGTGAGGGACAGAGTGTGAGGGACAGAGAGTGAGGGACAGAAGGTGAGGGAAAGAGAGTGAGGGACAGAGAGTGAGTGTCAGAGAGTGACGGACAGAGAGTGAAGTTCAATGAGTGAGGGACAGAGAGTGAGGGACAGAGAGTGAGGGCCAGAGAGTGAGGGACAGAGAGTGAGGGACAGAGAGTGAGGGACAGAGAGTGAGGGACAGAGAGAGGGAGGAAGGGTGAGGGACAGAGAGTGAGGGACAGAAAGTGAGGGACAGAATGCGAGGGACAGAGAGTGAGGGACAGAGAGTGAGGGACGGAGAGTGAGGGTCAGAGAGTGAGGGACAGAGAGTGAGGGACAGAGAGTGAGGGACAGAGAGTGAGGGACAGAGAGAGGGAGGGAGAGTGACGGACAGAGATTGAGGGATAGAGAGTGAGGGACAGAGTGTGAGGGACAGAGAGTGAGGGACAGAAGGTGAGGGAAAGAGAGTGAGGGACAGAGAGTGAGGGTCAGAGAGTGACGGACAGAGAGTGAAGTTCAATGAGTGAGGGACAGAGAGTGAGGGACAGAGAGTGAGGGACAGAGAGTGAGGTAAAGGGAGTGAGGGACAGAGAGTGAGGGTCAATGAGGGTCAGAGTGAGGGACAGAGAGTGAGGGACGGAGAGTGAGGGACAGAGAGTGAGGGACAGAGAGTGAGGGTCAGAGAGTGAGGGTCAGAGAGTGAGTGTCAGAGAGTGAGGGTCAGAGAGTGAGGGACAGAGAGTGAGGGTCAATGACTGAGGGACAGAGAGTGAGGGACAGAGAGTGAGGGACAGAGAGTGAGGGTCTGAGAGTGAGGGTCTGAGAGTGAGGGATAGAGAGTGAGGGAAAGAGAGTGAGGGACCAAGAGTGAGGGTCAGTGAGGGTCAGAGTGAGGGACAGAGAGTGAGGGACGGAGAGTGAGGGACGGCGAGTGAGGGTCACAGAGTGAGGGTCTGTGAGTGAAGGACAGAGAGTAAGGGACAGAGAGTGAGGGACAGAGAGTGAGGGAGGGAGAGTGAGGGAGAGAGAGTCAGGGACAGAGAGTGAGGGACAGACATTGAGGGACAGAGAGTGAGGGAAGGTGAGTGAGGGAGGGTGAGTGACGGAGGGAGAGTGAGGGACAGACAGTGAGGGACAGAGAGTGAGGGACAGAGAGTGAGGGACAGAGAGTGAGGGAGGGAGAGTGAGGGACGGAGAGTGAGGGACGGAGAGTGAGGGTCACAGAGTGAGGGTCTGTGAGTGAAGGACAGAGAGTAAGGGACAGAGAGTGAGGGACAGAGAGTGAGGGAGGGAGAGTGAGGGAGAGAGAGTCAGGGACAGACAGTGAGGGACAGTGAGTGAGGGACAGAGAGTGAGGGAGGGAGAGTGAGGGAGGGAGGTTGAGGGAGGGAGATTGAGGGACAGAGAGTGAGGGCCAGAGAGTGAGGGACAGGGAGTGAGGGACAGGGAGTGAGGGAGGGAGAGTGAGGGACAGAGAGTGAGGGACAGAGAGTGAGGGACAGAGAGTGAGGGACAGAGAGTGAGGGACAGAGTGTGAGGGACAGAGAGTGAGGGACAGAGAGAGGGAGGGAGGGTGAGGGACAGAGAGTGAGGGACAGAGTGTGAGGGACAGAGTGTGAGGGACAGAGTGTGAGGGACAGAGAGTGAGGGACAGAGTGTGAGGGACAGAGTGTGAGGGACAGAGAGTGAGGGACAGAGAGTGAGGGACAGAGAGAGGGAGGGAGGGTGAGGGACAGAGAGTGAGGGATAGAGAGTGAGGGACAGAGAGTGAGGGCCAGAGAGTGAGGGTCAGAGAGTGAGGGAAAGAGAGTGAGGGACAGAGAGAGGGAGGGAGGGTGAGGGACAGAGAGTGAGGGATAGAGAGTGAGGGACAGAGAGTGAGGGACAGAGAGAGGGAGGGAGGGTGAGGGACAGAGAGTGATAGACAGAGTGTGAGGGACAGAGAGAGGGAGGGAGGGTGAGGGACAGAGAGTGAGGGACAGAGAGTGAGGGACAGAGTGTGAGGGACAGAGAGTGAGGGACAGAGAGTGAGGGACAGAGAGTGAGGGAAAGAGAGTGAGGGATAGAGAGTGAGGCACAGAGAGTGAGGGTCTGAGAGTGAGGGCCAGAGAGTGAGGGTCTGAGAGTGAGGGAAAGAGAGTGAGGCATAGAGAGTGAGGCACAGAGAGTGAGGGTCTGAGAGTGAGGGACAGAGAGTGAGGGACAGAGAGTGAGGGACAGAGAGTGAGGGACGGAAAGTGAGGGACGGAGAGTGAGGGACAGAATGTGAGGGACAGAGAGTGAGGGACGGAGAGTGAGGGAAGGAGAGTGAGGAACAGAGAGTGAGGGTCAGAGAGTGGGGGACAGAGAGTGAGGGACAGAGAGTGAGGGTCAGAGAGTGAGGGACAGAGAGTGAGGGTCAGAGAGTGAGGGACAGAGAGTGAGGGTCAGAGAGTGAGGGACAGAGTGAGGGCCAGAGAGAGGGAGGGAGAGTGACGGACAGAGATTGAGGGACAGAGAGTGAGGGACAGAGAGTGAGGGTCAGAGAGTGAGGGTCAGAGAGTGAGGGTCAGAGAGTGAGGGTCAGAGAGTGAGGGTCAGAGATTGAGGGACAGAGAGTGAGGGACAGAGAGTGACGGACAGAGATTGAGGGACAGAGAGTGAGGGACAGAAAGTGAGGGTCAGGGAGTGAGGGTCAGAGAGTGAGGGACAGAGAGTGAGGGACAGAGAGTGAGGGACGGAGAGTGAGGGACGGAGAGTGAGGGACAGAATGTGAGGGACAGAGAGTGAGGGACGGAGAGTGAGGGAAGGAGAGTGAGGGACAGAGAGTGAGGGTCAGAGAGTGAGGGACAGAGAGTGAGGGACAGAGAGTGAGGGTCAGAGAGTGAGGGACAGAGAGTGAGGGTCAGAGAGTGAGGGACAGAGAGTGAGGGTCAGAGAGTGAGGGACAGAGTGAGGGCCAGAGAGAGGGAGGGAGAGTGACGGACAGAGAGTGAGGGTCAATGAGTGAGGGACAGAGAGTGAGGGACAGAGAGTGAGGGACAGAGAGTGAGGGTCTGAGAGTGAGGGTCTGAGAGTGAGGGATAGAGAGTGAGGGACAGAGGGTGAGGGACAGAGAGTGAGGGACAGAGAGTGAGGGACGGAGAGTGAGGGACGGAGAGTGAGGGACAGAGAGTGAGGGACAGAATGTGAGGGACAGAGAGAGGGAGGGAGGGTGAGGGACAGAAAGTGAGGGTCAGAGAGAGGGAGGAAGGGTGAGGGACAGAGAGTGAGTGACAGAAAGTGAGGGACAGAATGCGAGGGACAGAGAGTGAGGGACAGAGAGTGAGGGACGGAGAGTGAGGGACAGAGTGTGAGGGACAGAGTGTGAGGGACAGAGTGTGAGGGACAGAGAGTGATAGACGGAGAGTGAGGGACGGAGAGTGAGGGTCAGAGAGTGAGGGACAGAGAGTGAGGGACAGAGAGTGAGGGACAGAGAGAGGGAGGGAGAGTGACGGACAGAGATTGAGGGACAGAGAGTGAGGGACAGAGTGTGAGGGACAGAGAGTGAGGGACAGAAGGTGAGGGAAAGAGAGTGAGGGACAGAGAGTGAGGGTCAGAGAGTGACGGACAGAGAGTGAAGTTCAATGAGTGAGGGACAGAGAGTGAGGGACAGAGAGTGAGGGACAGAGAGTGAGGTAAAGAGAGTGAGGGACAGAGAGTGAGGGTCAATGAGGGTCAGAGTGAGGGACAGAGAGTGAGGGACGGAGAGTGAGGGACAGAGAGTGAGGGACAGAGAGTGAGGGTCAGAGAGTGAGGGTCAGAGAGTGAGTGTCAGAGAGTGAGGGTCAGAGAGTGAAGGACAGAGAGTGAGGGTCAATGAGTGAGGGACAGAGAGTGAGGGACAGAGAGTGAGGGACAGAGAGTGAGGGTCTGAGAGTGAGGGTCTGAGAGTGAGGGATAGAGAGTGAGGGAAAGAGAGTGAGGGACAAAGAGTGAGGGTCAGTGAGGGTCAGAGTGAGGGACAGAGAGTGAGGGACGGAGAGTGAGGGACGGAGAGTGAGGGTCACAGAGTGAGGGTCTGTGAGTGAAGGACAGAGAGTAAGGGACAGAGAGTGAGGGACAGAGAGTGAGGGAGGGAGAGTGAGGGAGAGAGAGTCAGGGACAGAGAGTGAGGGACAGACATTGAGGGACAGAGAGTGAGGGAAGGTGAGTGAGGGAGGGTGAGTGACGGAGGAAGAGTGAGGGACAGACAGTGAGGGACAGAGAGTGAGGGACAGAGAGTGAGGGACAGAGAGTGAGGGAGGGAGAGTGAGGGAGGGAGAGTGAGGGAGGGAGAGTGAGGGAGGGAGAGTGAGGGAGGGAGAGTGAGGGACAGACAGTGAGGGACAGATAGTGAGGGACAGAGAGTGAGGGACAGAGAGTGAGGGAGGGAGAGTGAGGGAGGGAGGTTGAGGGACAGAGAGTGAGGGACAGAGAGTGAGGGACAGGGAGTGAGGGACAGGGAGTGAGGGAGGGAGAGTGACTGACAGAGAGTGAGGGACAGAGAGTGAGGGACAGAGAGTGAGGGACAGAGAGTGAGGGACAGAGTGTGAGGGACAGAGAGTGAGGGACAGAGAGAGGGAGGGAGGGTGAGGGACAGAGAGTGAGGGAAAGAGTGTGAGGGACAGAGTGTGAGGGACAGAGTGTGAGGGACAGAGTGTGAGGGACAGAGTGTGAGGGACAGAGTGTGAGGGACAGAGAGTGAGGGACAGAGAGTGAGGGACAGAGAGAGGGAGGGAGGGTGAGGGACAGAGAGTGAGGGATAGAGAGTGAGGGACAGAGAGTGAGGGCCAGAGAGTGAGGGTCAGAGAGTGAGGGAAAGAGAGTGAGGGACAGAGAGAGGGAGGGAGGGTGAGGGACAGAGAGTGAGGGATAGAGAGTGAGGGACAGAGAGTGAGGGACAGAGAGAGGGAGGGAGGGTGAGGGACAGAGAGTGAGGGACAGAGTGTGAGGGACAGAGAGAGGGAGGGAGGGTGAGGGACAGAGAGTGAGGGACAGAGAGTGAGGGACAGAGTGTGAGGGACAGAGAGTGAGGGACAGAGAGTGAGGGACAGAGAGTGAGGGATAGAGAGTGAGGCACAGAGAGTGAGGGTCTGAGAGTGAGGGCCAGAGAGTGAGGGTCTGAGAGTGAGGGAAAGAGAGTGAGGCATAGAGAGTGAGGCACAGAGAGTGAGGGTCTGAGAGTGAGGGACAGAGAGTGAGGGACAGAGAGTGAGGGACAGAGAGTGAGGGACGGAGAGTGAGGGACGGAGAGTGAGGGACAGAATGTGAGGGACAGAGAGTGAGGGACGGAGAGTGAGGGAAGGAGAGTGAGGGACAGAGAGTGAGGGTCAGAGAGTGAGGGACAGAGAGTGAGGGACAGAGAGTGAGGGTCAGAGAGTGAGGGACAGAGAGTGAGGGTCAGAGAGTGAGGGACAGAGTGAGGGCCAGAGAGAGGGAGGGAGAGTGACGGATAGAGATTGAGGGACAGAGAGTGAGGGACAGAGAGTGAGGGTCAGAGAGTGAGGGTCAGAGAGTGAGGGTCAGAGAGTGAGGGTCAGAGAGTGAGGGTCAGAGATTGAGGGACAGAGAGTGAGGGACAGAGAGTGACGGACAGAGATTGAGGGACAGAGAGTGAGGGACAGAAAGTGAGGGTCAGAGAGTGAGGGTCAGAGAGTGAGGGACAGAGAGTGAGGGACAGAGAGTGAGGGACAGAGAGTGAGGGACGGAGAGTGAGGGACGGAGAGTGAGGGACAGAATGTGAGGGACAGAGAGTGAGGGACGGAGAGTGAGGGAAGGAGAGTGAGGGACAGAGAGTGAGGGTCAGAGAGTGAGGGACAGAGAGTGAGGGACAGAGAGTGAGGGTCAGAGAGTGAGGGACAGAGAGTGAGGGTCAGAGAGTGAGGGACAGAGAGTGAGGGTCAGAGAGTGAGGGACAGAGTGAGGGCCAGAGAGAGGGAGGGAGAGTGACGGACAGAGATTGAGGGACAGAGAGTGAGGGTCAGAGAGTGAGGGTCAGAGAGTGAGGGTCAGAGAGTGAGGGTCAGAGAGTGAGGGTCAGAGATTGAGGGACAGAGAGTGAGGGACAGAGAGTGACGGACAGAGATTGAGGGACAGAGAGTGAGGGACAGAAAGTGAGGGTCAGAGAGTGAGGGTCAGTGAGTGAGGGTCAGAGAGTGAGGGACAGAGAGTGAGGGTCAATGAGTGAGGGACAGAGAGTGAGGGACAGAGAGGGAGGGACAGAGAGTGAGGGTCTGAGAGTGAGGGTCTGAGAGTGAGGGATAGAGAGTGAGGGACAGAGGGTGAGGGACAGAGAGTGAGGGACAGAGAGTGAGGGACGGAGAGTGAGGGACGGAGACGGAGGGACAGAGAGTGAGGGACAGAATGTGAGGGACAGAGAGAGGGAGGGAGGGTGAGGGACAGAGAGTGAGGGTCAGAGAGAGGGAGGAAGGGTGAGGGACAGAGAGTGAGGGACAGAAAGTGAGGGACAGAATGCGAGGGACAGAGAGTGAGGGACAGAGAGTGAGGGACGGAGAGTGAGGGACAGAGTGTGAGGGACAGAGTGTGAGGGACAGAGTGTGAGGGACAGAGAGTGATGGACGGAGAGTGAGGGACGGAGAGTGAGGGACAGAGAGTGAGGGACAGAGAGTGAGGGACAGAGAGTGAGGGACAGAGAGAGGGAGGGAGAGTGACGGACAGAGATTGAGGGACAGAGAGTGAGGGACAGAAGGTGAGGGAAAGTGAGGGACAGAGAGTGAGGGTCAGAGAGTGACGGACAGAGAGTGAAGTTCAATGAGTGAGGGACAGAGAGTGAGGGACAGAGAGTGAGGGACAGAGAGTGAGGGAAAGAGAGTGAGGGACGGAGAGTGAGGGTCAATGAGGGTCAGTGTGAGGGACAGAGAGTGAGGGACGGAGAGTGAGGGACAGAGAGTGAGGGACAGAGAGTGAGGGTCAGAGAGTGAGGGTCAGAGAGTGAGTGTCAGAGAGTGAGGGTCAGAGAGTGAGGGACAGAGAGTGAGGGTCAATGAGTGAGGGACAGAGAGTGAGGGACAGAGAGTGAGGGACAGAGAGTGAGGGTCTGAGAGTGAGGGTCTGAGAGTGAGGGACAGAGAGTGAGGGAAAGAGAGTGAGGGACCAAGAGTGAGGGTCAGTGAGGGTCAGAGTGAGGGACAGAGAGTGAGGGACGGAGAGTGAGGGACGGAGAGTGAGGGTCACAGAGTGAGGGTCTGTGAGTGAAGGACAGAGAGTAAGGGACAGAGAGTGAGGGACAGAGAGTGAGGGAGGGAGAGTGAGGGAGAGAGAGTCAGGGACAGAGAGTGAGGGACAGACATTGAGGGACAGAGAGTGAGGGAGGGAGAGTGAGGGAGGGAGAGTGAGGGAGGGAGAGTGAGGGAGGGAGAGTGAGGGACAGACAGTGAGGGACAGAGAGTGAGGGACAGAGAGTGAGGGACAGAGAGTGAGGGAGGGAGAGTGAGGGAGGGAGAGTGAGGGAGGGAGAGTGAGGGAGGGAGAGTGAGGGACAGACAGTGAGGGACAGATAGTGAGGGCCAGAGAGTGAGGGTCTGAGAGTGAGGGAAAGAGAGTGAGGCATAGAGAGTGAGGCACAGAGAGTGAGGGTCTGAGAGTGAGGGACAGAGAGTGAGGGACAGAGAGTGAGGGACAGAGAGTGAGGGACGGAGAGTGAGGGACGGAGAGTGAGGGACAGAATGTGAGGGACAGAGAGTGAGGGACGGAGAGTGAGGGAAGGAGAGTGAGGGACAGAGAGTGAGGGTCAGAGAGTGAGGGACAGAGAGTGAGGGACAGAGAGTGAGGGTCAGAGAGTGAGGGACAGAGAGTGAGGGTCAGAGAGTGAGGGACAGAGTGAGGGCCAGAGAGAGGGAGGGAGAGTGACGGTCAGAGATTGAGGGACAGAGAGTGAGGGACAGAGAGTGAGGGTCAGAGAGTGAGGGTCAGAGAGTGAGGGTCAGAGAGTGAGGGTCAGAGAGTGAGGGTCAGAGATTGAGGGACAGAGAGTGAGGGACAGAGAGTGACGGACAGAGATTGAGGGACAGAGAGTGAGGGACAGAAAGTGAGGGTCAGAGAGTGAGGGTCAGAGAGTGAGGGACAGAGAGTGAGGGACAGAGAGTGAGGGACAGAGAGTGAGGGACGGAGAGTGAGGGACGGAGAGTGAGGGACAGAATGTGAGGGACAGAGAGTGAGGGACGGAGAGTGAGGGAAGGAGAGTGAGGGACAGAGAGTGAGGGTCAGAGAGTGAGGGACAGAGAGTGAGGGACAGAGAGTGAGGGTCAGAGAGTGAGGGACAGAGAGTGAGGGTCAGAGAGTGAGGGACAGAGAGTGAGGGTCAGAGAGTGAGGGACAGAGTGAGGGCCAGAGAGAGGGAGGGAGAGTGACGGACAGAGATTGAGGGACAGAGAGTGAGGGTCAGAGAGTGAGGGTCAGAGAGTGAGGGTCAGAGAGTGAGGGTCAGAGAGTGAGGGTCAGAGATTGAGGGACAGAGAGTGAGGGACAGAGAGTGACGGACAGAGATTGAGGGACAGAGAGTGAGGGACAGAAAGTGAGGGTCAGAGAGTGAGGGTCAGTGAGTGAGGGTCAGAGAGTGAGGGACAGAGAGTGAGGGTCAATGAGTGAGGGACAGAGAGTGAGGGACAGAGAGGGAGGGACAGAGAGTGAGGGTCTGAGAGTGAGGGTCTGAGAGTGAGGGATAGAGAGTGAGGGACAGAGGGTGAGGGACAGAGAGTGAGGGACAGAGAGTGAGGGACGGAGAGTGAGGGACGGAGAGTGAGGGACAGAGAGTGAGGGACAGAATGTGAGGGACAGAGAGAGGGAGGGAGGGTGAGGGACAGAGAGTGAGGGTCAGAGAGAGGGAGGAAGGGTGAGGGACAGAGAGTGAGGGACAGAAAGTGAGGGACAGAATGCGAGGGACAGAGAGTGAGGGACAGAGAGTGAGGGACGGAGAGTGAGGGACAGAGTGTGAGGGACAGAGTGTGAGGGACAGAGTGTGAGGGACAGAGAGTGATGGACGGAGAGTGAGGGACGGAGAGTGAGGGACAGAGAGTGAGGGACAGAGAGTGAGGGACAGAGAGTGAGGGACAGAGAGAGGGAGGGAGAGTGACGGACAGAGATTGAGGGACAGAGAGTGAGGGACAGAGTGTGAGGGACAGAGAGTGAGGGACAGAAGGTGAGGGAAAGTGAGGGACAGAGAGTGAGGGTCAGAGAGTGACGGACAGAGAGTGAAGTTCAATGAGTGAGGGACAGAGAGTGAGGGACAGAGAGTGAGGGACAGAGAGTGAGGGAAAGAGAGTGAGGGACGGAGAGTGAGGGTCAATGAGGGTCAGAGTGAGGGACAGAGAGTGAGGGACGGAGAGTGAGGGACAGAGAGTGAGGGACAGAGAGTGAGGGTCAGAGAGTGAGGGTCAGAGAGTGAGTGTCAGAGAGTGAGGGTCAGAGAGTGAGGGACAGAGAGTGAGGGTCAATGAGTGAGGGACAGAGAGTGAGGGACAGAGAGTGAGGGACAGAGAGTGAGGGTCTGAGAGTGAGGGTCTGAGAGTGAGGGACAGAGAGTGAGGGAAAGAGAGTGAGGGACCAAGAGTGAGGGTCAGTGAGGGTCAGAGTGAGGGACAGAGAGTGAGGGACGGAGAGTGAGGGACGGAGAGTGAGGGTCACAGAGTGAGGGTCTGTGAGTGAAGGACAGAGAGTAAGGGACAGAGAGTGAGGGACAGAGAGTGAGGGAGGGAGAGTGAGGGAGAGAGAGTCAGGGACAGAGAGTGAGGGACAGACATTGAGGGACAGAGAGTGAGGGAGGGTGAGTGAGGGAGGGTGAGTGACGGAGGGAGAGTGAGGGACAGACAGTGAGGGACAGAGAGTGAGGGACAGAGAGTGAGGGACAGAGAGTGAGGGAGGGAGAGTGAGGGAGGGAGAGTGAGGGAGGGAGAGTGAGGGAGGGAGAGTGAGGGACAGACAGTGAGGGACAGATAGTGAGGGACAGAGAGTGAGGGACAGAGAGTGAGGGAGGGAGAGTGAGGGAGGGAGAGAGAGGGAGGGAGATTGAGGGACAGAGAGTGAGGGCCAGAGAGTGAGGGACAGGGAGTGAGGGACAGGGAGTGAGGGAGGGAGAGTGAGGGACAGAGAGTGAGGGACAGAGAGTGAGGGACAGAGAGTGAGGGACAGAGAGTGAGGGAGGGAGAGTCAGGGACAGAGAGTGAGGGCCAGAGAGTGAGGGACAGGGAGTGAGGGACAGGGAGTGAGGGACAGGGAGTGAGGGACAGAGAGTGAAGGACAGAGTGGGAGGGACAGAGTGGGAGGGACAGAGTGGGAGGGACAGAGAGTGAGGGACAGAGAGTGAGGGACAGAGAGTGAGGGAGGGAGAGTGAGGGTCACAGAGTGAGGAAGGGAGAGTGAGCGACACAGTGAGGCTCATAGAGTGAGGGTCAGAGAGTGAGGGACAGAGTGTGAGGGTCTGAGAGTGAGGGTCTAAGAGTGAGGGACAGAGACTGAGGGACAGAGAGTGAGGGACAGAGAGTGAGGGACAGAGAGTGAGGGACAGAGAGTGAGTGACAGAGAGTGAGGGACAGAGAGTGAGGGACAGAGAGTTAGGGACAGAGAGTGAGGGTCAGAGAGTGAGGGTCTGTGAGTGAGGGACAGAGAGTGAGGGACAGAGAGTGAGGGACAGAGAGTGAGGGACAGAGTGTGGGACAGAGGGAGGGACAGAGGGAGGGACAGAGGGAGGGACAGAGGGAGGGACAGAGTGCGAGGGACAGAGAGCGAGGGACAGAGAGTGAGGGACAGAGAGTAAGGGACAGAGAGTAAGGGACAGAGAGTGAGGGACAGAGCGTGAGGAACAGAGAGTGAGGGATAGAGAGTGAGGGATAGAGAGTGAGGGAGGGAGAGTGAGGGAGGGAGAGACAGGGACAGAGAGTGAGGGACAGACAGTGAGGGACAGAGAGTGAGGGAGGGTGAGTGAGGGAGGGTGAGTGAGGGAGGGTGAGTGAGGGAGGGTGAGTGAGGGAGGGTGAGTGAGGGACAGACAGTGAGGGACAGAGAGTGAGGGACAGAGAGTGAGGGACAGAGAGTGAGGGAGGGCGAGTGAGGGAGGGAGAGTGAGGGAGGGAGAGTGAGGGAGGGAGAGTGAGGGACAGACAGTGAGGGACAGATAGTGAGGGACATAGAGTGAGGGACAGAGAGTGAGGGACAGAGAGTGAGGGAGGGAGAGTGAGAGAGGGAGAGTGAGGGAGGGAGATTGTGGGACAGAGAGTGAGGGCCAGAGAGTGAGGGACAGGGAGTGAGGGACAGGGAGTGAGGGACAGAGAGTGAGGGACAGAGAGTGAGGGACAGAGAGTGAGGGAGGGAGAGTGAGGGAGGGAGAGTGAGGGACAGGGAGTGAGGGACAGCGACTGAAGGACAGAGTGGGAGGGAGAGAGTGGGAGGGACAGAGAGTGAGGGACAGAGAGTGAGGGAGGGAGAGTGAGGGAGGGAGAGTGAG
The DNA here is from genome assembly GCF_047496885.1 of Scyliorhinus torazame. Taxonomy (NCBI): domain Eukaryota; kingdom Metazoa; phylum Chordata; class Chondrichthyes; order Carcharhiniformes; family Scyliorhinidae; genus Scyliorhinus; species Scyliorhinus torazame. Next base: position 12,008,541 of record NC_092712.1, on the reverse strand, counting down.
GGAGGGAGAGTCAGGGACAGAGAGTGAGGGACAGAGATTGCGGGACAGACAGTGAAGGACAGAGAGTGAGGGACAGAGAGTGAGGGACGGAGAGTGAGGGACAGAGAGTGAGGGACAGAGAGTGAGGGACAGAGAGTGAGGGACAGAGAGAGGGAGGGAGAGTCAGGGACAGAGAGTGAGGGACAGAGAGTGAGGGACAGAGAGTGGGGGACAGAGAGTGAGGGACAGAGAGTGAGGGACAGAGAGTGAGGGAGGGTCAGGGACAGAGAGTGAGGGAGGGAGAGTGAGGGACAGAGAGTGAGGGACAGACAGTGAGGGACAGAGAGTGAGGGACAGAGAGTGAGGGACAGACAGTGAGGGATAGAGAGTGAGGGACAGAGAGTGAAGTACAGAGAGTGAGGGACAGAGAGAGTGAGGGACAGACAGTGAGGGACAGATAGTGAGGGACAGAGAGTGAGGGACAAAGAGTGAGGGAGGGAGAGTCAGGGACAGAGAGTGAGGGACAGACAGTGAGGGACAGATACTGAGGGACAGAGAGTGAGGGACAGAGAGTGAGGGACAGAGAGTGAGGGACAGAGAGTGAGGGACAGAGAGTCAGTGACAGAGAGTGAGGGAGGGAGAGTGAGGGAGGGAGAGTGAGGGACAGGGAGTGAGGGACAGAGAGTGAGGGACAGAGAGTGAGGGACAGAGAGAGGGAGGGAGAGGGAGGGACAGAGAGTGAGGGACAGAGAGTGAGGGACAGATAGTGAGGGACAGAGAGTGAGGGACAAAGAGTGAGGGAGGGAGAGTCAGGGACAGAGAGTGAGGGACAGAGAGTGAGGCACAGAGAGTGAGGGACAAAGAGTGAGGGAGGGAGAGTGAGGGACAGAGAATGAGGGACAGAGAGTGAGGCACAGAGAGTGAGGGACAGAGAGTGAGGGACAGAGAGTGAGGCACAGAGAGTGAGGCACAGAGAGTGAGGGAGGGAGAGAGAGGGACAGAGAGTGAGGGACAGAGAGTGAGGGAGGAAGAGACAGGGACAGAGAGTGAGGGATGGAGAGTGAGGGACAGAGAGTGAGGGACAGAGAGTGAGGGACAGAGAGTGAGGGACAGAGAGTGAGGGACAGAGAGAGAGAGACAGAGAGTGAGGGACAGAGAGAGGGCGGGAGAGTCAGGGACAGAGAGTGAGGGACAGAGAGTGAGGGACAGAGAGTGAGGGAGGGAGAGTCAGGGACAGAGAGTGAGGGACAGACAGTGAGGGACAGATAGTGAGGGACAGAGAGTGAGGGACAGAGAGTGAGGGACAGAGAGTGAGGGACAGATAGTCAGGGACAAAGAGTGAGGGACAGAGAGTGAGGGACAGAGAGTGAGGGAGGGAGAGTGAGGGCAGAGAGTGAGGGAGGTAGAGTGAGGGAGGGAGAGTCAGGGACAGAGAGTGAGGGACAGAGAGTGAGGGACAGAGAGTGAGGCACAGAGAGTGAGGGACAGAGAGTGAGGGACAGAGAGTGAGGGACAGAGAGTGAGGGAGGGAGAGTGAGGGCAGAGAGTGAGGGAGGTAGAGTGAGGGAGGGAGAGTCAGGGACAGAGAGTGAGGGACAGAGAGTGAGGGACAGAGAGTGAGGGACAGAGAGTGAGGGACAGAGAGAGGGAGGGAGAGTGAGGCACAGAGAGTGAGGGACAGAGATTGAGGGAGGGAGAGACAGGGACAGAGAGTGAGGGACAGAGAGTGAGGGACAGAGAGTGAGGGACAGAGAGAGGGAGGGACAGAGAGTGAGGGAGGGATAGTGAGGGACAGACAGTGAGGGACAGAGAGCGAGGGACAGAGAGTGAGGGACAGAGAGTGAGGGACAGAGAGTGAGGGACAGAGAGTGAAGGACAGAGTGGGAGGGACAGAGTGGGAGGGACAGAGTGAGGGAGGGAGAGTGAGGGAAAGAGAGTGAGCGAAAGAGAGTGAGGGAGGGAGAGTGAGGGAGGGAGAGTCAGGGACAGAGAGTGAGGGACAGACAGTAAGGGACAGAGAGTGAGGGACAGAGAGTGAGGGAGGGAGAGTGAGGGACAGAGAATGAGGGACAGACAGTGAGGGACAGAAAGTGAGGGACAGAAAGTGAGGGACAGAAAGTGAGGGACAGAAAGTAAGGGACAGAAAGTGAGGGAGGGAGAGTGACGGAGGGAGAGTCAGGGATAGAGAGTGAGTGATAGAGAGTGAGGGATAGAGACTGAGGGACAGAGTGCGAGGGACAGCGAGTGAGGGTCAGAGCGTGAGGGTCAGAGAGTGAGGGTCAGAGGGTGAGGGACAGAGAGTGAGGGACAGAGAGTGAGGGACAGAGAGTGAGGGACAGAGAGTGAGGGACGGAGAGTGAGGGACGGAGAGTGAGGGCCAGAGAGTGAGGGACAGGGAGTGAGGGACAGGGAGTGAGGGAGGGAGAGTGAGGGACAGAGAGTGCGGGACAGAGAGTGAGGGACAGAGAGTGAGGGACAGAGAGTGAGGGACAGAGAGTGAGGGAGGGAGAGTGAGGGACAGAGAGTGAGGGCCAGAGAGTGAGGGACAGGAAGTGAGGGACAGCGACTGAAGGACAGAGTGGGAGGGAGAGTGAGGGAGGGAGAGTGAGGGAGGGAGCGTGAGGGACAGAGAGTGAGGGACAGAGAGTGAGGGACAGAGAGTGAGGGACAGAGAGTGAGGGAGGGAGAGTGAGGGACAGAGAGTGAGGGACAGAGAGTGAGAGCCAGAGAGTGAGGGACAGGGAGTGAGGGACAGGGAGTGAGGGACAGGGAGTGAGGGAGGGAGAGTGAGGGACAGAGAGTGCGGGACAGAGAGTGAGGGACAGAGAGTGAGGGACAGAGAGTGAGGGACAGAGAGTGAGGGAGGGAGAGTGAGGGACAGAGAGTGAGGGCCAGAGAGTGAGGGACAGGAAGTGAGGGACAGCGACTGAAGGACAGAGTGGGAGGGAGAGTGAGGGAGGGAGAGTGAGGGAGGGAGCGTGAGGGACAGAGAGTGAGGGACAGAGAGTGAGGGACAGAGAGTGAGGGACAGAGAGTGAGGGACAGAGAGTGAGGGAGGGAGAGTGAGGGACAGAGAGTGAGGGACAGAGAGTGAAGGACAGAGAGTGAGGGACAGAGAGTGAGGGACAGAGAGTGCGGGCCAGAGAGTGAGGGACAGAGAGTGAGGGACAGAGAGTGAGGGACAGAGAGTCAGGGACGGAGAGTCAGGGACAGAGAGTGAGGGAGGGAGAGTGAGGGACAGAGAGTGAGGGACAGAGAGTGAGGGACAGAGAGTGAGGGACAGAGCGTGAGGGACAGAGAGTGAGGGACAGAGAGTGAGGGACAGAGAGTGAGGGACAGACAGTGAGGGACAGATAGTGAGGGACAGAGAGTGAGGGACAGAGAGTGAGGGACAGATAGTCAGGGACAAAGAGTGAGGGAGGGAGAGTGAGGGACAGAGAGTGAGGGACAGAGAGTGAGGGACAGAGAGTGAGGGACAGAGAGTGCGGGACAGAGAGTGAGGGACAGAGAGTGAGGGACAGAGAGTGAGGGACAGAGAGTGAGGGACAGATAGTCAGGGACAAAGAGTGAGGGAGGGAGAGTCAGGGACAGAGAGTGAGGGACAGAGAGTGAGGGAGGGAGAGTGAGGGACAGAGAGTGAGGGACAGACAGTGAGGGACAGAGAGTGAGGGACAGAGAGGAAGGGACAGAGAGGGAGGGACAGAGAGGGAGGGACAGAGAGGGAGGGCCAGAGAGTGAGGGACAGACAGTGAGGGACAGATAGTGAGGGACAGAGAGTGAGGGACAGAGAGTGAGGGACAGAGAGTGAGGGACAGAGAGTGAGGGAGGGAGAGACAGGGACAGAGAGTGAGGGACAGAGAGTGAGGGACAGAGAGAGGGAGGGAGAGTGAGGGACAGAGAGTGAGGGATGGAGAGTGAGGGACAGAGAGTGAGGGACAGAGAGTGAGGGACAGAGAGAGAGGGACAGAGAGCGAGGGACAGAGAGCGAGGGACAGAGAGCGAGGGACAGAGAGTGAAGGACAGAGAGTGAGGGAGGGAGAGTGAGGGCAGAGAGTGAGGGACAGAGAGTGAGGGTCAGAGAGTGAGGGACAGAGAGTGAGGGACAGAGAGAGAGGGACAGAGAGAGAGGGACAGAGAGTGAGGGACAGAGAGTGAAGGACAGAGAGTGAAGGACAGAGAGTTAGGGTCTGAGAGTGAGGGACAGAGAGTTAGGGTCTGAGAGTGAGGGACAGAGAGTGAGGGACAGAGAGAGGGAGGGAGAGAGAGACAGGGACAGAGAGTGAGGGACAGAGAGTGAGGGACAGAGAGTGAGGGACAGAGAGAGGGAGGGAGAGTGAGGGACAGAGAGTGAGGGACAGAGAGTGAGGGACAGAGAGTGAGGGACAGAGAGTGAGGGACAGAGATTGAGGGACAGAGAGTGAGGGACAGAGAGAGAGGGACAGAGAGTGAGGGACAGAGAGTGAGGGACAGAGAGTGAGGGAGGGAGAGTGAGGGCAGAGAGTGAGGGAGGTAGAGTGAGGGAGGGAGAGTCAGGGACAGAGAGTGAGAGACAGAGAGTGAGGGACAGAGAGTGAGGGACAGAGAGTGAGGGACAGAGAGAGGGAGGGAGAGTGAGGCACAGAGAGTGAGGGACAGAGAGTGAGGGAGGGAGAGACAGGGACAGAGAGTGAGGGACAGAGAGTGAGGGACAGAGAGTGAGGGACAGAGAGAGGGAGGGACAGAGAGTGAGGGAGGGATAGTGAGGGACAGGCAGTGAGGGACAGAGAGCGAGGGACAGAGAGTGAGGGACAGAGAGTGAGGGACAGAGAGTGAGGGACAGAGAGTGAAGGACAGAGTGGGAGGGACAGAGTGGGAGGGACAGAGTGAGGGAGGGAGAGTGAGGGAAAGAGAGTGAGGGAAAGAGAGTGAGGGAGGGAGAGTGAGGGAGGGAGAGTGAGGGACAGAGAGTGAGGGACAGACAGTAAGGGACAGAGAGTGAGGGACAGAGAGTGAGGGAGGGAGAGTGAGGGACAGAGAATGAGGGACAGACAGTGAGGGACAGAAAGTGAGGGACAGAAAGTGAGGGACAGAAAGTAAGGGACAGAAAGTGAGGGAGGGAGAGTGACGGAGGGAGAGTCAGGGATAGAGAGTGAGGGATAGAGAGTGAGGGATAGAGACTGAGGGACAGAGTGCGAGGGACAGCGAGTGAGGGTCAGAGCGTGAGGGTCAGAGAGTGAGGGTCAGAGGGTGAGGGACAGAGAGTGAGGGACAGAGAGTGAGGGACAGAGAGTGAGGAACGGAGAGTGAGGGACGGAGAGTGAGGGCCAGAGAGAGTGAGGGCCAGAGAGTGAGGGACAGGGAGTGAGGGACAGGGAGTGAGGGACAGGGAGTGAGGGAGGGAGAGTGAGGGACAGAGAGTGCGGGACAGAGAGTGAGGGACAGAGAGTGAGGGACAGAGAGTGAGGGACAGAGAGTGAGGGACAGAGAGTGAGGGCCAGAGAGTGAGGGACAGGGAGTGAGGGACAGCGACTGAAGGACAGAGTGGGAGGGAGAGTGAGGGAGGGAGAGTGAGGGAGGGAGAGTGAGGGACAGAGAGTGAGGGACAGAGAGTGAGGGACAGAGAGTGAGGGACAGAGAGTGAGGGAGGGAGAGTGAGGGACAGAGAGTGAGGGACAGAGAGTGAAGGACAGAGAGTGAGGGACAGAGAGTGAGGGACAGAGAGTGCGGGCCAGAGAGTGAGGGACAGAGAGTGAGGGACAGAGAGTGAGGGACAGAGAGTGAGGGACGGAGAGTCAGGGACAGAGAGTGAGGGAGGGAGAGTGAGGGACAGAGAGTGAGGGACAGAGAGTGAGGGACAGAGAGTGAGGGACAGAGAGTGAGGGACAGAGCGTGAGGGACAGAGAGTGAGGGACAGAGAGTGAGGGACAGAGAGTGAGGGACAGACAGTGAGGGACAGATAGTGAGGGACAGAGAGTGAGGGACAGAGAGTGAGGGACAGATAGTCAGGGACAAAGAGTGAGGGAGGGAGAGTGAGGGACAGAGAGTGAGGGACAGAGAGTGAGGGACAGAGAGTGAGGGACAGAGAGTGAGGGACAGAGAGTGAGGGACAGATAGTCAGGGACAAAGAGTGAGGGAGGGAGAGTCAGGGACAGAGAGTGAGGGACAGAGAGTGAGGGAGGGAGAGTGAGGGACAGAGAGTGAGGGACAGACAGTGAGGGACAGAGAGTGAGGGACAGAGAGGGAGGGACAGAGAGGGAGGGACAGAGAGGGAGGGACAGAGAGGGAGGGCCAGAGAGTGAGGGACAGACAGTGAGGGACAGATAGTGAGGGACAGAGAGTGAGGGACAGAGAGTGAGGGACAGAGAGTGAGGGACAGAGAGTGAGGGAGGGAGAGACAGGGACAGAGAGTGAGGGACAGAGAGTGAGGGACAGAGAGAGGGAGGGAGAGTGAGGGACAGAGAGTGAGGGATGGAGAGTGAGGGACAGAGAGTGAGGGACAGAGAGTGAGGGACAGAGAGAGAGGGACAGAGAGCGAGGGACAGAGAGCGAGGGACAGAGAGCGAGGGACAGAGAGTGAAGGACAGAGAGTGAGGGAGGGAGAGTGAGGGCAGAGAGTGAGGGACAGAGAGTGAGGGTCAGAGAGTGAGGGACAGAGAGTGAGGGACAGAGAGAGAGGGACAGAGAGAGAGGGACAGAGAGTGAGGGACAGAGAGTGAAGGACAGAGAGTTAGGGTCTGAGAGTGAGGGACAGAGAGTTAGGGTCTGAGAGTGAGGGACAGAGAGTGAGGGACAGAGAGAGGGAGGGAGAGAGAGACAGGGACAGAGAGTGAGGGACAGAGAGTGAGGGACAGAGAGTGAGGGACAGAGAGAGGGAGGGAGAGTGAGGCACAGAGAGTGAGGGACAGAGAGTGAGGGACAGAGAGTGAGGGACAGAGAGTGAGGGACAGAGAGTGAGGGACAGAGATTGAGGGACAGAGTTTGAGGGACAGAGAGTGAGGGGCGGAGAGTGAGGGACGGAGAGTGAGGGACGGAGAGTGAGGGCCAGAGAGAGTGAGGGCCAGAGAGAGTGAGGGACAGAGCGTGAGGGTCAGAGAGTGAGGGACAGAGCATGAGGGACAGAGAGTGAGGGACAGAGAGTGAGGGATAGTGAGTGAGGGACAGAGAGTGAGGGACAGAGAGTGAGGGACAGAGAGTGAGAGACAGAGAGTGAGGGACAGAGAGTGAGGGACAGAGAGTGAGGGACAGAGAGTGAGGGAGAATGACGGACAGAGAGTGAGGGACAGAGAGAGGGAGGGAGAGTGAGGGACAGTGAGTGAGGGACAGAGAGACAGGGACAGATAGAGGGAGGGACAGATAGAGGGAGGGACAGATAGAGGGAGGGACAGAGAGTGAGTGTCAGAGAGTGAGGGTCAGAGAATGAGGGTCAGAGAGTGAGGGACAGAGAGTGAGGGACAGAGAGTGAGGGACAGAGAGTGAGGGAGAGAGAGTGAGGGTCAAAGAGTGAGGGACAGAGTGTGAGGGACAGAGAGTGAGGAAGGGAGAGTGAGCGACACAGTGAGGGTCATAGAGTGAAGGTCAGAGAGAGTGGGGGACAGAGAGAGGGTGGGACAGAGAGTGAGGGACAGAGAGTGAGGGACAGAAAGTGAGGGACAGAGAGTGAGGGACAGAGAGTGAGGGTCAGAGAGTGAGGGGCAGAGAGTGAGGGAAAGTGAGGGACAGAGTGTGAGGGACAGAGAGAGGGAGGGAGAATGAGGGACAGAGAGTGAGGGACAGAGAGAGGGAGGGAGAGTAAGGGACAGAGAGTGAGGGCCAGAGAGACAGGGTCAGAGAGTGAGGGACAGAGAGTGAGGGTCAAAGAGTGAGGGACAGAGAGTGAGGGACAGAGAGTGAGGGACAGAGAGTGAGGGACAGAGAGTGAGGGTCAGCGAGGGTCTGAGAGTGAGGGACAGAGAGTGAGGGACGGAGAGTGAGGGACAGAGAGTGAGGGACAGAGAGTGAGGGACAGAGAGTAAGGGACAGAGAGAGTGAGGGACGGAGAGAGGGTGGGACAGAGAGAGGGTGGGACAGAGAGAGGGTGGGACAGAGAGTGAGGGTCAGAGAGTGAGGGACAGAGAGTGAGGGACAGAGAGTGAGGGTCAGAGAGTGAGGGTCAGAGAGTGAGGGAAAGAGAGTGAGCCTCAGAGAGTGAGGGACAGAGAGTGAGGGACAGAGTGTGAGGGACAGAGTGTGAGGGACAGAGTGTGAGGGACAGAGAGTGAGGGATAGAGAGTGAGGGTCTGTGAGTGAGGGACAGAGAGTAAGGGACAGAGAGTGAGGGACAGAGAGCGAGGGTCAGAGAGTGAGGGTCTGTGAGTGAGGGACAGAGAGTAAGGGACAGAGAGAGTGAGGAACAGAGAGTGAGGGTCAGAGAGTGAGGGACAGAGAGTGAGGGACAGAGAGTGAGGGTCAGAGAGTGAGGGTCTGTGAGTGAGGGACAGAGAGTAAGGGACAGAGAGAGTGAGGGACAGAGAGAGGGTGGGACAGAGAGAGGGTGGGACAGAGAGTGAGGGTCAGAGAGTGAGGGACAGAGAGTGAGGGACAGAGAGTGAGGGTCAGAGAGTGAGGGTCAGAGAGTGAGGGTCAGAGAGTGAGGGAAAGAGAGTGAGCGTCAGAGAGTGAGGGACAGAGAGTGAGGGACAGAGGGTGAGGGACAGAGAGTCAGGGACAGAGAGTCAGGGACAGAGAGTGAGGGACAGAGTGCGAGGGACAGAGAGTGAGGGTCAGAGAGTGAGGGAGGGAGAGTGAGGGAGGGAGAGTCAGGGACAGAGAGTGAGGGACAGACAGTGAGGGACAGAGAGTGAGGGACAGAGAGTGAGGGAGGGTGAGTGAGGGAGGGTGAGTGAGGGAGGGTGAGTGAGGGACAGACAGTGAGGGACAGAGAGTGAGGGACAGAGTGTGAGGGAGGGTGAGTGAGGGAGGGAGAGTGAGGGACAGAGAGTGAGGGATAGACAGTGAGGGAGGGAGAGTGAGGGAGTGAGAGTGAGGGACAGAGAGTGAGGGAGGGTGAGTGAGGGAGGGTGAGTGAGGGTGAGTGAGGGAGGGAGAGTGAGGGACAGACAGTGAGGGACAGAGAGTGAGGGACAGAGAGTGTGGGACAGAGAGTGAGGGACAGAGAGTGAGGTTGGGAGAGTGAGCGGGGGAGATTGAGGGACAGAGAGTGAGGGCCAGAGAGTGAGGGCCAGAGAGTGAGGGCCAGAGAGTGAGGGGGGGAGAGTGAGGGACAGAGAGTGAGGGACAGAGAGTGAGGGACGGAGAGTGAGGGACGGAGAGTGAGGGAGGGAGAGTGAGGGAGGGAGAGTGAGGGAGGGAGAGTCAGGGACAGAGAGTGAGGGTCAGACAGTGAAGGACAGAGAGAGAGGGAGGGAGAGTGAGGGAGTGTGAGTGAGGGAGGGTGAGTCAGGGACAGAGAGTGAGGGAGGGAGAGTGAGCGACAAAGAGTGAGGGACAGATAGTGAGGGACAGATAGTGAGGGACAGAGAGTGAGGGACAGAGAGTGAGGGGGGGAGAGTGAGGGACTGAGAGTGAGGGACAGAGAGTGAGGGACAGAGAGTGAGGGACGGAGAGTGAGGGACGGAGAGTGAGGGAGGGAGAGTGAGGGAGGGAGAGTGAGGGAGGGAGAGTCAGGGACAGAGAGTGAGGGTCAGACAGTGAAGGACAGAGAGAGAGGGAGGGAGAGTGAGGGAGTGTGAGTGAGGGAGGGTGAGTCAGGGACAGAGAGTGAGGGAGGGAGAGTGAGCGACAGAGAGAGAGGGACAGAGAGTGAGGGACAGATAGTGAGGGACAGATAGTGAGGGACAGAGAGTGAGGGACAGAGAGTGAGGGACAGAGAGTGAGAGACAGAGAGTGAGGGACAGAGAGAGTGAGGGAGGGAGAGTGAGCGACAGAGAGTGAGGGACAGAGAGTGAGGGACAGATAGTGAGGGACAGAGAGTGAGGGACAGAGAGTGAGGGACAGAGAGAGGGAGGGAGAGTGAGGGACAGAGAGTGAGGGACAGAGAGTGAGGGACCGAGAGACAGGGACAGATAGAGGGAGGGACAGAGAGTGAGGGTCAGAGAATGAGGGTCAGAGAATGAGGGTCAGAGAGTGAGGGACAGATAGAGGGAGGGACAGAGAGTGAGGGTCAGAGAATGAGGGTCAGAGAATGAGGGTCAGAGAGTGAGGGACAGAGAGTGAGGGACAGAGAGTGAGGGTAGAGAGTGAGGGACAGAGAGTGAGGGACAGAGTGTGAGGGACAGAGTGTGAGGGACAGAGAGTGAGGAAGGGAGAGTGAGCGACACAGTGAGGGTCATAGAGTGAAGGTCAGAGAGAGTGGGGGACAGAGAGAGGGTGGGACAGAGAGTGAGGGACAGAGAGTGAGGGAGTGAGAGTGAGGGAGGGAGAGTCAGGGACAGAGAGTGAGGGACAGAGAGTGAGGGACAGAGAGTGAGGGACAGAGAGTGAGGGACAGAGTGTGAGGGACAGAGTGTGAGGGACAGAGAGTGAGGAAGGGAGAGTGAGCGACACAGTGAGGGTCATAGAGTGAAGGTCAGAGAGAGTGGGGGACAGAGAGAGGGTGGGACAGAGAGTGAGGGACAGAGAGTGAGGGACAGAGAGTGAGGGTCAGAGACTGAGGGACAGAGAGTGAGGGACAGAGAGTGAGGGACAGAGAGTGAGAGACAGAGAGAGTGAGCGTCAGAGAGTGAGGCACAGAGAGTGAGGGACAGAGAGTGAGAGACAGAGAGTCAGGGACAGAGAGTGAGGGAGGGAGAATGAGGGAGGGAGAGTCAGGAATAGAGAGTGAGGGACAGTGAGGGACAGAGTGTGAGGGACAGAGAGAGGGAGGGAGAATGAGGGACAGAGAGTGAGGGACCGAGAGAGGGAGGGAGAGTGAGGGACAGAGATTGAGGGACAGAGAGACAGGGTCAGAGAGTGAGTGATAGAGAGTGAGGGTCAAAGAGTGAGGGTCTGAGAGTGAGGGACAGAGAGTGAGGGACAGAGAGTGAGGGACAGAGAGTGAGGGTCTGCGAGGGTCAGAGAGTGAGGGACAGAGAGTGAGGGACGGAGAGTGAGGGACGGAGAGTGAGGGTCTGTGAGTGAGGGACAGAGAGTAAGGGACAGAGAGTGAGGGACAGAGAGTGAGGGTCAGAGAGTGAGGGTCTGTGAGTGAGGGACAGAGAGTAAGGGACAGAGAGAGTGAGGGACAGAGAGTGAGGGTCAGAGATTGAGGGACAGAGAGTGTGGGACAGAGAGTGAGGGACAGAGAGTGAGGGACAGAGAGTGAGGGTCTGCGAGGGTCAGAGAGTGAGGGACAGAGAGTGAGGGACGGAGAGTGAGGGACGGAGAGTGAGGGTCTGTGAGTGAGGGACAGAGAGTAAGGGACAGAGAGTGAGGGACAGAGAGTGAGGGTCAGAGAGTGAGGGTCTGTGAGTGAGGGACAGAGAGTAAGGGACAGAGAGAGTGAGGGACAGAGAGTGAGGGTCAGAGAGTGAGGGACAGAGAGTGAGGGACAGAGAGTGAGGGACAGAGAGTGAGGGTCAGAGAGTGAGGGTCTGTGAGTGAGGGACAGAGAGTAAGGGACAGAGAGAGTGAGGGACAGAGAGAGGGTGGGACAGAGAGAGGGTGGGTCAGAGAGTGAGGGACAGAGAGTGAGGGAAAGTGAGGGACAGAGTGTGAGGGACAGAGAGAGGGAGGGAGAATGAGGGACAGAGAGTGAGGGACAGAGAGAGGGAGGGAGAGTAAGGGACAGAGAGTGAGGGACAGAGAGACAGGGTCAGAGAGTGAGGGACAGAGAGTGAGGGTCAAAGAGTGAGGGACAGAGAGTGAGGGACAGAGAGTGAGGGACAGAGAGTGAGGGACAGAGAGTGAGGGTCAGCGAGGGTCTGAGAGTGAGGGACAGAGAGTGAGGGACGGAGAGTGAGGGACAGAGAGTGAGGGAGGGTGAGTGAGGGGGGGTGAGTGAGGGTAAGTGAGGGAGGGAGAGTGAGGGACAGACAGTGAGGGACAGAGAGTGAGGGACAGAGAGTGAGGGACAGAGAGTGAGGGACAGAGAGTCAGCGGGGCAGATTGAGGGACAGAGAGTGAGGGCCAGAGAGTGAGGGCCAGAGAGTGAGGGCCAGAGAGTGTGGGCCAGAGAGTGAGGGAGGGAGAGTGAGGGAGGGAGAGTGAGGGAGGGAGAGTGAGGGACAGAGAGTGAGGGACAGAGAGTGAGGGTGGGAGAGTGAACGGGGGAGATTGAGGGACAGAGAGTGAGGGCCAGAGAGTGATGGCCAGAGAGGGAGGGCCAGAGAGTGAGGGAGGGTGAGTGAGGATGAGTGAGGGAGGGAGAGTGAGGGACAGACAGTGAGGGACAGAGAGTGAGGGACAGAGAGTGAGGGACAGAGAGTGAGGGACAGAGAGTGAGGGTGGGAGAGTGAGCGCGGGAGATTGAGGGACAGAGAGTGAGGGCCAGAGAGTGAGGGCCAGAGAGTGAGGGCCGGAGAGTGAGGGAGGGAGAGTGAGGGTCAGAGAGTGAGGGTCAGACAGTGAAGGACAGAGAGTGAGGGACAGAGAGTGAGGGGCAGAGAGTGAGGGACAGAGAGTGAGGGACAGAGAGTGAGGGACAGAGAGAGAGGGAGGGAGAGTGAGGGACAGAGAGTGAGGGACAGACAGTGAGGGACAGATAGTGAGGGACAGAGAGTGAGGGACAGAGAGTGAGGGACAGAGAGTGAGGGACAGATAGAGGGAGGGACAGATAGAGGGAGGGACAGAGAGTGAGGGTCATAGAATGAGGGTCAGAGAGTGAGGGACAGAGAGTGAGGGACAGAGAGTGAGGGACAGAGAGTGAGGGACAGAGAGAGTGAGGGTCAGAGAGTGAGGGAGTGAGAGTGAGGGAGGGAGAGTCAGGGACAGAGAGTGAGGGACAGAGAGTGAGGGACAGAGAGTGAGGGACAGAGAGTGAGGGACAGAGTGTGAGAGACAGAGAGTGAGGAAGGGAGAGTGAGCGACACAGTGAGGGTCATAGAGTGAAGGTCAGAGAGGGTGGGGGACAGAGAGAGGGTGGGACAGAGAGTGAGGGTCAGAGAGTGAGGGACAGACAGTGAGGGACAGAGAGTGAGGGACAGAGAGTGAGAGACAGAGAGAGTGAGGGTCAGAGAGTGAGGCACAGAGAGTGAGGGACAGAGAGTGAGGGACAGAGAGTGAGGGAGGGAGAATGAGGGAGGGAGAGTGAGGGACAGAGAGTGAGGGACAGAGAGTGAGAGACAGAGAGTCAGGGACAGAGAGTGAGGGAGGGAGAATGAGGGAGGGAGAGTCAGGGATAGAGAGTGAGGGAAAGTGAGGGACAGAGTGTGAGGGACAGAGAGAGGGAGGGAGAATGAGGGACAGTGAGTGAGGGACCGAGAGAGGGAGGGAGAGTGAGGGACAGAGATTGAGGGACAGAGAGACAGGGTCAGACAGTGAGTGATAGAGAGTGAGGGTCAAAGAGTGAGGGTCTGAGAGTGAGGGACAGAGAGTGAGGGACAGAGAGTGAGGGACTGCGAGGGTCAGAGAGTGAGGGACAGAGAGTGAGGGACGGAGAGTGAGGCACAGAGAGTGAGGGTCTGTGAGTGAGGGACAGAGAGTAAGGGACAGAGAGAGTGAGGGTCAGAGAGTGAGTGACAGAGAGTGAGGGACAGAGAGTGAGGGACAGAGAGTGAGGGTCTGTGAGTGAGGGACAGAGAGTAAGGGACAGAGAGAGTGAGGGACAGAGGGAGGGTGGGACAGAGAGTGAGGGTCAGAGAGTGAGGGACAGATAGTGAGGGACAGAGAGTGAGGGTCAGAGAGTGAGGGTCAGAGAGTGAGGGACAGAGAGTGAGGGACAGAGAGTGAGGGACAGAGAGTGAGGGTCAGAGAGTGAGGGACAGAGAGTGAGGGTCAGAGAGTGAGGGTCAGAGAGTGAGGGACAGAGAGTGAGGGTCAGAGAGTGAGGGACAGAGAGTGAGGGACAGAGAGTGAGGGACAGAGAGTGAGGGAGGGTGAGTGAGGGAGGGTGAGTGAGGGATGGAGAGTGAGGGACAGAGAGTGAGGGATAGAGAGTGAGGGATAGAGAGTGAGGGAGGGAGAGTGAGGGAGTGAGAGTCAGGGACAGAGAGTGAGGGACAGAGAGTGAGGGAGGGTGAGTGAGGGAGGGTGAGTGAGGGAGGGTGAGTGAGGGAGGGAGAGTGAAGGACAGACAGTGAGGGACAGACAGTGAGGGACAGAGAGTGAGGGACAGAGAGTGAGGGACAGAGAGTGAGGGAGGGAGAGTGAGGGAGGGAGAGTGAGGGAGGGAGAGTGAGTGAGGGAGAGTCAGGGACAGAGAGTGAGGGTCAGACAGTGAAGGACAGAGAGTGAGGGACAGAGAGTGAGGGAGGGAGAGTGAGCGGGGGAGATTGTGGGACAGAGAGTGAGGGCCAGAGAGTGAGGGCCAGAGAGTGAGGGAGGGAGAGTGAGGGACAGAGAGTGAGGGAGGGAGAGTGAGTGAGGGAGAGTCAGGGACAGAGAGTGAGGGTCAGACAGTGAAGGACAGAGAGTGAGGGACAGAGAGTGAGGGAGGGAGAGTGAGGGACTGTGAGTGAGGGAGGGTCAGTCAGGGACAGATAGTGAGGGAGGGAGAGTGAGGGACAGAGAGTGAGGGACAGAGTGTGAGGGACAGAGAGTGAGGGACAGACAGTGAGGGACAGAGAGTGAGGGACAGAGAGTGAGGGACAGAGAGTGAGGGACAGAGAGTGAGGGACAGAGAGTGAGAGACAGAGAGTGAGGGACAGTGAGGGACAGAGTGTGAGGGACAGAGAGAGTGAGGGAGAATGACGGACAGAGAGTGAGGGACAGAGAGAGGGAGGGAGAGTGAGGGACAGAGAGTGAGGGACAGAGAGTGAGGGACAGATAGAGGGAGGGACAGATAGAGGGAGGGACAGATAGAGGGAGGGACAGATAGAGGGAGGGACAGAGAGTGAGGGTCAGAGAATGAGGGTCAGAGAGTGAGGGACAGAGAGTGAGGGACAGAGAGTGAGGGTAGAGAGTGAGGGACAGAGAGTGAGGGACAGAGAGTGAGGGACAGAGAGTGAGGGTCAGAGAGTGAGGGATAGACAGTGAGGGAGGGAGAGTGAGGGAGTGAGAGTCAGGGACAGAGAGTGAGGGACAGAGAGTGAGGGACAGAGAGTGAGGGAGGGTGAGTGAGGGGGGGTGAGTGAGGGTAAGTGAGGGAGGGAGAGTGAGGGACAGACAGTGAGGGACAGAGAGTGAGGGACAGAGAGTGAGGGACAGAGAGTGAGGGACAGAGAGTGAGCGGGGGAGATTGAGGGACAGAGAGTGAGGGCCAGAGAGTGAGGGCCAGAGAGTGAGGGCCAGAGAGTGAGGGCCAGAGAGTGAGGGAGGGAGAGTGAGGGTGGGAGAGTGAGCGGGGGAGATTGAGGGACAGAGAGTGAGGGCCAGAGAGTGATGGCCAGAGAGGGAGGGCCAGAGAGTGAGGGAGGGTGAGTGAGGGTGAGTGAGGGAAGGAGAGTGAGGGACAGACAGTGAGGGACAGAGAGTGAGGGACAGAGAGTGAGGGACAGAGAGTGAGGGACAGAGAGTGAGGGTGGGAGAGTGAGCGGGGGAGATTGAGGGACAGAGAGTGAGGGCCAGAGAGTGAGGGCCAGAGAGTGAGGGCCAGAGAGTGAGGGAGGGAGAGTGAGGGTCAGAGAGTGAGGGTCAGACAGTGAAGGACAGAGAGTGAGGGACAGAGAGTGAGGGACAGAGAGTGAGGGACAGAGAGTGAGGGACAGAGAGAGAGGGAGGGAGAGTGAGGGAGTGTGAGTGAGGGAGGGTGAGCGACAGAGAGTGAGGGACAGACAGTGAGGGAAAGATAGTGAGGGACAGAGAGTGAGGGACAGAGAGTGAGGGACAGAGAGTGAGGGACAGATAGAGGGAGGGACAGATAGAGGGAGGGACAGAGAGTGAGGGTCATAGAATGAGGGTCAGAGAGTGAGGGACAGAGAGTGAGGGACAGAGAGTGAGGGACAGAGAGTGAGGGACAGAGAGAGTGAGGGTCAGAGAGTGAGGGTCAGAGAGTGAGGGAGTGAGAGTGAGGGAGGGAGAGTCAGGGACAGAGAGTGAGGGACATAGAGTGAGGGACAGAGAGTGAGGGACAGAGAGTGAGGGACAGAGAGTGAGGAAGGGAGAGTGAGCGACACAGTGAGGGTCATAGAGTGAAGGTCAGAGAGAGTGGGGGACAGAGAGAGGGTGGGACAGAGAGTGAGGGTCAGAGAGTGAGGGACAGAGAGTGAGGGACAGAGAGTGAGGGACAGACAATGAGGGACAGAGAGTGAGAGACAGAGAGAGTGAGGGTCAGAGAGTGAGGCACAGAGAGTGAGGGACAGAGAGTGAGGGACAGAGAGTGAGGGAGGGAGAATGAGGGAGGGAGAGTGAGGGACAGAGAGTGAGGGACAGAGAGTGAGAGACAGAGAGTCAGGGACAGAGAGTGAGGGAGGGAGAATGAGGGAGGGAGAGTCAGGGATAGAGAGTGAGGGACAGTGAGGGACAGAGTGTGAGGGACAGAGAGAGGGAGGGAGAATGAGGGACAGTGAGTGAGGGACCGAGAGAGGGAGGGAGAATGAGGGACAGAGATTGAGGGACAGAGAGACAGGGTCAGACAGTGAGTGATAGAGAGTGAGGGTCAAAGAGTGAGGGTCTGAGAGTGAGGGACAGAGAGTGAGGGACTGCGAGGGTCAGAGAGTGAGGGACAGAGAGTGAGGGACGGAGAGTGAGGGACAGAGAGTGAGGGTCTGTGAGTGAGGGACAGAGAGTAAGGGACAGAGAGAGTGTGGGTCAGAGAGTGAGTGACAGAGAGTGAGGGACAGAGAGTGAGGGACAGAGAGTGAGGGTCTGTGAGTGAGGGACAGAGAGTAAGGGACAGAGAGAGTGAGGGACAGAGGGAGGGTGGGACAGAGAGTGAGGGTCAGAGAGTGAGGGACAGATAGTGAGGGTCAGAGAGTGAGGGTCAGAGAGTGAGGGACAGAGAGTGAGGGACAGAGAGTTAGGGACAGAGAGTGAGGGACAGAGAGTGAGGGACAGAGTGCGAGTGACAGAGAGTGAGGGTCAGAGAGTGAGGGAGGGTGAGTGAGGGAGGGTGAGTGAGGGAGGGAGAGTGAGGGACAGAGAGTGAGGGATAGAGAGTGAGGGATAGAGAGTGAGGGAGGGAGAGTGAGGGAGTGAGAGTCAGGGACAGAGAGTGAGGGACAGAGAGTGAGGGAGGGTGAGTGAGGGAGGGTGAGTGAGGGAGGGTGAGTGAGGGAGGGAGAGTGAAGGACAGACAGTGAGGGACAGACAGTGAGGGACAGAGAGTGAGGGACAGAGAGTGAGGGACAGAGAGTGAGGGAGGGATAGTGAGCGGGGGAGATTGTGGGACAGAGAGTGAGGGCCAGAGAGTGAGGGCCAGAGAGTGAAGGAGGGAGAGTGAGGGACAGAGAGTGAGGGAGGGAGAGTGAGTGAGGGAGAGTCAGGGACAGAGAGTGAGGGAGGGAGAGTGAGGGAGTGTGAGTGAGGGAGGGTCAGTCAGGGACAGAGAGTGAGGGAGGGAGAGTGAGGGACAGAGAGTGAGGGACAGAGTGTGAGGGACAGAGAGTGAGGGACAGACAGTGAGGGACAGAGAGTGAGGGACAGAGAGTGAGGGACAGAGAGTGAGGGACAGAGAGTGAGAGACAGAGAGTGAGGGACAGAGTGTGAGGGACAGAGAGAGTGAGGGAGAATGACGGACAGAGAGTGAGGGACAGAGAGAGGGAGGGAGAGTGAGGGACAGAGAGTGAGGGACAGAGAGTGAGGGACAGATAGAGGGAGGGACAGATAGAGGGAGGGACAGATAGAGGGTGGGACAGATAGAGGGAGGGACAGAGAGTGAGGGTCAGAGCATGAGGGTCAGAGAGTGAGGGACAGAGAGTGAGGGACAGAGAGTGAGGGTAGAGAGTGAGGGACAGAGAGTGAGGGACAGAGAGTGAGGGACAGAGAGTGAGGGACAGAGAGAGTGAGGG